>NC_042976.1:19806994-20148244 GCF_901001165.1 Salmo trutta | reverse complement strand
CGGCTGGTTGACGGTCTGACAGCGGCTGGTTGACGGTCTGACAGCGGCTGGTTGACGGTCTGACAGCATTGGGTTGTGTGGGGAAAAGCCGCAGAGCCATTTATCAAAATACATTAGTCTGGTTTGGTTTAGCTGGGTCTGAGTGTGAGAGGGAAGAGAAAGAGACAGACACAGACACGGAGGGAGAGAGAGACAGAAAGATAGAGCGAGAGTAGAGAGAGAGAGAAGACATAGAGGGAGAAAGGAAAGAGAGAGAAAGAAAGAAAATAAATAAGAGAGGGAGCAAACGATAGAAAGAGAATGAGTGAATCAGAAAAGGAGGAAAGCAAGATGTTTTCTCCCTTGTTTTCTTTCCATCCCTCCTCTTCACCCTGTGGTCGCTTCATTACAACAAACATCAAGAACCGCAAGTGAAATCACCCGCTGGTGCTCGCCTGATTTTGTTCTCTCCTCCTCCTCCTCACAAATGGGTGCTGCTTGCGTCTGCCTGTCTGCTGCTCTAGCTTGCATGCTGCCGGAGTGTGGGGGCTTTCCATTGAGAGGGGAATGAGGCAGCGGCTGAGGATCTGTGAAGGTGCAGTATTGATCCTAAAGTCTATTGTCACATAGAGGATAAGAGGCTGAGACGCACAACCAGCACTAGCACTCTGCACACAGAGCTGCATGCTCTCTCTCCTGGATTCTCTCTCTCCTGGATTCTCTCTCTCTCGATTCTTTAGGTTTTTTTTTATTATCTCTATCAAAGAAGAGAACAAAATCTGGCTGCAAAGAGAAGAGATTGTTGTTAGTGAAAATGTGGACCAGCTTCTTTAGCAGAGGTAAGGGACTTTACTATCCACTATCTGTGGGTCATTACTACATGTGTACAGTTTTTTAGATTATTACTAACTGTTTTTATCTCTGGCTCTCCGGCTGTCCCTGATCATGTTTTTACAAATCTGTTGACTCTTCATGTGATTGTAGTTTGTGTTTTGAGCTGATGTATTGTAATTATAAATAAGTGATATCTTACATGTATGGTGTGATGCGTGTAGATCTTTAACAGTATGTTGAACCCAGAGATTTACCCAGACACTTTATTGTTTGGATTTTAAGTGTCCACGTGTATTACTTCTTGTTCACCTTCTTGACACCAAAAGTTGCTAAAGAAGACTAATGAGGATGAAATATTCCATCCATTCTTATCGTGTTCTTTTGGATCGGTAGGTTAATGATGCGTTACAGTTTAGTCTGTCTGGGACAAGGAGAAGATGTGACAGGTTGTGTCCCAGGTTTTGATAACAGCTGGCTAGATGGGGAGAGAGAAACAGACAGAGACACAGAGAGAGAGGGAGAAAGACACAGAGAGAGAGGGAGAGAGACACAGAGAGATAGAGAGAGAGAGACACAGAGATAGACAGAGAGATAGAGAGACACACAGAGAGAGAGAGACACACACAGAGAGAGAGAGACAGAGAGAGAGAGAGACACAGAGAGAGAGAGACACATAGAGAGAGAGACAGAGAGAGACAGAGAGAGAGACAGAGAGAGAAGGAGAGAGACACACACAGAGAGAGAGAGAGAGAGACAGAGAGAGAGAGAGAGAGACAGAGAGAGAGAGAGAGACAGAGAGACACAGAGAGATAGAGAGAGAGAGACACAGAGAGAGAGGGAGAGAGACAGAGAGATAGAGAGAGAGAGACACAGAGAGAGAGACACAGAGAGAGAGAGACACATAGAGAGAGAGAGACAGAGAGAGAGAGACAGAGAGAGAGAGACAGAGAGAGAGAGACAGAGAGAGAGGGAGAGAGACACACACAGAGAGAGCGAGACAGAGAGAGAGAGAGAGAGAGACACAGAGAGAGAAAGAGACACAGAGAGAGACAGAGAGACACAGAGAGACATAGAGACACAGAGAGACATAGAGAGAGAGACAGAGAGAGTGAGAGAGAAAGAGAGAGACACACACAGAGAGAGAGACACACACAGAGAGAGAGAGAGAGAGAGAGAGAGAGGCCATAGGGGACGCAGAGTAGACCCGCTGTGTGTATGTGTGTGTGTGCATGTGTTTTTGCACGTGTGTGTGTGTCCACGAGGGACAGAGCAGACTGTGTGCTGAGCCTGGGTTAATGTGAGAGGCTATGATGTGTGACGAGCACTCATCGTCCACACACACACACACAAGTGAGCACACGCACACACACACACATCGTAGTTATGCTGTGAACACGCTCTTTGGGACTGGAAGCCTCTGGCTATGGAAGGAAGGGGGTTGGATGGGTATTGAGGAGTAGTATTTTTAGATTTGTGCCGTTGCCGAAAAACTGAGGTTGTTTTAACTACTTTAGAGGCCCTCGGGGGTGGAATTATTTAGTTAATTCTCTGTTGGGTTATGGATTCACACATTCAGAGCCTACAATAGTTTCTGTTATCATCAGGGAAGCATTGATAGTGGAAGCCACGTTTATACTGATCATTATGATCACTGAAGAGATGAATAGAATAACAGCCATGTGAAATGTGGGCCAACTGGTTACATTCTGTGGTGTTTCACGCAACAAAATCTTTTACATCTGTGTTCATATTCAGGTCTTGTGGGTTTAGTTGATCAAACTGTGTCGCAAATATTCTGTAGCTGTAGTTTTTAGTCCTTTTTTTAGTCTCAATTATAATTCAGTCAGATCTGTGTGTGTGTGTGCATGAGCGTGAGTTTGTATACAGTATGTGTGTTTGTGCGTGTGTGTGTGTATACAGTATGTGTGCATCTGTGTGTATACAGTATGTGTGTGTGTGTGTGTGTATACAGTATGTGTGTGTGTATATAGTATGTGTGTTTGTGTGTGTATACAGTATGTGTGTTTGTGTGTGTATACACTATGTGTGCGTGTGTGTCTTTTGATCATTACCCATTGAGGTCCACCTGAAAGAATGCAGCTGTGTGTGCCAAAGTGTCGCTTCAGCTCCCCAATGCCCTGTCACACACACACACACACACACACACACACACACACACACACACACACACACACACACACACACACACACACACACATACACACACACACACACACACACACACACACACACACACACACACACACACACACACACACACATACACCGCTGCCCTGTCACACACACACACACACACACACTGCTGCCCTGTCAAACACACTGCTGCCCTGTCACACACACACACACACACACACACACACACCGCTGCCCTGTCATACACACCGCTGCCCTGTCACACACACACACACACACACACACACACACACACACACACACACACACACACACACACACACACACACACACACACACTGCTTCTCTGTCACACACACCGCTGCCCTGTCACACACACACACACCGCTGCCCTGTCACACACACTGCTGCCCTGTCACACACACACACACACCGCTGCCCTGTCACACACACACACACACACACCGCTGCCCTGTCACACACACTGCTGCCCTGTCACACACACACACACACACCGCTGCCCTGTCACACACACACACACCGCTGCCCTGTCACACACACACACACCGCTGCCCTGTCACACACACACACACCACTACCCTGTCACACACACACACCGCTGCCCTGTCACACAAACACACACACACCGCTGCCCTGTCACACACACACCGCTGCCCTGTCACACACACACACACCGCTGCCCTGTCACACATACACACACACCGCTGCCCTGTCACACACACTGCTGCCCTGTCACACACACACTGCTGCCCTGTCACACACACCGCTGCCCTGTCACACACACACACCGCTGCCCTGTCACACACACACACTGCTGCCCTGTCACACACACCACTGCCCTGTCACACACACACACACTGCTGCCCTGTCACACACACACACACCGCTGCCCTGTCACACACCGCTGCCCTGTCACACACACTGCTGCCCTTTTCACACACACTGCTGCCCTGTCACACACACACCGCTGTCCTGTCACACACACCGCTGCCCTGTCACACACACACCGCTGTCCTGTCACACACACCGCTGCCCTGTCACACACACACCGCTGCCCTGTCACACACACACCGCTGCCCTGTCACACACACCGCTGCCCTGTCACACACACACACCGCTGCCCAGTCACACACACCGCTGCCCTGTCACACACACACCGCTGCCCTGTCACACACACACACCGCTGCCCTGTCACACACACCGCTACCCTGTCTCACACACACACCGCTGCCCTGTCACACACACACACTGCTGCCCTGTCACACACACACACCGCTGCCCTGTCACACACACACACACACACACACAAACACACACACACACACACATACCACTGCCTTGTGACACACACCGCTGCCCTGTCACACACACCGCTGCCCTGTCACACACACACACACTGCTACCCTGTCACACACACACACACACCGCTGCCCTCTCACACACACTGCTGCCCTGTCACACACACCGCTGCCCTGTCACACACACCGCTGCCCTGTCACACACACACACACCGCTGCCCTGTCACACACACACACTGCTGCCCTGTCACACACACACCGCTGTCCTGTCACACACACCGCTGCCCTGTCACACACACCGCTGCCCTGTCACACACACACACTGCTGCCCTGTCACACACACACACACCGCTGCCCTGTCACACACACACACCGCTGCCCTGTCACACACACTGCTGCCCTGTCACACACACACCGCTGCCCTGTCACACACACACACACCGCTGCCCTGTCACACACACACACTGCTGCCCTGTCACACACACACCGCTGCCCTGTCACACACACACACTGCTGCCCTGTCACACACACACACTGCTGCCCTGTCACACACACTGCTGCCCTGTCACACACACACACACACCGCTACCCTGTCACACACACACCACTGCCCTGTCACACACACACACACCGCTGCCCTGTCACACACACACACACCGCTGCCCTGTCACACACACACACACCGCTGCCCTGTCACACACACACACACACCGCTGCCCTGTCACACACACACACACACACCGCTGCCCTGTCACACACACCGCTGCCCTGTCACACACACACACTGCTGCCCTGTCACACACACCGCTGCCCTGTCACACACACAGCTGCCCTGTCACACACACACACTGCTGCCCTGTCACACACACCGCTGCCCTGTCGCACACACCGCTGCCCTGTCACACACACCGCTGCCCTGTCACACACACTGCTGCCCTGTCACACACACACACACACTGCTGCCCTGTCACACACACTGCTGCCCTGTCACACACACTGCTGCCCGTTCACACACACCGCTGCCCTGTCACACAGGGGTGGCAGGTAGTCTAGTGGTTAGAGCGTTGGACTAGTAACCGAAAGGTTGCAAGATCAAATACTCGAGCTGACAAGGTAATAATCTGTTGTTCGGCCCCTGAACAGGGCCGTTAACCCACAGTTCCTAGGCCGTCATTGAAAATAAGAATTTGTTCTTAACTGACTTGCCTAGTTAAATAAAGGCAACATAAAAAACACACACACCTCTTCTCCTGTAGCTACTGTGTGTTTTGAAGTCATGAAATGAGGTTTGTACCAGCACATTCTCTGTCATGTTTCTGGTTTTATGGTAATGGTCAGTGTACTGCTAGAAAGTTAGGACGTTTGTCCCAAATGTCACCTTATTTCTTACTCCCCTATGGGCCCTGCCATCTGGGGTACAGACAGACAGGTTGATGCAGTATCGGGCCAGTCACGGTGTCCCTTTGAGATAAAACAGTGTAATGACACCCCAGAGAGAAGGCCTGGCCACTGAACTGGAACACTCAGGGCATTCCTGCTTTAATGCACTGGGATCACTGTCAATGTTGGGAAAAGCTCTCAATTTATTGCTAGCACCTAATTCCATTTAATGGCTCTTTTACATGTATATATTCTGTCGGTTATTGATGGGGATGGGGACAGTGTGTGGTGGGGGCGCGGGGGGTGGGGGGGTAGAGTTGGGTGTGTGTTTATGTGTGTGTGGGATGTAGTGTTTTCTGCTGATGCTCTTCTTGTTTAACTACACTGTGAGATCAATGCACATCCACAACCAGAGGAGGTGTAAGTCACATTTTGCTGTGAGAGGCAGGAGCCCCGGCTGTCCCAAATAGCATCCTGTTCCCTAGATCAAAAGTAGCGCACTACTTTTGATGAGGCCCACAGGGAGAATAGGGTGCCATTTGTGACGCAGATTTAGACTGGCAGCTTCTAAGCCTCTCTCACTGCTCTCCGATGGATATCTGGTTCACCTTCAGACCACATCAACACGTCAGCAATCCCTGCCTGGTGTCATTACAGCATGATGTGTCTTTTCTGTTGGCCATAATCCTTGTCTCTTTGCTGTTTCTGGGTGGCCAAACACTCTCTCCTTAACCAAGGTGAAATGCACTGATCCACCACTGATTCCTAAGCAGTGCATTTCACACATAAAGTGTTACTGTATTTTGCTTGTAGAAAAGATGTCGATCCTGTAACTTTGAATTGCTGTCCTTAGATGGCTTTGGGAGATTTGAAATGGGCTCTTTGTGACAGGCAGGACCTTTATAGTGTGGTGTTTTTAGTTCCCCCCCTGAGACTTATCTTGTTCACCTCCGCTGTGCGTTTCCAATTACGCTCCCTGCGGATTTGCACAGACACACACGAATGCACACGCACTCACACACACACAGAAACACTCTCTGTGGATTTACTCATATTCGTTCCCAGGTTCAGGGGAGCTTCAATGATGTTGCCACCTCTGGCAAACAGCACTATCAAAGTAGGGGAAATAGAGAAATGGTATTGATTCAAACTGAGGCGACTGCAGTCGTTTAAAAAACAAGTGTTGATAGAAATTGAATTCAGGTTACACTGGGAGGAATGACAGAGAGTAGACTGGAATGTGCCTCGGCAGCAATGGAGGTCACACTGCTTTCATTGCAGTTTGTTTTATTATTTGTTATTTCACTTGCTTATGGTATTGAAAATTCAAAAAGGCACTCGCACTGCGCTATCTTGTTGCAGGTGCACAGGAACAATGAGATAGAGAGAAAAATACCCAATGTAGAAACAACAACTGTGATACAGTATGTGAAAAGACTGCACATTGCAATGGTAATTCAGTAAAGATGGCTTGAGAAGAATGTGATGAATCTGTTGCGAGGTTCCATTCCCTGTCATAATAATGATCATGTCATGGTTACACACTGAGTGAGAACTGGGCTACAGCGGTAAGAGTTCCTACCACCCTGACAAAGTGCTCCAAGATGGAAAACAGGCCTTTCTGTTGGTTCGTCTTCCAGAACATTAACTTTTCCAACACACCAGTTCTGACCCCAGTCTCATCTATGTGTGACACCGATTGAGAGGATGGATAGTCGGATACATTTGGACCAGACGTATGGAAATACGCTTTTGTGCTGTTGAAACCTCCAGGAGGCCTACAGTCAACTCTGTATAGACTGGATTAGACCTGGACGGTTCAACCATGAGATCATCATTATTAACATGCGTTTGGAAAATGTATTCCAGATTCAAGTTCGGAAAGGACAACCACAACTGTTGACTGTTTAATACCTGTAAAATGTCACAGAGAATCAAATAATAAAGGGATTCTAAAACTCACAGAACTCTTCAAATTCTAAACATTTGCCTGCAGGATAAACAGAGCTCTCAGACTCATATTTGAGAGTGTGTGTGGTGTGACTTTGCAGTGGATATATTAAACAAGCTTTGCCTCGATGAAGTTGACATGCCATCCGATCCTTCCAAGGATGACAACTATTCCAAATCAGTGAACTATATGTGTCACAAAGCAGGCAGCCATGTAGAAAATCAAATCATCACACAATCTTGTTTTATTCTCCAGCAATAAGTATCAAAATGATGCCTCTGATGTCGACATCAACATTGTCTTTGAGCACCAACTGTGGGGCTTCAGTGGCGGCTGATTATTGGTTTCACGGAGATGTTTCCTTTGACGAGGTCTGACAAGGAACAGTTTTATCTGACCGCACTTCTGTAAACTTGTTGTGGAAGATGCCCACCTCAGTACACTAACACACACACACACACACACTTCAGTTCACTTCAGTTCACAGAATCAAACAGAGGAGAAGGAAGGAGATCCAGTCTACTCTGGATAAAATATGTATGAGTTGTGATTGCTGCGGTAGCTCTTGGTGCATTGGGGCTTTTTCATCTGTACTTCCAACTTGACATCTGACTGTGTTTGTATGCTGCAGTCAAGTCTCTTGAAGGTATACAAAAATAATTAATGTTGATAAATAAGGGCCCATAAGTACAGCAAACATCCTGTTGTCTCAACGCGTTGCTATAACAAACTCACGGCTTGTGCAACAGTGTGAGTTTCGTATTTATCTTCCTGAACCAGGACACAAACTTGTGGACCCCAATAAGGGTTTCTGCTGCATAAGCAGTTTCTCATGGGGATCCTAATAAACTAAACGAACTCACAACCTTCTGCACAATAATACAAATAATGGCAATTCATATACGTCCTGTGTAACGTGTATTGTCGTCAGCTGTACGTTTATTCATTGAGGTAACTAATATAATAAGTGTAATTATGTCTCTGATCTATGTGAGATGATGTGACTGTGTATCCGTTGTGAACAGCTGAGTTCAGATGTAAGTACCTGAGGAGCCAGACAAACACTGTCACGCCCTGACCTGAGAGAGACGGTTTATTTCTCTATGTTGTTAGGTCAGGGTGTGGGGTGGGCATTCTATGGTTTCTATTTCTATGTTTTGGCCAGGTATGGTTTCCAATCAGAGGCAGCTGCCTATCGTTGTCTCTGATTGGGAACCATACTTAGGCAGCCCTTTTCCCTCCTTGAGTTGTGGGATCTTATTTTTGTACTGCTTTGTTAAGCCTGCAAGACGTGACGGTCATTTTCCATTGTTGATTATTTTGTTTAGGTGTTCAGATTTAAAATGAATATCAAGATGAACACATACCACGCTGCACCTTGGTCCCCTCATTTCGACAACCGTTACAAACACATCATTAACTGCCGAGTCACAACACAACACAATGCGAACAGAAAGCTGTTGAAATTAAATCTACCTTTGAAATAAATAAAGCCTTTTTAACGGTGATCCAGTCCTTTTTATCGGAATCATCTGAGAAGATATTAGAGGAAGATAATTGGTAAATATAAAGGCAAATGTACTATATCCATCTGCGTGTTTCAGGCCTATTGTGTTCACACAGTGCAGTCTGGGTGCCCTTCATGCTGTATTCACTTCAGCAAACCTTTTATTGGGCACGTTTATCGAGCCAAGCGTTTTACATAGCAGTGACTAATTGTTTGGGAAACTTTCAGAATCCTTTATTACACACATTCATTTGATTTTCTGATTGTAGATAATCACAACCGTCCTAATTAATTCCCAAAATCAACACCAACAAAGCACTTGAATCTCTAGCTGGAAACAGAAACAGAAACACTCTCAATGTGCTCCAATTATCTATGAGAGGCTTGTTGCAGAAACAGCCCAATATTCAAATAATGCCTTTTTCACCTTTATTTAACCAGGTAGGCAAGTTGAGAACAAGTTTTCATTTACAATTGTGACCTGGCCAAGATAAAGCAAAGCAGTTTGACACAATAATTTCATCGATTTTACTGAGTTACAGTTCATATAAGGAAATAAATCAATTAAGCCCTAATCTATGGATTTCACATGACTAGGAATACAGATATGCATCTGTTGGTCACAGACGCCTTAAAAAAAAGGTAGGGGTGTGGATCAGAAAACCAGTCAGTATCTGGTGTGACCATCATTTGCCTCATGCAGACACTCCTTTGCATAGAGTTGATCAGGCTGTTGATTGTCGCCTGTAGAATGTCGTCCCACTCCTCTTCAATGACTGTGCGAAGTTGCTGGATATTGGCGGGAACTGGAACACGCTGTTGTACACGTCGATCCAGCGCATCCCAAACAGGCTCAATGGGTAACATGTCTGGTGAGTTTGAAGGCCATCGAAGAACTGGGACATTTTCAGCTTCCAGGAATTGTGTACAGATCCTTGCGACTGTTACGGCTTGGTAGTCGTGGAGGAGGAATGAGGCGCAGGAAGCAGCGAACACAGGGTAGTGGTGTTTTTAATATACACTCACACACAAAACAAATGTTCCCACACACAGGGGAGAAAGTACATACGGCGTCAAACAACGTCGACACGAACATAAGCCGTCTGTCAAAGAAACAATCATTAATCCCGCACGAACAGGAGCGGGCCAGCTAAACTAAATAGCCCCTCTAATGGCTAATTGACCACAAGTGTCACAAAATAAAAAAAGGGAAAAGCAAAAGGGAATCGGTGGCAGCTAATAGGCCGGTGACAACGACCGCCGAGCACCACCCGAGCAGGAGGGGGCGCCACCGTCGGTGGGAATCGTGACAGTACCCCCCTCCTGACGCGCGGCTCCCGCAGCGCGCCGACACCGGCCTCGAGGTCGACCCGGAGGGCGAGGCGCAGGGCAATCCGAACGGAGGTGGTGGAACTCCCTCAACATAGATGGGTCCAGGACGTCCGCCGCCGGCACCCAGCACCTCTCCTCCGGGCCGTACCCCTCCCAGTCAACGAGGTACTGTAGGCCCCTCGCCCGGCGTCTCGAGTCCAGTATGGCCCGTATGCTGTACGCCGGGGACCCCCCGATGTCCAGAGGGGGCGGAGGGACCTCCGGCACCTCATCTTCGTGAAGGGGACCAGCTACCACCGGCCTGAGGAGAGACACATGAAACGAGGGGTTAATACGGTAATAGGAAGGGCGTTGCAACCGATAACAGACCTCGTTTATCCTCCTCAGGACTTTGAAGGGCCCCACACACTGCGGCCCCAGCTTCCGGCAGGGCACGCGGAGGGGCAGGTTCCGGGTCGAGAGCCAGACCCTGTCTCCCGGTGCGAACACGGGCGCCTCACTGCGGTGGCGGTCAGCACTCCTCTTCTGCCGCGCACTGGCCTCCTTTAGTGAGTCCTGGACGGCTCTCCAGGTCTCCTTGGAGTGCTGGACCCAGTCCTCCACCGCAGGAGCCTCGGTCTGACTCCGGTGCCATGGTGCCAGGACCGGCTGGTAACCTAACACACACTGAAAGGGTGATATGTTAGTAGAGGAGTGGCGAAGTGAGTTCTGGGCTAACAGCCCAGGGAATATACCTCGCCCACTCCCCTGGCCGGTCCTGGCAATACGACCTCAGGAACCTGCCCACCTCCTGGTTCACCCTCTTCGCCTGCCCATTGCTCTCGGGGTGATAACCGGAGGTCAAACTGACCGAGACCCCCAGCCGCTCCATAAACGCTTTCCAGACCCTGGATGTGAACTGGGAACCTCGATCAGAGACAATGTCCTCCGGCACCCCGTAGTGCCGGAAGACGTGGGTAAATAGGGCCTCCGCAGTCTGCAGGGCCGTAGGGAGACCGGGCAATGGGAGGAGACGGCAGGACTTAGAGAACCGATCCACAACCACCAGAATCGCCGTGTTCCCCTGAGAGGGGGGAAGATCTGTCAGGAAGTCGATGGACAGGTGCGACCATGGTCGTTGTGGAACGGGGAGGGGCTGTAACTTCCCTCTTGGTAGATGCCTAGGAGCCTTACTCTGGGCACACACCGAACAGGAAGAGACATAGGACCTCACGTCCTTAGCTAAGGTGGGCCACCAGTACTTCCCCCTTAGACTCCGCACTGTCCTCGCCTCACCAGGATGACCCGCAGTGGGTAGCGTGTGCGCCCACCGAATCAAACGATCACGAACACCGAGCGGCACATACATGCGCCCCAAGGGCACCTGCGCAGGCGCAGGTTCTAACACCAATGCCCGCTCGATGTCCGCGTCCACCTCCCATACCACAGGTGCCACCAGCCTAGACGCTGGAATGATGGGAGTTGGATCGATGGGCCGGTCCTCCGTGTCATAGAGACGGGACAGCGCGTCGGCCCTAGTATTCAGGGAA
Source organism: Salmo trutta (assembly GCF_901001165.1). Classification (NCBI taxonomy): domain Eukaryota; kingdom Metazoa; phylum Chordata; class Actinopteri; order Salmoniformes; family Salmonidae; genus Salmo; species Salmo trutta. Next base: position 20,136,259 of record NC_042976.1, on the reverse strand, counting down.
CCCGGTCTATAGGAGATGGTAAACCTAAACCGGGCGAAGAACATGGCCCACCTCGCCTGACGTGGATTCAGTCTCCTCGCTGCCCGGATGTACTCCAGGTTTCGGTGGTCGGTCCAGATGAGAAAGGGGTGTTTAGCCCCCTCAAGCCAGTGCCGCCACACCCTCAGAGCTTTGACCACTGCTAGCAACTCCCTGTCCCCCACATCGTAGTTACGCTCCGCCGAACTGAGCTTCTTCGAAAAGAAAGCGCAGGGGCGGAGTTTCAATGGCACACCCGAGCGCTGTGATAGCACGGCACCCACCCCAGCCTCGGACGCGTCCACCTCCACTACGAACGCTAAAGACGGGTCCGGGTGCGCCAACACGGGTGCGTCGGTGAACAGCGTCTTCAACTTCTTGAAGGCTCCGTCCGCCTCCGTCGACCATCGCAAACGCACCGGCCCCCCCTTCAGCAGTGAGGTAATGGGAGCCGCTACCTGGCCAAAACCCCGGATAAACCTCCGGTAGTAATTGGCAAAGCCTAAAAACCGCTGCACCTCCTTCACCGTGGTTGGGGTCGGCCAATTACGCACGGCCTTAATGCCGTCACACTCCATCACCACCCCCGTGGTGGAAATGCGATAACCCAGAAAGGAGACGGCTCGTTTGGAAAACTCACACTTCTCAGCCTTAACGTATAGGTCATGCTCCAGCAGTCTACCAAGCACCTTGCGCACCAGGGACACATGCGCGGAGCGGGTGGCGGAATATATCAGAATGTCATCGATATAGACTATCACGCCCTGCCCTTGCAGGTCCCTGAGAATCTCGTCAACAAAGGATTGAAAGACGGCTGGAGCATTTTTCAACCCATACGGCATGACGAGGTACTCATAATGGCCTGATGTGGTACTAAAGGCGGTTTTCCACTCGTCTCCCTTCTTGATACGCACCAGATTATACGCGCTCCTGAGATCCAGTTTTGTGAAGAACTGTGCTCCGTGAAATGATTCCACCGCCGTAGCGATGAGAGGTAGTGGGTAACTAAACCCCACCGTAATAGCGTTTAGACCTCGGTAATCAATGCACGGACGCAGACCTCCCTCCTTTTTCTTCACAAAAAAGAAACTCGAGGAAGCGGGTGAGATGGAGGGCCGAATGTACCCCTGTCCCAGGGATTCCGTGACATATGTTTCCATAGCCGCAGTCTCCTCCTGTGACAAGGGGTACACGTGACTCCTGGGAAGCGCAGCGTCAACCTGGAGATCTATCGCACAATCCCCCTGTCGATGAGGTGGTAATTTAGTCGCCCTCTTTTTACAAAAAGCGATCGCCAAATCGGCGTATTCAGGGGGAATGCGCACGGTGGACACCTGGTCTGGACTCTCCACCGACGTGGCACCTATGGAAACTCCTAGACACCTACCTGAACACTCCTCTGACCACCCCTGGAGAACCCCCTGTTTCCACGAAATACGGGGATTGTGACCAGCCAGCCAGGGGACCCCCAGCACCACCGGAAACGCAGGCGAATCAATAAGGAAAAAACTAATGCGTTCCTTATGATTCCCCTGCGTTACCATGTCCAGTGGCACCGTAGACTCCCTGACTAACCCTGACCCTAATGGCCGGTTATCTAGGGAGTGCACAGGGAAAGGGGAATCTATCGGCACCCGCGGAATGCCCAGCTTAATGGCAAGTCCACGGTCCATAAAATTCCCAGCTGCGCCTGAATCGACTAGCGCCCTATGCTGGGAAGAGGGAAAAAATTTAGTAAACAAAACAGGTAAAAACACGTGACCAACAGGGGGTTCTGGGTGAATCTGGTGCTGACTCACCTGAGGTGACCGAGAAGTGTTCTGCCTGCCATCTCGACTCCCAGACTGGCTCCTCCTGCACCAGTCGGCCGTGTGTCCTCTCCGACCACAGCTGGTGCAGGAGGAGCCACCTCCTCCGGTGCCCCTTTGCACGGCCCCCCCTACCTCCATAGGGGTAGGGGCGGGGGTGCACGGGGGTGGAACGGGCAGGACCCTCTCCGAACGCCCGCGGGCAGCCAGCAAATTGTCCAGTCGTATGGACATATCTATGAGCTCGTCCAGGGACAGAGCTGTGTCCCGACAGGCCAGCTCCCTGCGGACGTCCGCCCGGAGACTGCAGCGGTAGTGGTCTATGAGGGCCCTGTCGTTCCACCCCGCCCCAGCAGCCAAGGTCCTGAACTCCAGCGCGAAGTCCTGGGCACTCCTCGTCTCCTGCCTGAGGTGGAACAGCCGTTCACCCGCCGCTCTTCCTTCCGGAGGGTGGTCGAACACGGCCCGAAAGCGGCGGGTGAACTCTGGGTAGTGGTCCCTCGCCGAGTCTGGACCTTTCCAGACCGCATTAGCCCACTCCAGAGCTCGGCCCGTCAGGCAGGAAACGAGGGCACTCACGCTCTCCTCCCCCGTGGGAGCAGGTCTGACGGTGGCCAGGTACAGCTCAAGCTGGAGCAAAAATCCCTGGCACCCAGCCGCCGCCCCATCGTACTCCCTCGGGAGCGCCAAACGAAGTGCGCCAGAGCCAGACGTCATGGGGGGCGAAGATGGCTGTATCGGGGGAGGTGGAGGTGGAGAGAGGATACCACTTCTCTCCCATCGGTCCATCCTCTCCATCATCTGGTCCATTGCCGATCCGATGCGATGGAGGACTGTCGTGTGGTGGAGTACGCGTTCCTCCATCGAGGGCAGAGGAGTGGCCGCTGCTCCCGCTGATTCCATGCCTTTTATCTTGGTGCGGGATTCTGTTACGGCTTGGTAGTCGTGGAGGAGGAATGAGGCGCAGGAAGCAGCGAACACAGGGTAGTGGTGTTTTTAATATACACTCACACAAAAAACAAATGTTCCCACACACAGGGGAGAAAGTACATACGGCGTCAAACAACGTCGACACGAACATAAGCCGTCTGTCAAAGAAACAATCATTAATCCCGCACGAACAGGAGCGGGCCAGCTAAACTAAATAGCCCCTCTAATGGCTAATTGACCACAGGTGTCACAAAATAAAAAAAGGGAAAAGCAAAAGGGAATCGGTGGCAGCTAATAGGCCGGTGACGACGACCGCCGAGCGCCACCCGAGCAGGAGGGGACGCCACCGTCGGTGGGAATCGTGACAGCGACATGGGGCTGTGCATTATCATGCTGAAACATGAGGTGATGGCGGTGGATGAATGGCACGACAATGGGCCTCAGGATCTTGTCACAGTATCTCTGTGCATTCAAATTGAAATCGATAAAATGTAAATGTGTTTGTTGTCCGTAGCTTATGCCTGCCCATACCATAACCCCACCGCCACCCTGGGGCACTCTGTTCACAACGTTGAAATCAGGAAACATCTGCCATCTGCCGGGTACAGTTGAAACTGGGATTCATCCTTGAATTGTACACTTCTGCAGCGTGCCAGTGGCCATCTAAGGTCTATGTTTGGTAAGCCGGTTGGACATACTGCCAAATTCTCTAAAACGACGTTGGAGGCGGCTTATGGTAGATACATGAACGTTAAATTCTCTGCCAACAGCTCTGGTAGACATTCCTGCAGTCAGCATGCCAATTGCACACTCCCTCAAAACTTCAGACATCTGTGGCATTGTGTTGTGTGACAGAACTGCACATTTTAGGAGTGGCCTTTTATTGTCCCTAGCACAAGGTGCACCTGTGTAATGATCATTCTGTTTCATCAGCTTCTTGATATGCCACACTTGTCAGGTGGGTGGATTATCTTGGCAGAGAAAGGAGAAATACTCATGAACATGGAAGTCAACAAATTTGTGCACAACATTTGAGAGAAAAACAATTTTTGTGCATATGGAACATTTCTGGGATCTTTTAATTTCAGCTTTACATGTTGCGTTGCGGAAGTTTACATGCACCTTAGCCAAATACATTTAAACTCAGTTTTTCACAATTCCTGACATTTAATCCTAGTAAAAATTCCCTGTCTTAGGTCAGTTAGGGTCACCACTTTATTTTAAGAATGTGAAATGTCAGAATAATAGTAGAGAGAATGATTTATTTCAGCTTTTATTTCTTTCATCACATTCCCAGTGTGTCAGAAGATTACATACACTCATTTAGTATTTGGTAGCATTGCCTTTAAATTGTTTAACTTGGGTCAAACGTTTCACGTAGCCTTCCACAAGCTTCCCATAATAATTTGGGTGAATTTTGGCCCATTCCTCCTGACAGAGCTGGTGTAACTGAGTCAGGTTTGTAGGCCCCTTGCTCGCACATGCATTTTCAGTTCTGCCCACATATTTTCTATAGGATTGAGATCAGGGCTTTATGATGGCATCTCCAATACCTTGACTTTGTTGTCCTTAAGCCATTTTGCCACAACTTTGGAAGTATGCTTGGGGTCATTGTCCATTTGGAAGACCCATTTGCAACCAAGTTTTAACTTCCTGACTGATGTCTTGAGATGTTGCTTCAATATATCCACATCATTTTCCTTCCTCGTGATACCATCTGTTTTGTGAAGTGCACCAGTCCCCCCTGCAGCAAAGCACCCCCAAAAAGTATGATCTTTGTCCGCATGTGCAGTTGCAAACCGTAGTCTGGCTTTTTTATGACGGTTTTGGAGCAGTGGCTTCTTCCTTCCTGAGCGGCCCTTCAGGTTATGTCGATATAAGACTCGTTTTACTGTGGAAATAGATACTTTTGTACCTGTTTCCTCCAGCATCTTCACAATGTCCTTTGCTGTTGTTCTGGGATTGATTTGCACTTTTCGCACCAAAGTACGTTCATCTCTGGGAGACAGAACGCGTCTACATCCTGAGCGGTATGACGGCTGTGTGGTCCCATGGTGTTTATACTTGCATACTATTGTTTGTACAGATGAACGTGGTACCTTCAGGCGTTTGGAAATTGCTCCCAAGGATGAACCAGACTTGTGGAGGTCTACAATTTTCTTCTGAGGTCTTGGCTGAATCTTTTGATTTTCCCATGACGTCAAGTAAAAAGGCACTGAGTCTGAAAGTAATCCTTGAAATACATTCACAAGTACACCTCAAATTGACTCAAATTATGTCAATTAGCCTATCAGAAGCTTCTAAAGCCATGACATCATTTTCTGGAATTTTCCAAGCTGTTTAAAAGTACAGTCAACTTAGTGTATGTAACCTTCTGACCCACTGGAATTGTGATACAGTGAATTAGAAGTGAAATAATCTGTCTGTAAACAATTGTTGGAAAAATTACTTGTGTCATGCACAATGTAGATGACCTAACCCCCTTGTCAAAACTGTAGTTTGTTAACAAGAAATTTGTGGAGTGGTTGAAAAACAGTTTTAATGACTCCAACCTAAGTGTATGTAAACTTCCGACTTCAACTGTATGTTATTCATAATATGCAGTTCATATACTATCCAATCAGAAGATACATCTCCTTAAAATGTTGATTTTTGGTTGCGTTCACAACACAAATTAATATCCAGCTTCTCTACAAATGAATGATTGATATGTTAGATTCACATCTCCATCTCAATCAAAAATTTAAGTTAAAGAAAGGACTAAATCAAATTAAACATTAAATCAAGTTTGATTTGATTTATTCTTATTCTTCAACTGTGATTTTTGGTTGAGATGGAGTCATGAATCTACCAATTTATAGATTAAGTTTGAAATCAACTAACTATCCTTCATATATAAGACAATATCAAGAGGTAAAGTGTGTTAGTAATATCATGAATTTGGCATCCTAATGGTAACTATTTGTAAACTTCCAAAGATCCCATCAAACGGGGCGACAGGTAGCTTAGTGGTTAGAGCGTTGGACTAGTAACCGAATGGTTGCTAGATAGACTCTCTGACCTGACAAGGTAAAATTCTGTCCTTCTGTGCCTGAACACGGCACTGTTCCTAGGCTGTCATTGTAAATAAGTACTTGTTCTTAACTGACTTGCCTAGTTAAATGAAGGTTAAAATAAGAAAAACCATGGATGAGTGATAGTATATCTAGCTACTCATTAAAATGATGGTGTCCTTTGTTGGACAAATCAGATGTAAATGTAGCCTACATAAACCCAATTTCACTCAGAATTTACTTTCACATACAGCTTATTTAAGACATGTTAGAGGAGTTATTTTACACTATTCAACGTTATTTAGGTATTTTACGCAAATGAGTATGGAAGCTGATCAGTTTAAATTTGCTGACATGCGAGCTCAGTGGAAACAAACACAGCTTGTTTCCAAAGTTAAGTAGGGTACATAGAGGCAGGCATCTGGATGGTAGACTCGTTCTCACTGAAGTGCATTACCCCTCATATACCAGTAGGAATCACTATTCAGGCAGAAATCCTTGTGGCTTCACATTATATTTCTATATATCTTTTTATTTAGGTTGATAGCGTTACTTAAAAAATGTTACATTGATTCAAACATGCCATTTTATGCAACAGATTGGTAATGTTCATCATTGAAACAAGGTAAAATAAAATATGTGTCACGTCCTGACCAGCAGATGGAGCTAGTGTTTTAGTTTTGGGGGTCAGGACGTGGCATGTTTGTTGGGAATGTTTGTGTGGATGATTGGGACTTCCAATTGAAGGCAGGTGTGTATAGTTGCCTTTGATTGGAAGTCCTATATAGGTGTGTGTGTTTTTCTTTGGGGTTGTGGGTGGTTGTTTTTACACTGCGTGTATAGCCTGTAAAACTGCTACTGTTGTCACCGTCATTGGGTTTTTCAAGTGGATGCGCTACTCCTTTTTTTGGTAATAAATATCCATGAGTATTCACATACCTGCTGCGCCTTGGTCCATTCATGAAGACAACCGTGACAGAACCACCCACCTACACAGGACCAAGCAGCGGAAGAAGGCTGGCGAGGACTGGGAGACCGAGAGGCACCCCCAATAATTTTTTAGGGGGGGGGCACAAGGGCTGTTTGATGGGGCAGGAGCTGCCCGCCAGTCAACAGTCACCAGAGCTGCCTGCCAGTCAACAGTCACCAGAGCTGCCCGCCAGTCAACAGTCATCAGAGCTGCCCGCCAGTCAACAGTCGTCAGAGCTGCCCGCCAGTCAACAGTCGTCAGAGCTGCCCGCCAGTCAACAGTCGTCGGAGTTGCCCGCCAGTCAACAGTCGTCGGAGCTGCCCGCCAGTCAACAGTCGTCGGAGCTGCCCGCCAGTCAACAGTCGTCGGAGCTGCCCGCCAGTCAACAGTCGTCAGAGCTGCCCGCCAGTCAACAGTCGTCAGAGCTGCCCGCCAGTCAACAGTCGCCGGAGTGGCCAGACTGCGCTGAACTGCCGGAGTGGCCAGACTGCGCTGAACTGCCGGAGTGGCCAGACTGCGCTGAACTGCCGGAGTGGCCAGACTGAATTCCGCTGTGATATGTTATTTGTTATTTGTTTATTGAAAAAAAAACATTATTGATTTGTCCTCATACTTTCAGCATTATTAATAAATCCTCTTAAGGATCTCTACAGATTGGTGTCCCTCCCACGGGACAGCTGAGCTAATGTGTGCTAATGTGATTAGCATGAGTTTGTAAGTAACAAGAACATTTCCCAGGACATAGAAATATCTGATATTGGCAGAAAGCTTAAATTCTTGTTAATCTAACGGCACTGTCCAATTTACAGTAGCTATTACAGTGAAATAATACCATGCCATTGTTTGAGGAGAGTGCACAGTTATGAACTTGAAAAGTTATTAATATTCCAATTAGGCACATTTGAGCAGTTTTGATACAACATTTTGAACAGAAATGCAATGGGTCATTGGATCAGTCTAAAACTTTGCACATACACGACTGCCATCTAGTGGCCAAAATCTAAATTGAGCCTGAGCTGGAATAATACATTATGGCCTTTCTCTTGCATTTCAAAGATGATGGTACAAAAAAAAGGTTGGTTTCTTCTTTGTATTATCTTTCACCAGATCTAATGTGTTATATTTTCCTACATTCATTTCACATTTCCACGAACTTCAAAGTGTTTCCTTTCAAATGGTATTAAGAATATGCATATCCTTGCTTCAGGTCCTGAGCTACAGTCAGATAGATTTGGGATTTTAGGTGAAAATTGAAAAAAAGGGGTGGATCCTTAAGACGTTTTAAGTTACTGACCCAATAATTTACTGCAACAGTTTTCACCAATAGTCATTATGCCCAGTAGTATTGTTCTTCCAAGTATCCCCAGTTGGACTCATACTTTGTATTTCCTGCTGGTCAAACTGCTGACTCTAACTGCAAACAGCTTTACTGCTGATGTCCAGATAGAGTAGATAGACAGACCACCTCTATCAGATAGAGAGAGAGCTTTTACAGTAGGACTGGGAATGGATAGAGACAGTTCAGAAAATAATGTGTGTGTGTTGCCCTAGTATAGTAGCTGGCTGATGATGCCATACCCAGTCTCTCTCTGTTTTAGGAGGTTGTTTTGTTCAGATACAGTAGAAAGACTTTACAGTTGGACTGAGAATGGATGGAGAGGTATTGGGAAATGTGTCCGCTATTGTCCCAGTAGTCCTAGGTGGGTGACGCCAGACTGCATGTTTTATGGGGACGTTTGGCTTATGGGGACCTTCGTTTTACATGGGGAGTGAACGTAGTGCTCTTCTCCCCTCTGCACAGAGGACTGGCAGTGTTTAGGACAGCCAGGGCAGCAGGATGGGAGCTAGAGGCCCCAGATGGGAAGTGACGGCTCCGTTTGTCAGCCAGTGCCAGGGCAGATTGAAGTTAAACGAGCCACAATAGCTCCACATTATGTCCATGCAGGGCAGGCTTATATAGGTTGCGTTCCAAAGGGCACCCTATTATAGTGCACTACTTTTGACCAGGGACTATAGGGCTCTGGTCAAAAGTAGTGAACCATATAGGGAATAGGGTGCTGTTTAGAACGGAACCATAGTCAGGACTCGGAACAGAGATGAAGCTTTTGACTTTCACTTCCCCTCATATGCTCCCTCAACCCTGAGCCCTGCTGTCTGCTGTCATTCCCCCCTCTATTCAAATCCAATTTTGTTTGTCACATGCGTCGAATACAACAGGTGTAGACCTTACAGTGAAATGCAGTTCAAAAATAGAGTGAAGAAAATATTTACTAAATTAATTAAAGTAAAAAAATCGAATCAAAAAGTAACACAAGAAAATGACATAATAACAACGAGGCTTATATACAAGGGACACTGATACTGAGTAAATGTGCGGGGGTACAAGTTAGTAATTTGTGAAGTGACTATGCATAGATAATAGATAGCGAGTAGCAGAAGTGTAAAAACAAAGGGGGATCAATGTAAATAGTCCGGGTGGCCAGTTGATTAATTGTTCACCAGTCTTCTGGCTTGGGGGTTGAAGCTGTTAAGAAGCATTTTGGTGCTAGTCTTGGCGCTCCGGTACCGTTGCCGTGTGGTAGCAGAGAGAACAGTCTATGACTTGGGTGACTGGAGTCTTTGACAATGGTTTTGGTCCTTCCTCTGAAACCGCCTAGTATAAAGGTCCTGGATGTCAGGAAGCTTGGCCCCAGTGATGTACTAGGCCATACACACTACCCTTTGTAGCGCTTGTGGTCAGATGCCAAGCAGTTGCCATACCAGGCAGTGATACAACCCGTCAGGTGTAGAACCTTTTGAGGATCTGAGGACCCATGCCAAATATTTTCAGTCTTCTGAGGGGGAATAGGCTTTGTCGTGCCCTCTTCACGACTGTCTTGGTGTGCTTGGACCATGTTAGTTTGTTGGTGATGTGGACACCAAGGAACTTGAAGCTCTCATCCTGCTCCATTACAGCTCCGTCGATGAGAATGGGGGCGTGCTCGGTCCTCTTTTTCCTGTAGTCCACAATCATCTCCTTAGTCTTGATCTCGTTGAGGAAGAGGTTGTTGTCCTGGCACCACACGGCCAGGTCTCTGACCTCCTCCCTATAGGCTGTCTCATCGTTGTCGGTGATCAGGCCTACCGCTGTTCTGTCATTGGCAAACTTAATGATGGTGTTGGAGTCGATGGTATTGGTGCCTGGCCCTGCAGTCATGAGTGAACAGGGAGTATAGGAGGGAACTGAGCATGCACCCCTGAGGGGCCCCTGTGTTGAGGATTAGCGTGGCGAATGTGTTGTTACCTACCCTTACCACCTGGGGGCGGCCTGTCAGGAAGTCTAGGGTCCAGTTGCAGAGGGAGGTGTTTGGTCCCAGGGTCCTTATTGATGAGCTTTGATGGCACTATTGTGTTGAACGCTGTGGTCAGTGAATAGCATTCTCACATAGATGTTCATTTTATCCAGGTGGGAAAGGGCATTGTGGAGTGCAATAGAGATTGCAAGATCTGTGGATCTTTTAGGGCGGTATGCAAATTGGAGTGGGTCTAGGGTTTCTGGGATAATGGGGTTGATGTGAGCCATGACCAGCTTTTAAATCACTTCATGACTACAGACATGAGTGCTACGGGTCGGTAGTCATTTAGGCAGGTTAACTTAGTGTTCTTTGGCACAGGGACTATGGTGGTCTGCTTAAAACATGTTGGTTTTACAGACTCGGACAGGGAGAGTTTGAAAATGTCAGTGAAGACACTTGCCAGTTGGTCAGTGCATGTTAGCAGTACACGTCCTGGTAATCCATCTGGCCCTGCGGCCTTGTGAATGTTGACCTGTTTAAAGCTCTAGCCTTTAGTTCAGTGCAGATGTTGCCTGTAAACCATGGCTTCTGGTTGGGGTATGTATTAGAGGTCCTTAATTAGGGCCGATTTCAAGTTTTCATAACAATCGGAAATCGGTATTTTTGGATGCCGATTTGTCTGATTTTTTAAAATATATATCATTTTTTTTTCTTTTTTTTTTAGACCTTTATTTAACTAGGCAAGTCAGTTAAGAACACATTCTTATTTTCAATGATGGCCTAGGAACGGTGGGTTAACTGCCTTGTTCAGGGGCAGAACGACACACTTGTCCGCTCGGGGATTCAATCTTGCAACCTTACGGTTAACTAGTCCAACGCTCTAACCACCTGCTTTTACATTACACTCCACGAGGAGCCTGCCTGTTACGCGAATGCAGTAAGAAGCCAAGGTAAGTTGCTAGCTAGCATTAAACTTATCTTATAAAAAAACAATCAATCAATCATAATCACTAGTTAACTACACATGGTTGATGATATTACTAGTTTATCTAGCCTGTCCTGCGTTGCATATAATCGCTTAGGTACACGTTGCTCCAACCATAAACATCAATGCATTTCTTAAAATCAATACACAAGTATATATTTTTAAACCTGCATATTTAGTTAATATTGCCTTCTGACAGTAATTTATTTTAACTATGGAAAATGTGTCACTTCTCTTGCAAACAGAGTCAGGGTATATGCAGCCGTTTGGGCCGCCTGGCTCGTTGCGAACTGTGAAGACTATTTCTTCCTAACAAAGACAGCCGACTCGTTGCACGACTCTACCTAACCATAAACATCAATGCCTTTCTTAAAATCAATACACAGAAGTATATATTTTTAAACCTGCATATTTAGCTAAAATAAATCCAGGTTAGCAGGCAATATTAACCAGGTGAAATTGTGTCATTTTGCGTTTATTGCACACAGAGTCAGGGTATATGCAACAGTTTGGGCCGCCTGGCTCGTTGTGAACTAATTTGCCAGAATTTTACGTAATTATGTCATAACATTGAAGGTTGTGCAATGTAACAGGAATATTTAGACTTAGGGATGCCACCCGTTAGATAAAATACGTAACGGTTCCGTATTTCACTGACAGGAAAAACGTTTTGTTTTTGAGATGATAGTTTCCGGATTCGACCATATTAATGACCAAAGGCTCGTATTTCTGTGTGTTATTATGTTATAATTAAGTCTATGATTTGATAGAGCAGTCTGACTGAGCGATGGTAGGCAGCAGCAGGCTCGTAAGCGTTCATTCAAACAGCACTTTCGTGCATTTGCCAGCAGCCCTTCGCAATGCATTGCGCTGTTTATGACTTCAAGCCTGTCAACTCCCAAGATTAGGCTGGTGTAACCGATGTGAAATGGCTAGCTAGTTAGCCGGGTGCGCGCTAATGGTGTTTCAAACATCACTCGCTCTGAGACTTGGAGTAGTTTTTCCCCTTGCTCTACATGGGTAACGCTGCTTCGAGGGTGGCTGTTGTCGATGTGTTCCTGGTTCGAGCCAAGGTAGGAGCGAGGAGAGGGACGGAAGCTATACTGTTACACGGGCAATACTAAAGTGCCTATAAGAACATCCAATAGTCAAAGGTATATGAAATACAAATCGTATAGAGAGAAATAGTCCTATAATTCCTATAATAACTACATCCTAAAACTTCTTACCTGGGAATGTTGAATACTCAAGTTTAAATGAACCACCAGCTTACATATGTTCTCATGTTCTGAGCAAGGAACTTAAATGTTAGCTTTTTTACATGGCACATATTGCACTTTTTTTACTTTCTTCTCCAACACTTTGTTTGTGCATGATTTAAACCAAATTGAACATGTTTCATTATTTATTTGAGGCTAAATTGATTTTGTTGATGTATTATATAAAGTTAAAATAAGTGTTCATTCAGTATTGTTGTAATTGTCATTATTACAAATAAATAAATAAAGAAATCGTCCGATTAATCGGTATCGGCCGGTTTTTTGGTCCTCCAATAATCGGCATCGGAGTTGAAAAATCATAATCGGTCGACCTCTAGTATGTATGTACGGTCACTGTGGGGACGACGTCATCAATGCACTTATTGATGAAGTCAATGACTGATGTGGTGTACTCCTCAATGCCATCGGAGGAATCGCGGAACATATTCCAGTCTGTGCAAGCAAAAAAGACCTTTTGTTTAGCATCTGCTTCATCTGACCACTTTTTTTATTGATCAAGTCACTGGTGCTTCCTGCTGTAGTTTTAGCTTGTAAGCAGGAATCAAGAGCATTGCCAAATGGAGACCGTGGGCTGCTTTGTATGCGTCTCTGTGTGTTTTAATTTGTTTTATTTCACCTTTATTTAACCAGGTAGGCCAGTTGAGAACAAGTTCTCATTTACAACTGCGACCTGGCCAAGATAAAGCAAAGTAGTGTGACAACAACACAGAGTTACACATTGGATAAACAAACGTACAGTCAATAACCCAATAGAAAAATCTATATACAGTGTGTGCAAATGTAGTAAGATTAGGGAGGTAAGGCATTAAATAGGCCATAGTGGCAAATTAATTACAACGTATCATTAACACTGGAGTGATAGATGTGCAGATGATGATTTGCAAGTAGAGACACTGGGGTGCAAAAGAGCAAAAATAAATAACAATATGGGGATCAGGTAGTTGGGTGGGCTATTTACAGATGGGCTGTTTACAGGTGCAATGATCGGTAAGCTGCTCTAACAGCTGATGCTTAAAGTTAGTGAGGGAGATATAAGTCTCCAACTTCAGTGATTTTTGCAATTCGTTCCAGTCATTGGTAGCAGAGAACTGAAAGGAAAGGCGGCCAAAGGAGGAGTTGGCTTTGGGGATGACCAGTTAAATATACCTGCAGGACTGCGTGCTACGGGTGGGGGCTGCTATGGTGACCAGTGAGCTGAGATAAGGCGGTTCTTTACCTAGCAAAAACGTCTAGATGACCTTGAGCCATTGGGTTTGGCGACGAATATGAAGCGAGGGCCAGCCAACGAGAGCGTACAGGTCGCAGTGGTGGGTGGTATATGGGGCTTTGGTGACGAAACTGATTGCACTGTGATAGACTACATCCAATTTGCTGAGTAGAGTGTTGGAGGCTATTTTGTACATGACATCGCCAAAGTCAAGGATCGGTAGGATCGTTAGTGTTACGAGGGTATGTTTAGCAGCATGAGTGAAGGAGGCTTTGTTGCGAAATAGGAAGCCGATTCTAGATTTAATTTTGGATTGGAGATGCTTAATGTGAGTCTGGAAGGAGAGTTTACAGTCTAACCAGACACATAGGTATTTGTAGTTGTCCACATATTCTAAGTCAGAACCATCCAGAGAAGTGATGCTAGTCGGGCGGGCAGGTGCGGGCAACAATCGGTTGAAGAGCATGCATTTAGTTTTACTAGCATTTAAGAGCAGTTAGAGGCCACGGAAGGAGTGTTGTATGGCATTGAAGCTTGTCTGGTGGTTTGTTAACACAGTGTCCGAAGTAGGGTCAGAAGTATACAGAGTGGTGTCATCTGTGTAGAGGTGGATCAGAGAATCATCAGCAGCAAGAGCGACATCATTGATATATACCGAGAAAAGAGTCGGTCCGGGAATTGAACCCTGTGGCACCCCCATAGAGACTGCCAGAGGTCCGGACAACAGGCCCTCCGATTTGTGTGGAGTAAAGGTGTTCCAGAGTTTTTTCCCTCTGGCTGCACATTTAACATGCTGCTAGAAATTTGGTAAGGCGGATTTAAGTTTCCCTGCATTAAAGTCCCCGGCCACTAAGAGCGCCGCCTCTGGGTGAGCTTTTTCCTGTTTGCTTATGGCGGAAAACAGCTCATTGAGTGCGGTCTTAGTGCCAGCCTCAGTCTGTGGTGGTATGTAGACAGTTACGAAAAATACAGTTGAAAACTCTCTTGGTAGATAGTGTGGTCTTCAGCTTATCATGAGATACTCTACCTCAGGTGAGCAAAACCTCGAGACTTCCTTAGATATCGTGCACCAGCTGTTATTTACAAAAATACATAGTCCGCCACCCCTTGTCTTACCAGACGCCACTGTTCTATCCTGCCGATACAGCGTATAACCAGCCAGCTGTATGTTGATAATGTCGTCGTTCAGCAACGACTCTGTGAAGCATACGATATTACAGTTTTGAATGTCCCGTTAGTAGTTTAATCTTCCGCATAGATCATCGATTTTATCTTTCAAAGATTGCATGTTTGCTAGCAGAATGGAAGGCAGTGGGGATTTATTCGATCGCCTACGAATTCTCAGAAGGCAGCCCGCCCTCCGGACCCTTTTTCTCCGCCTTCTCTTCATGCACATAACTGGGGATCTGGGCCTGTTGTTGGGAAAGCAGTATGTCATTCACGTTGGGCTTGTCAGACTCATTAAAGGAAAAAAAGGATTCTGCCAGTTCGTGGTGAGTAATCAAAGTTATGATGTCCAGAAGTTATTTTCAGTCATAAGAGACGGTAGCAGCAACATTAGGTACAAATAAGTAAAAAGATAAGTTACAAACAATGCAAAGTAACAAATAAAAAAACACAACTGGTTAGGAACACGTAAAACGTCAGCCTTCTTCTCCGGCGCCATCTTAAAGTCTGTAGGTGTGTTTTGCATCATTGTCCTGTTGAAAAACAAATAATAGTCCCACTAAGCACAAACCAGATGGGATGGCGTATCGCTGCAGAATGCTGTGGTAGCCATGCTGGTTAAGTGTGCCTTGAATTCTAAATAAATCACTGACAGTGTCACCAGCAAGCACCCCCACATCATCACACCTCCTCCTCCATGCTTCACGGTGGGAACCACACATGCGGAGATAATCCGTTCAGCTACTTTGCGTCTCATAAACACACGGTGGTTGGAACCAAAAATCGCAGATTTGGTCTCATCAGACCAAGGGACAGATTTCCACCGTCTAATGTCCATTGCTCGTGTTTCTTGGCCCAAGCAGGTCTCTTCTTCTTATTGGTGTCCTTTAGTAGTGGATCTTTGCAGCAATTCGACCATGAAGGCCTGATTCACTCAGTCTCCTCTGAACAGTTGATTTTGAGATGTGTCTGTTACTTGAAATCTGTGAAGCATTTATTTGGGCTGCAATTTCTGAGGCTGGTAATGAACTTAACGTCTGCAGCAGAGGTAACCCTGGGTCTTCCTTTCCTGTGGCGGTCCTCATGAGTGCCAGTTTCATCATAGAGCTTGAGGGTTTTTGCACCTGCACTTGAACTTTCAAAGTTCTTGACATTTTCCGGGTTGACTGACATTCAACTCTTAATGAAATGTTTCTCTTTGCTTATTTGAGCTGTTCTTGCCATAATGTGGACTTGGTATTTTACCAAATAGGACTATCTTCTGTATACCAACCCTACCTTGTCACAACACAACTGATTGGCTCAAACGCATTAAGAAGGAAAGAAATTCCACAAATTAACTTTTAACAAGGCACACCTGTTAATTGAAATGCATTCCAGGTGACTGTCTCATGAAGCTGGTTGAGAGAATGCCAAGAGTGTGCAAAGCTGTCATCAAGGCAAAGGGTGGCTACTTTGAAGAATCTCAAATATAAAATATATTTTGATTTGTTTAACACTTTTTTGATTACTACATGATTCCATGTGTTATTTCATAGTTTTGATGTCTTCACTACTATTCTACAATGTAGAAAATAGTAAAGAAAAACCTTTGAATGTGTCAGTGTGTCCAAACCTTTGACTGATACAGTATATGACAATGTATGTCAATGTACGATTTAGTCTTAGAATAAAGATCAGAGATATTGTATCTCCCTCTCCCTCTCCGTCCCTTACCCTCAGCTCCCCAGCAGTCTAAATGGCATCATGCTGTTGCAGTTGGAGGTGGTGTGTGTGTGCGTGTGTGTGTGTGTGTACGTGTGTGTATCTTTTTGAGTGTATTGTATTACGAGTCAGGCCCGAGGCAGTCAGGAAATCATAGCAGGATTATGCAGTTGTGCTTCACCTGACACTGGTGATCATCCCAATCAGCAGCAGGTGACAGGCTTGGATGGCCACCACCATGACATATGTCAATACTCCCTCTGGTAATGTGAGCAGCCCAGCAGGAAAAGGAGCTCTCTCTCACACAGTCATGGGGCAGCCACTGGCTACAAATTGACATGAGATGTGAAGTTTGTTGACCAATTAGTAATTGAACCCCCTTGGATTCAAATGGTGAGAAGTGTCAGGGTGTGAGCAAGTGTTAGACAGGGGTGAGGGAGCGAGTGAGAAGGAGGGAGAAGGAGAGAGAAGTTCAAATAAAATTGATTAAGAAATAAGGAGTTTGCAAAGAGAGAGAGGGAGAGAAAGAAAAAAAGTAGATAGCAGTCAAATTAAGGAAGATTAAATTGCGAGAGAGAGACAGACGGTCTACATTAATGTGTGGAAGAAGCCTGTGAGAGCCAACGCTTGGAGAAGAGGCTGGGTCTGTGCTGCTATCCCCCTAAATGTTACAAGGATTGGTGTCCTATCGGCCTGTGCTAATGTGGATGGAGAGAAGCAGTTCTACTGTTCAGTAAAATAACTTGACTGTGACATGCAGCTAGGGTTTTGTTACATAAAACCTTTTTACGTAAAGTCCTTTATACCCTTAAGTGAAATGCTGGACTGAAATAAACCGACATGCAGTGTAATGCGTGGTAGATCTGTAACCCCTTTCAAGAAGAATTATGATGCCAGTGTCGAATGACCAAATATATAACCTGTAAAACTGTTAAATTGTTATACGCTTCCTATTGACAAATAGACTTTTAAAAGCATTTGTCTTAAGTACTTACTGAAGTACTCTGTGTGTTTCTACACCCTAAGGAAATGGGTTAGGCAGATCGAGCGTCTGTCCCAAATGGCACCCGATTCCCTATATAGTGCACTACTTTTGACAAGAGCCTTATAGGTCCTGGTCAAAAGTAGTGCACTATGAAGGGAATAGGGTGCCATTTGGGATGCATGATGAGATTTCACACAGTAGTCAGACAGTGCTGTTAGCGCGTTATCGTAATACTGTTGACCCCCCTCTATTCAATCTCGCTTTAGCTATCTTTAATCGGTTCCAAATTGCCTCTAAATTCAGTCATGCGTGACTGGCTTTTATTTGTAAACATGGAGTTTGTGTCCCAAATGACACTCTACAGTATTCCCTATGTCGTGCACTACTTTGACCAGGGCCCAATAGGCACTGTATAAGGAATATGGTGTCTTTTAGGACACAGCCGGAGATACTTCATTTGTCAGCCTACAAGGTATTAAGAAGATTAAACATAATCATAAAACCAATGAACAGATAATATTCTGATTGTGTGTATAATGGATTAAGTGATATCAGAGCAATATTATTCACTGTATAAAACACTGTATAAAGCTCCCTAATTGGATACTGCTGGCAGGAGATACTCACAGTTTGTATGACGCTTCTCACATGTCAGATATAGTTTATGGTTCTTAAGATTTGAGAAGCAAACGCCTGCAGTACGATGTGTTGGACAAGTGAGAGTATCTTGGAGGCTGATCTGATATGGTGTGGTATCAATTCAATCCAGCTTTTATGTGCCTGTCTCTTTTACTAGACATATGGCAGGTTGACAGAGAGTCTACAGTCTTGATCTGATGGAATCACGGAATCTAGACATTAAAATGGAACTCACCAATATAAATGTTTTTAGTGAACTTAGTAGAAAATCAACTAAATGCAATGAACTCATGAGAAAATGCACTAATGTGCCCAAGTTAATCATTAGACATGAACAAAATTCATCAGTGATTCATATTTTCCTGCAAATTGTGAAACGGCACAGGAATGCCCTGTGTGTGTGTGTGTGTGTGTGTGTGTGTGTGTGTGTGTGTGTGTGTGTGTGTGTGTGTGTGTGTGTGTGTGTGTGTGTGTGTGTGTGTGTGCACGCATATGTCTACACTTTGTGTAGCTGTTAGAGGTGATGCTAATGATAACCTTCTTCTGGTTACCTTCTTCAAAGTAGCCTTTGCCTTCCTGGCAGAATGATCTCATGATTATTTACATCAATCCAGTGGCCATTTGTTTTGCAACCTCTGCAATCACGAGCGCTACAGAAACACAGCTCAAACCGCTGGTGTGCACTTGCATTAAAGGGTAACTGCACCCAAGAATCAACAGTTTTTTCCAGACCTCAAAAGTAGTCTCCTGGTGTATTTTAAGCATTGCTGTGGACTTAGAACATCCAATTTTGTGGTAAAAAAATTTACAAAAGATTTGAGAGAAAGAACCTGAAGAAACTGGGAAAAAAATGTAAACCTATGGTTAGGTTGCTTATAGTCCCCAGCAGTTATTAACTGGGATTCCTCAGTGTTCACACATACTACATTATCCAAGGCAAGCTACACAATGACAACTGAGCAAAGTGAAGTCTCCTCACTCAGCTGGTGTTAAATTAACTTAAACGAATTCAGTAATGTTAACTAGGTGAAATGAACTCAGTGTGCTTTTCTACTGTCTCAGTGTTGTGGTGTGGAGAGTTTTTGACTCTTTCATAGGAAACTCAAGAGGCGATCCTGTGAAATGTAAGACGCTGTGTCGAACAGTGTGGGAACGCGAGGAAGCATACATTTTATAGGCAGATGGAAGGAATCCAGAGATATTTTAATAGTTCCGCGCTTAGCTTTGCATCTTGTTGTAAAGGGAGAAAGGTTAGACCGATGTTCCCCGTCAGTGTGTCTAGTGATCTAGTGTGTGTGTGTGTGTGTGTGTGTGTGTGTGTGTGTGTGTGTGTGTGTGTGTGTGTGTGTGCCTTTCAGCCAGCTGTAACCAGAGAGGGGGACAAGCTTGGGCTGCTGAGTAGCAGGCGACACTGTCCCCAGAACATCAGTCATGTCAGCAGATTGGGGGGAATACCAGTCAAAACCCATAATGACCTTTACTGAGACATGGGTAACACATTTGGCTGAACAAACCCGGATTCAAATAGTATTCAACATCATTTCAAATACTTTATCTGTGTTTTGTTGAGCTTGCCTGGCACAATGGACCCAATGGAATGGTCAGAAAAATGCATAACTTAAGCATAAGCCATCTGGCATTTGAGGCAGGCTAGATCAAATACTCAAAGATTTCAAATAGTATTTAAATCCAGGTATTTGGGCTGGGCAACACACAGACCGCGGTGCACAATATTTTGACAGATCAAGGGCTGATATCCTGCTGGATCCACCAGCAGAATATAAGGGAATTGCCTTTCTCTGAATCACCTCTCTGGGGAAATTGACAGAAATATAGTTTGTGATGAGAGAGAACTCAACACCATTGTTGATGGCGGAGTAGCTACAGTTCAACTCTTCCACAAATCCTTTGCCAGCTCAGGATATCTGAGAGTGAAGCCAACCAGAGTGTTCAGTCAGGGAATATGAACAATCAAGCCTACAGTAAGTGAAAATGCTTTTAATTACCAGTGAAAGTGTGTTGATTGTTATTTTGTTCGCTTCAGCGTTCTGCTATTTTTGGTGGAGTGTCCTCTTTCTCCTTCTCTAGTGCCCTGTCCTTACATCTAGTGTTCCAACCTCTACTGTCTGCTGTTGTATTCTTGGATCTTGTGCATCTTGTGTTTCTCACGAGCCAGGAGGGTTTTTGTCAGGTAACACAATCTTAATTGCATTTCAGTTTTAGGAAATACAGCAAATACAGAAATACAGAAAACCTGCAGAGATGCGTGACCTCCCTCCCTCCCCTCCTTCCCTCGTTCCTTCCTCCCTCCATCCCTGTCTTTCTGTCAGTGCTCTTTTGTGAATTCAAGTGATGTAAGTGTGCTCTTGATAAGTGTTCCCTTAAGGTACAAAATAATGAAGTCATAGTGAATTTGTGTTTTTCTCCCCGACTGGGCTGATGGAGCTACATTCCTGAGAGCTGCCCATGAGGGGCTACCTCACATTACAACACAGCCGATGACATGATATTGTGTTACAATCTCTCAGCGTGTGACGTTCAAACGTGGAATTTATACCCCTTTATACCCCTACCTGTGAAGCTTGGTCAGACTAGGCATCTCCATCTCTCTCTTCTTTCTCTCTTCTCTCTTTCTCCTTCTCTCCCGTGAACTTAAAATGTTATCTCCTCTCACCAAGTGTTAAGTAAGAATACTTTCAAGTTTATGTGACGTGTCTCTCTCTCCTTTCTCTCTTTCTCGCTCTCTCTCTCTTTCTCTCTCTCTCTCTCTCTCTCTCTCTCTCTCTCTTACTCTCTCTCTCCCCCTCTTTCTCTCTCTTTCTGTACGTGGTAATCACTAGTAGGCTCCTGACACTATCCCCTGTCCTGTAACATTGTTACACTGGGCCCCATCAATCACTGGAGGCTGATTTGGAGATTCCTTCTGCCTGAATCCTGAATCACAGCCAGCACAGCTACAAGGCTGCCTTGTGAAATGGATTGATTCAGACTAACCAGACTTGGGGATCCCATCCTGATGACAATAAGATAAGGAGGATTTGATCAGCTCGATTCAGGCTTGGCGTTTTTGGTTGTTTCCTCATCCAGAATGAGTGTTAGTTAGCCTGACCTAGATTTGTTACTCGGTTTGGGTTGACAGGCGTTGTGGGGGGTTGCAGCTGCCTGGCGACAAGAGAGAGAGAGAGAGTCAGTCTCTATCTCTTCTCTCTCTTTTACTCTTCGTGGGCACCTCCACTCGTCTTTCTCCAGGCAAAGATCTATCTCTGTTTTCATGCTACCCACACCACAGCCCTCCCTCCCTCCATCTCTCCGCCATCCCTCTCTCCGTCAATCTGCAGTCAGTCAGTCACACCACAAACAGGGTGGGCAGCAAATCAGATCACCAGGAGGACAGGTCAACTGAGTGCTTTTTCTAAGGGAATCTCTCGCAGCTGTCTATAGTCCAGGAGATAGACTTTACATGCTCCATGGTTCAGTTATCATGTTTCTGGGTGAGTAGTAGGGATTTATCCATGGCTTGACTTGATCCTTTCTACTGCTTTTTCACCGCATGCAACCTGCTCAAACTGCTTATATTACTTATGCTGCACACCAGTCCTCTGAGATATTTGGTGTTTGGTGACCCTTTTTACAGCCCGCTATTGACAAGGTAGTTACTTAGAAATCACTCGTTAAAATTGTATTTTAATGCTGTAAAATAAAGTGTTCTCTGTTCCAGCAGTATGTGTGTGTGTGTGTGCGTATGTTTGTGTTTCTGTGTGTGTGTGTGTGTGTGTGTGCCTCTGTGTCTGTGCGCGTGCGCATGCACATGCATGTTTGAGTGTGTGCGTGCGTGTGCTCACTTGTGTGTGTATCAAGTGCATCTCAATAAAGATAGAACTGGCTTGAAATCTGTATGGGGGTTGACTTGACAGGAAGGAAAATGTGTGTGTGTGTGTGTGTGTGTGTGTGTGTGTGTGTGTGTGTGTGTGTGTGTGTGTGTGTGTGTTTTATCTCCTTCATTTTATCTGGTTCATTTGATTGCTCTGTGTGCAAGTGTTTTGACAAGCCTGAAAGGTGAATATATCTGGGTGATTATTATGTAAAAGTATCTTATCTTCTCTGATACCATATTTATTATGATGATTGTAGTTTAAATAAGATCAGACACTAACTCTTTATTGCTGTTTTATGATGTTATGAAAGAGCTGTAAAGAAAAGCTACTATTTGGGATGTCATGGGCTCATCAATGAAACATTGAAAATAGAAGGCGTCCCACTTGATGCCCTATCCTTGATTCAACATTAAAGCTAGTTTTAGGCAGTGGTGTAAAGTACCTAAGTAAAAATACTTTAAAGTACTACTTAAGTAGATTTTTTGGGTATCTGTAATTTACTTTACTATTCATTTTTTTGACAACTTTTACTTTTACTTCAGTACATTCCAAATGTAAATAATGTACTTTTTACATTTTTCCTGACACCCAAAGGTACTAGTTACTTTTTGAATTCTTAGCAGGACAGAAAAATTGTCTAATCCACACACTTATCAAGAGAACATCCCTGGTCATCCCTACTGCCTCTGATCTGGTGGACTCACTAAACACAAATGCTTCATTTGTAAATGATGTCTGCGTGTTGGAGTGTGCCCCTGGCTAACCGTAAATAAAAAAAAACAAGAAAATGGTGCCTTCTGGTTTGCTTGATAAGGAATTTGAAATGATTTATACTTTTACTTTTACTTTTGATACTTAAGTATATTTAAAACCAAATACTTTTAGACTTTTACTCAAGTAGTATTTTACTGGATGACTTTCACTTTAACTTGAGTCATTTTCTATTAAGGTATCTTTACTTTTACTCAAGTATGAAAATTGGGAACTTTTTCCACCACAAGTTTTAGGTTAGTGCTCAACATCTACTATTGGCACAAGGAATGGTTAATATAATTTCCTGTGTATTTACTACTATTATAATAATGATGTCAAAGATAAGACTGATGGGTCCATTCAGCAGAGTTACACAGTCACATGCGCCGAATACAACAGGTGTAGACCTTACAGTGAAATGCTTACTTACAAGCCCTTAACCAACAATGCAGTTTAAAAAAAAATATGAATAAGAAAAACAAATAAAAATAACAAGTAATTAAAAAGCAGCAGTAAAATAACAGTAGTGAGGCTAGATACAGGGGGTACCGGTACAGAGTCAATGTGCGGGGGCACCGGTTAGTTGAGGTAATTGAGGTAATATGTACATGTAGATAGAGTTAAAGTGACTACCCATAGATTATAAACAGAGAGTAGCAGCAGCGTTAAAGAGGGTCTGGATAGCCCTTTGATTAGCTGTTCAGGAGTCTTATGGCTTGGGGGTAGAAGCTGTTAAGAAGCCTTTTGGACCTCGACTTGGAGCTCCGCTACCGCTTGCCGGTAGCAGAGAGAACAGTCTATGACTAGGGTGGCTGGAGTCTTTGACAAGTCTTTAGGGCCATCCTCTGACACCGTCTGATATAGAGGTTCTGGATGGCAGGAAGCTTGGCCCCAGTAATGTACTGGGGCCAAGCTTTGTAACCTTTTGAGGATCTGAGGACCCATGCCAAATCTTTTCAGTCTCTTGAGGGGGAATAGGCTTTGTCGTGCCCTTTTCATGACTGTCTTAGTGTGTTTGGACCATGATAGTTTGTTGGTGATGTGGACACCAAGGCACTTGAAGCTCTCAACCTGTTCCACTACATCCCCGTCAATGAGAATGGGGCCGTGCTCGGTCCTCTTTTTCCTGTAGTCCACAATCATCTCCTTTGTCTTGATCACGTTGAGTGAGAAGTTGTTGTCCTGGCACCACACGACCAGGTCTCTGACCTCATCGTTGTTGGTGATCAGACCTACCACTGTTGTGTAATCGGCAAACTTAATGATGGTGTTAGAGTCGTGCCTGGCCATGAAGTACAGGAGGGGACTGAGCACGCACCCCTGAGGGGCCCCCGTGTTGAGGATCAGCATGGCGGATGTGTTGTTCCCTACCCTTACCACCTGGGGGCGGCCCATCAGGAAGTCCAGGATCCAGTTGCAGAGGGAGGTGTTTAGTCTCAGGGTCCTTAGCCTTGTGTTGAGCTTTGAGGGCACTATGGTGTTGAACGCTGAACTGTAGTCAAATGAATAGCATACTCACATATGTGTTCCTTTTGTCCAGGTGGGAAATGGCATTGTTGAGTGCAATAGAGATTGCATCATCTGTGGATCTGTTGGAGTGGGTCTAGGGTTTCTGGGATAATAGTGTTGATGTGAGCCATGACCAGCCTTTCAAAGCACTTCATGGCTACAGACGTGAGTGCTACGGGTCGGTAGTCATTTAGGCAGATTATCTTAATGTTCTTTGGCACAGGGACTATGGTGGTCTGCTTGAAACATGTTGGTATTACAGACTCAGTCAGGGACAGGTTGAAAATGTCAGTGAAGACACTTGCCAGTTGGTCAGCGCATGCTCGGAGTACATGTCCTGGTAATCCATCTGGCCCTGCGGCCTTGTGAATGTTGACCTGTTTAAAGGTCTTACTCACATCGGCTGTGGAGAGCGTGATCACACAGTCATCCGGAACAGCTGGTGCTCTCATGCATGTTTCAGTGTTACTTTCCTTGAAGTGAGCATATAAGTTATTTAGCTCGTCTGGTAGGTTAATGTCACTGGGCAGCTTGTGGCTGTGCTTCCCTTTGTAGTCTGTAATAGTTTGCAAGCCCTCCCACATCCGCCGAACGTCGGAACCGGTGTAGTGCTATTCAATCTTAGTCCTGTATTGGCACTTTGCCTGTTTGATGGTTCGTCGGAGGGCATAGCGGGATTTCTTGTAGGCTTCCGGGTTAGAGTCTTGCTCCTTGAAAGCGGCAGCTCTAGCCTTTAGCTCAGTGCGGATGTTGCCTGTAATCCATGGCTTCTGGTTGGGGTATGTACGTAGGGCCACTGTGGGGACGACGTCATCGATCCACTTATTGATGAAGCCAGTGACTGATGTGGTGTACTCCTCAATGCCATCGGAAGAATCCCAGAACATATTCCAGTCTGTGCTTGCAAAACAGTCCTATAGCTTAACATCTGCTTCATCTGACCACTTTCTTATTTTCAGAGTCACTGGTGCTTCCTGCTTTAGTTTTTGCTTGTATAGAATTATGGTCCGATTTGCCAAATGGAGGGCGAGGGAGAGCTTTGTACGCATCTCTGCGTGTGGAGTAAAGGTGGTCTAGAGTTTTTTTTCCCCTCTTGTTGCACATTTAACATGCTGATAGAAATGAGGTAAAACTGATTTGAGTTTCCCTGCATTAAAGTCCCTGGCCACTAGGAGCGCCACCTCTGGATGAGCATTTTCCTGTTTGCTTATGGCCGTATACAGCTTATTGAGTGCGGTCTTAGTGCCAGCATCGGTCTGCGGTGGTATATAGACAGCTCTGAAAAGTATAGATGTAAACTCTCTTGGTAAATAGTGTGGTCTATAGCTTATCATGAGATACTGTACCTCAGACGAGCAAAACTTTGAGACTTCCTTACATTTTTTGCACCAGCTGTTGTTTACAAATATGCATAGGCTGCCTCCAATTGTGTTACCAGGGGCCACTGTTCTATTCTGCCGAAAAAGCTTAAAACCCGCCAGCTGTATGTTAATCATGTCGTCTTTCAACCACGACTCTGTGAAATTACAGTTTTTAATGTCCCTTTGGTAGGATATACGTGCTTAAAATGTTGTCTATTTTATTATCGAATGATTGTACATTGGCTAATAGGACCGATGGTAAAGGTAGATTACCCTCTCAGCGACGATCCTTACAAGGCACCCGGACCGTCGTCCATGATATCTCCATCTTTTCTCCTGCGAATGACAGGGATCATGGCCTTGTCGGGTGTCTGGAGTAAATCCTTCCCGTCAGACTCGTTGAAGAAGAAGAATTCCTCCAGTACGGGGTGAGTAATTGCTGCCCTGATATCAAGAAGCTCTTTTTGGTCATAAGACACGGTGGCAGAAACATTATGTACAAAATAAGTTACAAATAACGCGAAAAAACATACACAATAGCACAATTGGTTACGGGATTGTAAAACGGCAGCCTTCTCCTTCGGGCGCCATTATCACACTCCTCATTGGCTCAAAGTGGGGTCCCTCGACTTTTCTAGTGTTAATTCATTTCATTGCTGTTTCTGCCACGAAGAGAACTGAACAAAGTACACTTACTCCCCCTCTGTTCCTTGGTGGATTTGGGTGTGAGTTGTGTGACATTGTATTAAACATTTCACATCACAGTCTGGCACCATGCTTCTAGAAGGCATAAAGGCATTTGGAGAGGCCATTGATCATCGGGTTGTGTGACATTTCAGACGTAAAGCCTCTGTGGCTCGGTGACTATGAAGTGTGGTATGTATAGCAAGCTGCTTTCTCTAAACCCCCTATTGATGCGATTATACTAATAGCCCATCCTTGAAAACCTCTCTCTGAGGAGTTTTAACTTCTATAATGAAACGATCATTATGCAGCCTATCTGAAATAGAGGATGAACTTGTGGGAAAAGCACATTTAGAGAGTAAATTAGAAGCTGGCTTAACGTTCCATCAGGCTTCTCCTGAGACCTGTTTCCTTCAGCTCAGCTGTGAAGTGCTCTGCCCTGAGGCTGGCTGTCTGTCTGTCTGTCTGCCTGTGGCCTGCAGGGGGCTATCTCTCTCTCTCTGTCATTATCTCTCTCTCTCTCTCTCTCTGTGTGTGGAGAACACCATTGGAGGCTGATCAACCTCCATTCTTAGGGCTTTAACTTACTTAATTAAACAGTAAGAGCAACATCAAGACTCAGCAAGACTCCTCTTAGCATAGCTACCCGCTACATTTTTTTGTACCAAAAGACAAACATAAAAGCAGTGTCAGAGGAATTTTGAACTTAATCAACACTGTCACTGTCAGGTTGCCATGACAGCTGTCACAATCACAGGGTCAAAGTAGTTGTTTTTTCTTTTTCTCTCACCCCTTGTGCCGGCTACGCAACGTGACTGTTTCAAAGGGGATCATATAAATATTTTACAGGTAACATATTAAATTCTGTGTGAAATAGGTATCTGTCTCTCTGTCTCTTCTCTCTCTCTTTCTCCCTCCCTCTCTTTCGCTCTTTCTTTCTCTCTCTCTCTCTCAATCAAATTCAATCACATGCATTTATAAAGCCCATTTTACATCAGCAGATGTCACGAAGTGCTTATCCAGAAACCCAGCCTAAAACCCCAAACAGCAAGCAATGCAGATGTAGAAGCAATGTGACTAGGAAAAACTCCATAGAAAGGCAGGAACCTAGGAAGAAACCTAGAGAAGAACCAGGGTGGCCTGTCATCTTCTGGCTATGGCGGGTGGAGATTATAAGAGTACATGGCCATTAAAGCCAGATCGTTCTTCAAGATGTTCAAACGTTCATAGATGACCAGCAGGGTCAAATAATAATCACAGTGGTTGTAGAGGGTGCAACAGGTCAGCACCTCAGGATTAAATATCAGTTGGCTTTTCATAGCCGAGCATTCAGAGGTCGAGACAGCAGGTACGGTAAAGAGGGAGGGAGAGAGAGGGAGTTGAAGGAATAGCGTTGAAAACAGCAGGTACGGTAAAGAGGGAGGGAGAGAGAGGGAGTTGAAGGAAGAGGCTTGAAAACAGCAGGTACGGTAAAGAGGGAGGGAGAGAGAGGGAGTTGAAGGAAGAGTGTTGAAAACAGCAGGTAGGGTAAAGAGGGAGGGAGAGAGAGAGAGGGAGTTGAAGGAAGAGGGTTGAAAACAGCAGGTACGGTAAAGAGGGAGGGAGAGAGAGGGAGTTGAAGGAATAGGGTTGAAAACAGCAGGTACGGTAAAGAGGGAGGGAGAGAGAGGGAGTTGAAGAAAGAGGGTTGAAAACAGCAGGTATGGTAAAGAGGGAGGGAGAGAGAGGGAGTTGAAGGAAGAGGGTTGAAAACAGCAGGTATGGTAAAGAGGGAGGGAGAGAGATGGAGTTGAAGGAAGAGCGTTGAAAACAGCAGGTCCGGTGAACAGGTCTAGTTTCCATAGCCGCAGGCAGAACAGCAGAAATTGGATCAGCAAGTATTTCAGCAAGCATTTCGCTACACTCGCATTAACATCTGCTAGCCATGTGTATGTGACCAATAAAATTTGATTTGATTTGATTTTAGCAGCATAACCAGGTGGACTGGGGACGGGGACAGCCAGGAGTTGTCAGGCCAGGTAGTCCTGAGGCATGGTCCTAGGGCTCAGGTTATCCGGGAGGGGAGAGTGAGAGAGAGAGATGGGAGAATTAGAGGGACAGGACACCAGATAATACAGGAGAATTACACCAGATAGGACAGACTGAGCCTAGCCCTCCGGCACATAGACTATTGCAGCATAGATACTGGAGGCTGAGACTGTGGGGTCTGGGGACACTGTTGCCCCGTCTGAAGATACCCCCGGACAGAGCCAACCACGCCCTCTCTCTCTCGCCTTCTCTCTCTCCCTCTCTTTCTCTCTCTCTCTCTCGCCTTCTCTCTCTCCCTCTCTCTCTTTCTCTCTCCCTCGCTCTCTCTCACTCTCTCGCTCTCATCGTGCTGCATATACATCATTAAAGTTTAAAGGGACAGCCTGCCTGTTCCATCATTATTCAAGTGGCCAGGTAATGGGTTTTCATTGAAGGAACATTTGCATAATCAAGTTTTATCATTTCCAGTGTATATCTCATCAAATATTGACTCGCTCTAGTTGAACGTCTCATATACTACATGGTGAGTACATGTATTATGGATGGATGGGGACTTTCTCTCTCTCTCTCTCTCTCTCTCTCTCTCTCTCTCTCTCTCTCACTCTCTCTCTCTCTCTCTCACTCTCTCTCACTCTCTCTCACTCTCTCTCTCTCACTCTCTCTGTCTCTCTCTCTGTCTCTCTTGCTCTGTGTCTGGTCTGCTTGCCAACAATCAACAGGGATTTAGATAAGGTGTGAAAATATGGCGAGAGTAAAAACTGGGTTGGCACTGGGCTGGAAGAACAGACTTGAGACAGACTAAACATGTAGGCCTACTTCTGCCACTGAATGTTATTTTCTGGAAAGTGGCTTTTTATCATTACCCCAGCTTTGACTTTGTCTGCTTGATTAGAAAAATGTAGTAATGAAGTTGCTCCTGTAACGTTTTTTTGTAATGTGGGAGGTAGCATGAATCAGAATTGAGCAGCTCTGTGTAGAATAGATGGTACATTAGAAATACTGTATGTTGCACAATGTTTTCTATGCAAGTAACATCATAAGCGCTCGCCATGATCTGTGTGTCTGGTGTGTGTTGAGTACAATGGTGTTTGCAGCAGTGATGGTGAACCACAAAGCTCAGCAGAAATCCCAGTGGTCCCTCCCTGCCTTCCTCTTCCTCCCCAGTCTTTATCTCCTATCTCTAATTATACTGTAGCCTCCATAAACTGCTCCTCTCCTCCTGCTGGGGTGACATTGTAATTATCTTTCAAATAATGACAGCATAATGCACACAGAATTCAATACAACACTATATATTAGTATTGTATTATGCGCATTGAGCGTTCTGTAATGCACTCTATAAATGCAATATTATTACATCGCTATGTTATTATTATATGCCAAATTAGCAGACACTTTTATACAGAGAGACTCACAGTCATGCGTTCAGCCATTTTCACATGGTGGCCCCAGCGGGAATCGATCCCATGACATTTGGCATTGTAAGCGCCATGCTCTACCAACTGTGCCAGACAGGACCACCTTGCTAGTACCTCACAACCCATTTGCTATGAACCAGATATGTGAGAGATCACTGAATGCTAGATAACAATCCCCTAGACAGACTTTGTGAACTACATTATTACATCAACTATGAATTTCACCAGCGGGCTGAATGATAATGTCCGTTAGGGTTGATAAAGTAATAGCAGCAGTAAGTACATTTGGAGGAGGCTGAGGCACAGCCACTTAATGCACAAAGCCCACGCACTGGGAGACTGTGGAGAATGATGTGCCTGGGTGCGCCCCAAATCCTATTTCCTATATAGTGCGTAGCGCTCTGGTCAAAAGTAGTGCACATATAGAATTTAGCAGACGCTCTTATCCAGAGCGACTTACAGTAGTTAGTGCATACATTATTCATACGCTACATGACCAAAAGTATGTGGACACCGGGGCGGGGTGGTAGGTTAGAGCGTTGGACTTGTAACTGAAAGGTTGCAAGATCGAATCCCTGAGCTGACAAGGTAAAAATCTTTTGTTCTGCCCCTGAACAAGGCAGTTAACCCACTGTTCCTAGGCCATCATTGAAAATAAAAATGTGTTCTTAACTGACTTGCCTAGTTAAATAAAGGTAAAATAAAATAAACCTGCTCATCAAACATCTCATTCCTAAATCATGGCCATCAATATGGAGTTGGTCCCCCCCTTTGTTGCTATAACAGCTTCCCCTCTTCTGGGAAGGCTTTCCACTAGATGTTGGAACATTGCTGTGGGGACTTGCTTCCATTCAGCCACAAGAGCATTAGTGAGGTTGGGCACTGATGTTGGGCTATTAGGTCTGGCTAATAGTTGGCGTTCCAATTCATTCCAAAGATGTTCGACGGGGTTGAGGTCAGGGCTCTGTGCAAGCTAGTCAAGTTCTTCCACAAACCATTTCTGTATGGACCTCGTTTTGTGCACAAGGGCATTGTCATGCTGAAACAGGATGGGCCTTACCCAAACTGTTGCAACAAAGTTGGAAGCACAGAATTGTCTGGAATGTCATTTTATGCTGTTGCATTAAGATTTCCCTTCACTGGAACTAAGGGGCCAAGCCCCAACCATGAAAAACAGCCCCAGACCTTTGTTCCTCCTCCACCAAACTTTACAGTTGGCCCTATGCATTCAGGCAGGTAGTGTTCTCCTGGTATCTGCCAAACCCAGATTGGTCCATCAGACTTCCAGATGGTGAAGCGTCATTTATCACTCCGGAGAATGCGTTTCCACTGCTCCAGAGTCCAATGGCAGCGAACTTAACACCACTCCAGCTGACGCTTGGCATTGCAATCTTAGGCTTGTGTGCGGCTGCTCAGTCATGGAAACCCATTTCATGAAGCTCCCGATGAACAGTTCTTGTGCTGACATTGCTTCCAGAAGCAGTTTGAAACACAGTAGTGTTGCAACCGAGGACAGACAATTTTTACACACTTAAAGCACTCCCGTTCTGTGAGCTTGTGTGGCCTACCACTTCATGGCTGAGCCGTTGTTGCTCCTAGACATTTCCACTTCACAATAACAGCACTTACAGTTGACTAGGGCAGCTCTAACAGGGCAGAAATTTGACGAACTGATGTATTGGAATAGGTGGCATCCTATGACGGTGCCACGTTGAAAGTCACTGAGCGCTTCAGTAAGGACATTCTGCTGCCAATGTTTGTCTATGGAGATTGCATGACTGTGTACTTGATTTTATACCTGTCAGCAACGGGTGTGGCTGAAATAGACAAATACACGAATTTGAAGGGGTGTACACTTACTTTTGGCCATGTAGTGTCCTTTTTTTTGTACTGGTCCCCCATGGGAATTGAACCCACAACCCAGGCGTTGCTAGCACTATGCTCTACCAACTGAACCAGGGACATTTGGGATGCCGCCCTAGCCTCCAACGGCTTGCGATAGCATCTTGTAAAATACAATTTGGTGCCGACTGCCTACGGCTGGAGCATTTTTATAGGACCTCCAGGGATTCTAGATATGTGTGCCAGTGCCACTGGCGGTGTTTTAGTAAACATTAGTCTTTCTTTTACAAACAAGATCTGGGCTGTGGGGAGGCTAGAGAATCAGCTTTCAGAGCTTAGGGGATGAGGGGATGGATGATGCTCTACAGTTTCTGTGTGTGTGTGTGTTAATTAGAGAATAAGCTTTTTGTTTTATATAGCGTGAGAGGGGGATGTCTGGGGGGATGTGTGTGAGTGTGTGTGACAGAGGTCCCCCCCCCCTCTTTCTGTTCCTAAGTCTCCATGGAAACGATGGAGCTAAAACAACAATAATTTGCACAACAAGGAACAACGTAATATGATATGAATTTATTGATAACAGCAAACACTCAGGTGCGTGTGCCGAAAAGGAATTTAACACCACTAATGTAACATCACTCTTTCTCAGAGGAAAAACGTACCTTGATTAGACAAGTCACATCCACATACAGTTTCATTGTAGAACGATATACAGTGCATGTAAAAGTACTCTCAGAACTGAGGTACAGTACAGGCTCTCATGTAGTGGTCATGTGCAGTACCAGGTGCCATACAGTGTTACACAATGTTAAGTGTTACTGTATTACAGAGTACTAGGCAGTATTAGATAACAAAGAGAGAGACTGTTCAACAGACTTTAGATCTTGTTTGAGCTCGGATAGAAAAGGACACTTTGTTTCTTTGATTTCATGTAGTATCTTGTGTTGTTTTTAGTTGTTTTCAAGTAGATGGGTTTAGCTCAGTGGGCTAACCCGATCTTGAATCCCACAAACAATTAACGTTCAGTCACATGATCACATTACTTCTGTTATTAACTCACAATTATCTGATTATTCATACATTCCATTTCCTTTTTCAGTAATTTACACATTTGAGATTTTATCACACAGAGCGGAGGGAAGATGAGAGATTGAGTGGTGCCATTTTTCTTTCTTTGTCTCTCTTGTGATTTGCAACAACAACACATTGCAATCTGACATATTGCTGTTCTCTTCAATAGTCCAGGGGAATCTCCACACTCCTCAGGAAACCATAGCAATGCATCATGTTCTCTTGCATTCACATTCCAATAACGATCTGTAGCCTAGCGGCTGCTAGTGGTTGCTCGCCCCCTGGTGTCATAACACTAGTAGAGTTCACAGATGCACAGAAAACCTGAAGGATCTTTGAAAGGTTCTGGCTGCTGTTCTCACAGACATTTCCCTCCCAGAAGGCCCATAATAACAGAGAAATCCTCTCTGTGACTCCTTGGAAGGAAGCCCTCCTATAGTTATTTTCTTTCATGTTGGAAATAGATTCTGATTCCATTCCAGGATGTTTTACAAACATGTACTGTACACCCCGGAGCTCTCCACCACCTCCTTCTTCTCCTCCTTCTCCTCCTTGCTCCTCCTCCTCCTCCTCCTTGCTCCTCCTCCTCCTCCTCCTTCTTTCTCCCACACCCAATGCAACAGGATTGAGTCACACACCTTGTGAGTCACTGTACACACACATTGAGAGAGAGAGAGATAGATTGGCCACCCACTCAGATAGTGTGATGAAAACACAACTGGTTGTATAATCTATGTGCTCAGTTCACCGTAATGTCCATAGACATAGCCTGCGTCCCTATGTAGCCCTATGGGCCCTGGTCAAAAGTAGTGCACTACATAGGGAATAGGATGCCATTTGGGACGCATCCTTAGATCCACTCAACAAAGGGCAGCGTGAGACCTCATTCCAACTCAGATACAATATGTAACATACGCCTACTCTACTCAGTACTGCATATAGTACATGACAGAACCTCTTTAGTATTTTTAACTGACACTCAACCTTAAACCTACACAAAGAGGCTTAAGTACACTAGACTCTCAATATCATCTTCTGTCAGTAATGTTTGACATGTGTATGCATAACCCATTTAGAGTAGACTGTAGTGAAATATATCATTTATGTGCTCCACTGTTACTAA
This sequence comes from Salmo trutta, assembly GCF_901001165.1. Classification (NCBI taxonomy): domain Eukaryota; kingdom Metazoa; phylum Chordata; class Actinopteri; order Salmoniformes; family Salmonidae; genus Salmo; species Salmo trutta. The sequence goes on along the minus strand of NC_042976.1, from coordinate 20,102,577 downwards.
AAGTGGCAGCAGAGGCATATTATAAGATATCCTAGCTTACCATGTTGAAAAACATTATTGTTCACGTCCTTTTAAAAGTAACATTTTCGGAAGCAGTAAAAAAAAAACATGTTTTTAAAAATCTGATTTGTAATGTCAAATCAAATCAAATCAAATTGTATTTGTGACATGCTCCGAATACAACAGGTAGACCTTACCATGAAATGCTTACTTACAAGCCCTTAACTAACAATGCAGTTCAAGAAATAGAGTGTGGGGGGGGTCAATGTAAATAGGCCGGGTGGCCATTTGATTAGTTTAGTTGTTCAGCAGTCTTATGGCTTGGGGGTAGAAACTGTTAAGGAGCCTTTTGGTCCTAGACTTGGTGCTCCGGTACCGCTTGCTGTGCAGTAGCAGAGAGTTGCTGTTGTGATTCAGTCAGTGGCTCACTTGTTCCTGTGGCACCTATGGAACCTACATGCAAATCCACTGGTTTATCTTTAGTGGAGAGCTGTCCCTGTGGTTACATGTGGTTGAGATTATAGGAAAAATCACACATTTCTCTCAGACTGTAGGATTCTCTATGCCTGTTTTAACGACAGATTAAGCCAGTGTGTGTTTGGTTATCTCTCTCTCCATCATTCCCTCCTCCTCTCTCCCTCTCCATCATTCGTTATTTTAGGAGTTCATTGTAAGAAACCTCATCTCTAATATCCTAATCAAAATCTACCTTTATTTATTCATCATCAGTCCAGGGCATCACCAACTGTTTGTGTTGCTGTGCTGTATAAGGACATGAACTTATTTTCAGCTGTAATGCCATTTTCCCTGCTCATCAGGTGATTTTCTTCAGAGAGAACACAAACTACGTTTGCAAATAAATTGAGTTCAAAAGCGCAAAGATCCAACTTGTTTTAACTACCTAAGACCCCGAGGTACAGTATACAGCCATGACGGAGACTTCTCAAATCTGCATTTAAATTGAATTTGGTCTGTTATTAGATTTTCTTCCTGAAATGTTTGGTGCATGGCTGAATCAATGGCTGTTTCCCAAATGGCACCCATTCCCTTTATAATGCACTACTTTTGACCAGGGCCCAAAGAGCTCAAGTTTAGCGCACTAGGAATTAGGGTGCCATTTGGGATGCATACAATGAATGCTCCTCCTAGACATCTTAATAACTACGCTGTCTGTCCTCTAGTCTGGAATAATAAATAGTTGGATCATTTCATAGCCTTGTAATAATCACAGAGATGCCTAAAGAGGACTGTCTAATATCTTGTTAGCCGGTGGGGAGGCAGGAATGGACAGCTGATATATGAGTCCAAAAATGGTACCCTATTCCCTATGGAGTGCACTACTTTTGACCCCTATTCCCTATGAAGTGCACTACTTTTAACCAGGGACCTGGTCAAAAATAGTGCACTACATAGGGAATAGGGTGCCATTTTGGGACACAGCTTTGTATTTTGTTGCAGACCCAGACAGGCTGAGTATGTGCCTAGCATTATGTTCTTCATTTATGTGGATTAACTGAACTGTTTTATAGCCTAAACCCTGGTCATATTTTAGCCATTTTAACCAGCGTCCGAATTCACTCACGCAATGGTAATTCTGTTCTGTAGGTGAACCACAGTATGCTAAAATATTAAACTAAAGATTAGTCCATCTTAAATACATCATTCAACTTTTTAATTGGGTTTTAAGAAGTAGGTCCTCCGTGGACGTATTTAAAGTGTGAAATGCGTTATTTTCCGGGGAAATGGAAAGATGAACCAGGTCTAGAATAGCACTGAATTAACTGTTTATATTCTTTAACTCTAAATGGAAGAGAAGAAATCTACATGCTACATACAGTATATTCCATGAAAGAATAATCTAATAATATTGAGAAATAATAGGAGAATACACAAATACTCAAAGCAGGAATGCCCTGAGTGTTCCAGTTCAGTGGCCAGGCCTTCTCTCTGGGGTGTCATTACACTGTTTTATCTCAAAGGGACACCCTGACTGGCCCGATACTGCATCAACCTGTCTGTCTGTACCCCAGATGGCACCCCATTCCCTACATAGTGCACTGCTTTTAACCAGCGCTCACAGGGCTCTGATCAAAAGTAGTGCACTATATATGGAATAGGTGCCATTAGAGTTGCACACTTACACTACCCAGCCTCATGTTGATAGGTTCTGTGAGATGGCCTGAGTAATATTAAGTTGCCCCAAGATACTGATTTAAGGTCAGTTTTGCTTTTTCCCTCTAATGGTTAAGGTTAGGATTTGGGGAGGGCAATCTGATCCTTGATCAGTGCCTAGGGGCAACTTCTATTCTAAGCTGTGCTGACCATGAACCTTAGCTAACAGTGTTATACACGAGCACTGTAATCCTATCATTTTATTCCCCCTACCTAGTGATATGATTTCACTGGCCCTGGAAAAACAACTGAAGGTTAAAGGCACATTCCCTTTCTCATAATAGGATGAGATTAGATTCTTATTTATTTTCTCCTATTACTATGATAATGCTATTCTTGTTAACTTTTCAGCCAAAATGCAAAAACATTTTCATTTTATACTTATTCCCTATTTCAAATGGACCTTTCTTGTATTTCCTTGATATCGAATCCTACAGATGGTCTCATTGTTGAAAGCCTAATTTAATGACTACAGTGAGCGTAGTGTACAATGAAGTAACCATTGATGTTTCCGCCTTGTTGTTCATGTGCCAGAGTCAGAGTGAGAGAGAGTATGTGCTCCCAGGCTTGATAATGTTGGTGGAGAGGACATGGTGTTGGGTAACCCAGCCTTGATAAGGTGGGTGGAGAGGACATGGTGTTGGGTAACCCAGCCATGATAAGGTGGGTGGAGAGGACATGGTGTTGGGTAACCCAGCCATGATAAGGTGGGTGGAGAGAACATGGTGTTGGGTAACCCAGCCATGATAAGGTGGGTGGAGAGGACATGGTGTTGGGTAACCCAGCCATGATAAGGTGGGTGGAGAGAACATGGTGTTGGGTAACCCAGCCATGATAAGGTGGGTGGAGAGGACATGGTGTTGGGTAACCCAGCCTTGATAAGGTGGGTGGAGAGGACATGGTGTTGGGTAACCCAGCCATGATAAGGTGGGTGGAGAGAACATGGTGTTGGGTAACCCAGCCTTGATACGGTGGGTGGAGAGGACATGGTGTTGGGTAACCCAGCCATGATAAGGTGGGTGGAGAGAACATGGTGTTGGGTAACCCAGCCTTGATAAGGTGGGTGGAGAGGACATGGTGTTGGGTAACCCAGCCATGATAAGGTGGGTGGAGAGAACATGGTGTTGGGTAACCCAGCCTTGATAAGGTGGGTGGAGAGGACATGGTGTTGGGTAACCCAGCCATGATAAGGTGGGTGGAGAGGACATGGTGTTGGGTAACCCAGCCTTGATAAGGTGGGTGGAGAGGACATGATGTTGGGTAATCCAGCCTTGATAAAGTGGGTGGAGAGGACATGGTGTTGGGTAGCCATTGGGGAAAAGAGCAATTTCACACCGTGCTCCATTTGATTTGGAATGGTAGACTGTAATGAGACTGGAGTGGAAAGAGAGGGGAAGAGAATGATGGAGAGAGAGAGGAGGAGGGAATGATGGAGAGAGAGAGAGGAGGTGGGAATGACGGAGAGAGAGAGAGAGGAGGAGGGAATGATGGAGGAGGGAATGATGGAGAGAGAGAGAGGACGGAATGATGGAGAGAGAGAGGAGGAGGGAATGATGGAGTGAGAGGAGTAGGGAATGATGGTGAGAGAGAGGAGGATGGAATGATGGAAAGGGGAGGAGAGAATGATGAGAGAGAGAGGAGGAGGAGGGAATGATGGAGAGAGAGAGGAGGAGAGAACGATGGACAGAGAGAGAGAAGGAGGGAACGATGGAGACAATGGAGCGATAGAGGAGGAGTGAATGATGGAGAGAGAGAGGAGGGAATGATGGAGAGAATGATGAGAGAGAGAGGAGGAGCGAATGATGGAGAGAGAGGAGGAAGAGCAAATGATGGAGAGAGAGGAGGGAATGATGGAGAGAGAGAAAGAGAAGGAGGGAGTGATGAAGAGAGAAAGAGGAGGGAATGATGGAGTGAGAGAGGAGGAGGGAATGATAGAGAGAGATAGAGGAGGAGCGAATGATGGAGAGAAATAGAGGATGAGGGAATGATGGAGAGAGAGAAAGGAGGAGGGAATGATGGAGAGAGAGTAGGGAAGAATGATGAGAGAGAGGAGGGAATGATGGAGAGAATGAGGGAGAGAGAGAGGAGGAGGGAATTATGAAGAGAATGATTGAGAGAGAGAGAGAGAGAGAGAGAGAGAGGAGGAGCGAATGATGGAGAGAGAGAGAGAAGGAGGGAGTGATGGAGAGAGAAAGAGGAGGAGGGAATGATGGAGAGAGAGAGAGGTGGAGGGAATGCTGGAGAGAGGAGGAGGGAATGATGGAGAGAGAAGGAGGAGGGAATGATGGAATGAGAGGAGTAGGGAATGATGGTGAGAGAGAGAGGAGGAGGAGGGAATGATGGAATGAGAGGAGGATGGAATGATGGAGAGAGAGAGAGAGAGAGGAGGAGAGAACGATGGAGAGAGAGGAGGAAGAGCGAATGATGGAGAGAGAGGAGGGAATGATGGAGAGAGAGAGAGAAGGAGGGAGTGATGGAGAGAGAAAGAGGAGGAGGGAATGATGGAGTGAGAGAGAGGAGGAGGAGGGAATGATGGAGAGAGAGAGAGGTGGAGGGAATGCTGGAGAGAGAGAGGAGGGAATGATGGAGAGAGAGAGGAGGGAATGATGGAGAGAGAGAGGAGGGAATGATGGAGAGAGAGACAGAAGGAGGGAGTGATGAAGAAAGAAAGAGGAGGAGGGAATGATGGAGTGAGAGAGAGGAGGAGGAGGGAATGATGGAGAGAGAGAGAGGTGGAGGGAATGCTGGAGAGAGGAGGAGGGAATGATGGAGAGAGAAGGAGGAGGGAATGATGGAATGAGAGGAGGATGGAATGATGGAGAGAGAGAGGAGGAGGGAGTGATGGAGAGAGAGGAGGGGGTGAGGGATAGAGACTGAGGAAGGAATGATGGAGAGAGAGAGGAGGAGGGAATGATAGAGAGGGAGAGGAGGAGGGAATGATGGAGAGAATGATGGGGTGAGAGAGGAGGAGCAAATTATGGAGAGAGAGAGGAGGGAATGATGGATAGAGAGAGAGAGAAGGAGGGAGTGATGAAGAGAGAAAGAGGAGGAGTGAATGATGGAGTGAGAGAGAGAAGAAGGGAGTGATGGAGAGAGAAAGAGGAGGAGGGTATGATGGAGAGAGAGAGAGGAGGAGGGAATGATGGAGAGAGAGAGGAGGAGGGAATGATGGAGAGAATGATTGAGAGAGAGAGGAGGAGGGAATGATGGAGAGAATGATTGAGAGAGAGAGAGAGGAGGGAATGATGGAGCAAGAGAGAGAAGGAGGGAGTGATGAAGAGAGAAAGAGGAGGGAATGATGGAGTGAGAGAGAGGAGGGAGTGATGGAGAGAGAAAGAGGAAGAGGGAATGATGGAGAGAGAGAGGAGGAGGGAATGATGGAGGGAATGATGGAGAGGAGAGGAGAGAATGATGAGAGAGAGGAGGAGGAGGGAATAGTAGAGAGAGGAGAGAGAGGAGAGAGTGATGGATAGAGACTGAGGAGGGAATGATGGAAAGAGAGGAGGAGTGAATGATAGAGAGGGAGAGGAGGAGGGAATGATGGAGAGAATGATGGAGAGAGAGAGAGGAGGGAATGATGGAGAGAGAGAGGAGGAGGGAATGATGGAGTGAGAGGAGTAGGGAATGATGGTGAGAGAGAAGAGGATGGAATGATGGAAAGGGGAGGAGGAGGGAATGATGGAGAGAGAGAGGAGGAGAGAACGATGGACAGAGAGAGAGAGAAGGAGGGAACGATGGAGAGAATGATGGAGCGATAGAGGAGGAGCGAATGATGGAGAGAGAGAGGAGGGAATGATGGAGAGAATGATGAGAGAGAGAGGAGGGAATGATGGAGAGAGAGAAAGAGAAGGAGGGAGTGATGAAGAGAGAAAGAGGAGGGAATGATGGAGTGAGAGAGGAGGAGGGAATGATGAAGAGAGAAAGAGGAGGGAATGATGGAGTGAGAAAGAGGAAGAGGGAATGATGGAGAGAGAGAGGAGGAGGGAATGATGGAGAGAGAGAGAGGAGGAGGGAATGATGGAGGGAATGATGGAGAGGAGAGGAGAGAATGATGAGAGAGAGGAGGAGGAGGGAATGATGGAGAGAATGATGGAGCGAGAGAGGAGGAGCGAATAGGGAGAGAGAGGAGGAGGGAATGATGGAGAGAAAGAGGAGCAGCGAATGATGGAGAGAGAGAGGAGGAGCGAATGATGGAGAAAGAGAGAGGAGGAGGGAATGATGGAGAGAGAGAGAGGAGGAGGGAATGATGGAGGGAATGATGGAGAGGAGAGGAGAGAATGATGAGAGAGAGGAGGAGGAGGGAATAGTAGAGAGAGGAGAGAGAGGAGAGAGTGATGGATAGAGACTGAGGAGGGAATGATGGAGAGAGAGGAGGAGTGAATGATAGTTAGGTGGTGAGGTGTGCCCAAGGAGCCAGGGTTCCGGTCTAGAGGCACGGTTTCGACTGCTCCTACAGTCTTGCTTCGGTACTGCAGTTTCACTGATGCCCAGCCCAGAAACACAATTTCCATTGATGGCCACATGGAGAAGTCAGATTAGAAAATTCTTAACAAGACACTTTAGTCAGCACCTTTATGCACAAAATATCCACATATTTTTTTTCGGCCCTCACCAACGAAGATATTTTAATATTATATTCATCCAATGTCTGCTATGTTTTTGGATGACATGATGAAATCGTCGCTGCTCACGCTGCTCCCTGGGCGCACTGAGTGCTAGTGCGCATGTGAAATTGGGCTGTGTAAACCGGATGCAACCCGGATATAAATGGTCCATGAATTGGTGTATGCGAACGTGAGTAGATTATCTAAAACAACGGTCGGACATCTTGGACGCAGTCTCCACTTCTTTATTACTCAGTGGGTGTGCAGAACGCTCCCATAATACACCACAGGAGGGTCAAACCATCAGAACAGAAAATGTAACAACTCTTATCTCTCAACCTTCATGTCACGTTATTTACCTCTCCTTTTAATATCAAGCTCTCAAAGCTGTCAACAACTTTTAGTTTTGTATTTTTTCCCTACTTGGCAGCTTTACTGAGCTAGTAGTAGAAAGAGCAGTGGAGGCAGATGAGATCTAGCTGTGAGTGTTACCACACAGCTAGATACTCCAAGGACCTCAATAGAAGATGTATACATAACACAAGGGGGGTTATTCAAGGCAAGGCAGGATAGTGGTGTTTCATTTCATTTACTGTACCAGCAGGACTCTGAGCCTCCTTCCTCCCTCCCAGGACTGAGATTAGATGATGAAACAGACATGAGAAATGCTGGGGTCAGGATTATTAAAATATCTAACTATCTCTTTCTGACTTTCTAACTGACTCCATGTCTCTCTCTCTCTCTCTCTCTCTCTCTCTCTCTCTCTCTCGCTCTCTCTCTCGCTCTCTCTCTCTCGCTCTCTCTCTCTCGCTCTCTCTCTCTCTCTCTCGCTCTCTCTCTCTCGCTCTCTCTCTCTCTCGCTCTCTCTCTCGCTCTCTCTCTCGCTCTCTCTCTCTCTCTCGCTCTCTCTCTCTCTCTGAAACTGAAGAATCAACTCAGTCTGGCTGTTTGAGAAAGCATCAACAGACTTAGAGAGATGAAATGAGACATTGAGGATCTCTGCAGTTACTAGCTAGGTTTCCATCCAACTGGCGACAGATTTCCATGTGAATATTCTGAAATCCGCGTAAAAACAGTATGTACATTTTCCCACCAGAGATGTGTTTCCATCAAATTGACATTTAAAAGGCTGTACATTGAGAATGTGCCCACTCTGGTCTTGGCACGTGCGCTCTAGCCAACAGCTCGCAGATACACTGCGGGTAGGATAGCCTACGTGATGAGATTATTATGGACAAAAGAGAGGGATTTATTTAATTTATTAAAAGGCAGCCAAGCATCGATCATCATGTCTCCAGAATAAGACCCTCGATAATTATTGGAAAGGAGCATCAATCACCGCGTGCCTTTTCCCACCTTGTGAAGTTCATCATAAATATTAAACCCCCTAAAAATGCTAACCTCCCCTGTTATTGGTAATGGTGAGAGGACATGTTTTGGAGGCATGATTTTGTGCATCTGTAACTTTCTCACGCATCATTATACACAATTCATTCATGTTTATCTGTTATCATGGTAGCATCCACATTAATGTAGAAGTGTTCAGAAACATATTCTATTTCTATTTACAATAAAAGGGACTCCATTCATTTCTATTGGGCACAGCGTAATCTGAAACACAACCAAACCAAACCGCAAATATATCCAACAAGTTTGTAGAGTCACAAGCTTCATATAGTCATTGCATGCTAGAAATAAGGGGCCTAGTACTAAACCTTTTACAATGTAATACAATAAGTGAATTTGTCCAAATACTTAAAACATCTTCAAATATGGGGACTAGATACATCAAGTTCATTAATTTCTAAACTGTAAATAATATATGTATGAAAATACCCTCAAATTAAAGGTGACATTCTGTTCTGTCGCCTCATATGAAACATTTAATCTCAAATCCAAAATCCTGGAGTATAGAGCCAAATGTATCATTGTAGGTTCAGTGTCCAAATTAATACAGAGGGGAGTGTATAGACCACTGGCTCTAACTGGTGTTTAGTTTGATATTTTTATTGATTTAGTTGAAGACTAGTGAAAGAAAAAATGGTAAAAAGCTTTGAAGGTGAGGTTGGAAACTCAAGAGGGCTTATATATAAAACACAGACCTAAAAACACTAGATACAATATAAATACAATCCCGTTTCTTTCAATCAATTAAACAAAGAATACTAATTACAATTGAACATGAACATCAGTGTACAAAACAACCGAGTTGCTCTGTTAGTCTTTTGGTTGTTGGCTATTTGTGGCCGTCTCTGATCATTATTATTCTGGAGAGATAATCCAGCTGCTTTTCCCCCAGAAATTCACCTGATGTTTCACAGTAACACATGTTTAGAATTCTCCACTTATGAGCTCTCTGGTACCTAATAACCATTGATGGTACCGTTTCCCAGGTAACAGGACTTGGCTGTAATCATTCTGTTCTCTGAATATTGATGAGCCGTTTTGAAAGGACTTGAGCGCTAAAGCAAAAGTCAATATTTACCTCAACTCAAGTATATCTCTCTCAAATGACATATTCTAATGAATAGAACTACAGAACCAGGAACATTGGACAAACATCTAAACATACTGTATTTACAGTGCATATTATTGAGATACAATACTTCAGAACAGGAATCAAGTATTCGACATGGGTTCATCTGAAGTAAGCTCATTATTTGTATCAAAAGGCCAACACAGACAGGACATGCTCACAACACATTACTACACACACAGCTTCACTCTCTCACCAACACAGAAATCAAAAAACATGTGGACACCATTGCAGGTACACCATTACACACACATCAGTTCTTTCATCTAGTTGTAATGACTAGCCCTGGCCTGGACAGAGGCAGCTGGTGAGTGTTGTAGTGTGTGAATGAGGGGCAGGCAGGCAGTAGACTGGCCTCCAGAATCAAGTTTCCAGCAACCAAGCGGGATAGTAATTACTTCCTCAAGGAGCCTAACCTCTGACCTGTCACCCCTCCACGGGCCTTGAAGACCACTTTGTCATGTTGCTGATCACAGACTAGACAGACCCAGCAGCAGTGATGAGTGTTCTAGTGTGAGACTGTGAACAAGGGCCGGGCAAACAGGCCCTGGCGGAGGCCTTTGGCTGAAGTCTGGCCTCCAGCCTCCTGCTTCTAACCTCCAGGCAAACAGTAATGACCTCCTTAAGGTCCTAACCTCTAACCTGTAACCTCTAACCTGTCCCCTCCAAGGGTCTGGAAGACTGGGCCGACTGGTGGACTGGTCCTGGTAGAGGCTGCGATGGCTCTTCCGAAGAGTTACTATGCTGTTGTTCCCAAAGCTAATACCATGATTGTGTGCAAAATGGTTGTGGAAATAACTCACTGTTATAAATGAATCTGAGCAGTAGAGTCACGCTTCAGAGCACAATCTAGCCTGTAAGTTTATGCTTGAATACTTTTATTTTAGCTCTATCACATTGTGTTCAGACCTATAAAAGGTTTGTGACAACACAGTTGTGTTTGTTCTGATAAGAAATGCATCAAAAAGTGTTATTGGAAAAGAGAGTGCCCAGTGTTCCTGTTCTAGTGGTCTGCTGTTGTTCCTGGTAAGGCTTTGTAAACGTTAGCTCCGAATAAATCACTGCTGTGAACTGGGAGGCCAGTTTCAAATGTCTAGTTGGGTCTCGCATGTGTTTCTCATCAAGGTCTTTATTATGGGTTAGCAGAATGACCATCTTTGAGTACGTAGCAAGGTAAAAAAATAAGCTTTTCGTTTCCAACAATACACATTCTCATTGTAACAAGTCATTTAGATAGGCAGCTCAGTTGGTAGAGCATGTCGCTTGCAACGTCAGTATAGTGGAATCGATTCCCAGGACCACCCATACGTAGAATGCACGCATGAATGTAGTCATTTTGGATAAAAGCGTCTGCTAAATGGAATATATTATTGTTATGTTGTACAAGTTCTGACTGATGCAGTAATAATGTGGTGAGCGTCTCGGGTGTCATACATTGAGTAATGAGTAATAAAACAATCCAATGAAAGTCAAACCTGTTTAGGTCATTTCTTCCTGGGAAAAGGGATTTTTATCCTTTATTGTTTCACGACGTCAGACATAGTATTCTACCCAGTTATTTTCATGTGTTGTGGTGTTAGATTCAAGTGAATTAAACTACAGAATGTGTGGACATTAGTGATTTAAGGTGTGTGCCATAGTGTAGAAGGCCGTACTGAAGACGTTTCATTTTGACAATGAGAAGTGCATGGCATGAAGTTGGACAAGACAGTCTGGACAAAAAGTTTCACAACACTTTGACATCACATGAGCTGCAGTATGCACAAGTTACTGATTGTGTGATGCTGTTGTTTATTGGTTTCTTGGTCTTCGGGTTGATATGATAACTTTCATGATATTATAGGATTTTGCCTTTCGTAATGTTGGGGGACAGTTGTCAATGTTATAATAAATTGACAGCAGACGGGCAATTCCACAATAATGGAATTGCGCTGAGGCTCAGATTTTTCACTTAAAATGTATGCCAAACAAAAAGTATTGATTTCAGTTTTAATAAAACATACAACGCTATGCACAAGGACTACTTTTAAAAATGTACACTGAACATTTTACAAAAACATATTTACAGGGAGAACTGTGCCGATGCAAAATTTGCTAACAGAATTTTTATAAAATCTTTTTGTGCCCACGTTGTGTCCACATTTTCCAAAAGCTGTTAAATATCTGCTCAGTATTAAGATTCGACTGGACCAAATCTGAACAAATCATAGACGTCTATGTTTCACAAATAGAGTAGAGTTTAGTACAGTAGTGTACAGTACAGTAGAGTACAGTAGAGTTTAGTACAGTAGTGTACAGTACAGTAGAGTACAGTAGAGTTATGTTCAGTACAGTACAGTAGAGTTTAGTACAGTAGTGTACAGTACAGTAGAGTTATGTTCAGTAGTGTACAGTAGAGTTTAGTACAGTAGTGTACAGTACAGTAGAGTACAGTAGAGTTATGTTCAGTACAGTACAGTAGAGTTTAGTACAGTAGTGTACAGTACAGTACAGTACAGTCGAGTTTAGTACAGTAGAGTACAGTAGAGTTATGTTCAGTACAGTACAGTAGAGTTTAGTACAGTAGTGTACAGTACAGTAGAGTACAGTAGAGTTATGTTCAGTAGTGTACAGTAGAGTTTAGTACAGTAGTGTACAGTACAGTAGAGTACAGTAGAGTTATGTTCAGTACAGTAGTGTACAGTACAGTACAGTACAGTAGAGTTTAGTACAGTAGAGTTATGTTCAGTACAGTACAGTAGAGTTTAGTACAGTAGTGTACAGTACAGTAGAGTACAGTAGAGTTATGTTCAGTACAGTACAGTAGAGTTTAGTACAGTAGTGTACAGTACAGTACAGTACAGTAGAGTTTAGTACAGTAGTGTACAGTACAGTAGAGTACAGTAGAGTTATGTTCAGTACAGTACAGTAGAGTTTAGTACAGTAGTGTACAGTACAGTAGAGTACAGTAGAGTTATGTTCAGTTCAGTACAGTACAGCATTGCTTGCTCTTTTGGGTTTTAGGCTGGGTTTCTGTATAAACACTTTGTGACATCTGCTGATGTAAAAAGGGCTTTATAAATACATTATATTGGTTGATTGAGTACAATACAGTACATTATGGTTTGTAACTACTAGGATTTCTCATTGGTGCCAATTCAATTGCAGAAATTAACGATTTGGTATCGGAATTTTGAATTGTAATAATTCAAAATTGAAATTAGTAAAAACACTATAACTAATGAATAGGTCATAGGTCTACCTTTACTTGTTACTTCTATGAACTTTCATTATCATCCCTCCTCATGAGGGAGAGAAATATGAAAACATATTTTAGATATGAGGGTTTTTGGTAATGAAATTTCAAGGCATAAGGCAATATTTCTTTAACTTACAGAAGACAGAAACATTTATCCAGAACTAAATATAATATTATGTTGATAATAGTCTGCAGGGTTCATTACTTCAACGTGATTGTGTTTTGATGTATTTCTAATTTCCTTTTAAGACTTTTTCTGCTAGATGTTTTCTAAGACCACTTTTCCATCTGTTTGACCAGGAATCAAGGCCTTTTTCTCATTCCACATTTTTGGGATGGAAATTGGTTGAAAAAGGTATAATACATAACAAAACATAGACTCTTATCTTTCATTTGACCCCCAATTTGACATGCTCCTATTTACTTCACATGTTGGTGCTCATGGGTCCTTTTACATGGAAATGACCAGACACACAAATCAAATTATAAACAACTCAATTCCAAACAATTGAATTCCTATCACCTCTGGAAAAATCTAAACGTGTAAGATTTAGAGGTTCTAACCATGTGTCTCCCATGACAACACGATCATGAGACAGGTTATATTTGACAGTATAGTTTGCAGTATTACATTACATCTCTATATATTATATAAAGACAAAACCCTCAATAGATCTTCATCTCCATGTTAAACGTTAGTTTCATCCCAGTGATCTCCTGCATAGCTTTATTAAATCAAAATGTCTCTTGATGAATGATATATTTCTATGAAATTAGCTGGAAGAGTTTCTCTGCTGTGTCAGCGCAGGTCGATATTTTACGTTCTCTTGGCATCGAACACAGTATGATTTAGTATGAAGGGAAATTTGAAGCAATAGCTTGATGTTTCTTTTTTTTGTAAAATGTTGTTCATTTTGAATCTCTGACAAGAATATGAACACCTATTTGAAGTTAGTGTGTGTGTACGTGTGTCAGCACTCAGAAGCCTGCACTTGTGGATTTCTGAGATGGACTCACTCATCATCTCACATGCTATTAAATCTCTACTGAGATGAACTCTTGTATGCAGACACACACACACACACACACACACACACACACACACACACACACACACAGACACACACACACACACACACACACACACACATGCACGCACACGCACACACACACACATGCACACACACACACATAAAACATGCATAATATGGAGGGAAGATGAAGAGAAAAGAGCTTTGAATTCTGTGTTGATTATCTACAGTAGTGCATAGCTGGTTAATATCATTCTTTATTTTGGTCTGGCTCCATAGGCTTCTATGGGCATGAAGCTGTATGAAAGTCTGAAGTGAACTGGCAATAACCTTATTTTCCTTTGAAATGTACAAAGTAGATATACACAGATATGACTACAATACCAATGAACTGCCTTGCATCAGGTATGATCTGTTTCTGGGCTCAAGCCCCAGTCCCAGCCATAGAAGTATTCTCCTAGCTCCATTCCCTCTACCCCAACATAACGTACTGCATCATTCCTCCAGCCAGCCTACCTTCCAGGCTGACTCACACCCCAGCACGCACACACACACTCCACATCTTACCTCAGCCTATGAGCGCGTAGAGACGTTTTTCTGCTTAATTTAAGACATGATGAGTTACTTTCCACTATTCTCTGCCACAGCGCTCACAACAGCTACAGTGTACAGTTTATTTTCTCTGCCTGCTAGCTCCTCGTGTGTGTTATGTATGGTCCAAGTGCTATGAATATAATTTGTTATTTTTTTATTTAACCTTTATTTAACTAGGCAAGTCAGTTAAGAACAAATTCTTATTTATAATGACGGCCTACCGGGAAACAGTGGGTTAACTGCCTGTCAGCTCAGGGATTCTATCCAGCAACCTTTCGGTTACTGGCCGAACGCTCTAACCACGCACTAACCTGCCGCCCCTACATCATACTGCCCTCATCTGAAAATGTGTTAATATTTCTCTTTCTCTGTTTTTCTCTTGTCCCGACTCTTTCTTTCTCTTTCTCTCTCTCCTCTCTCTCTCATCCCTCTCCCCCCCTCTCTCTCTATCTAACTATCTCTCCGTCTCCAAAGGAAGTTCATGCCATAGCAACACACTGCCTGCGCTGGTGCGGAATCAGTCTCTGATGATGCAGTCCACTTTGGATATGAAACCCTTTATGCCCTTCCACCAAGTGGACACCTCCTCTAGTGTGGGACTCTTCCCTAATTTTAACACGGTAAGAAATTGCTGCTTTCATCTCGTTAGTAATGCTTTCCCAAGCCGGAACACCCCATAGGGCAGTAATCTCATTTTTCTGTAGTGTGAGGCAGATTGATGAACAGGTACAGACACTGGACTGGACACTAGTCCTTTCATCTCATGTATTTGTAGTATATTGTCACTATTATTGATCTTAGATTTCAGTATTGTTTCATTGCCAGAATCCTACTGTCTTTCTTTTCCTGATTCATGAATTCTAAATGGCTTAGGAGATTCTTCCTTTTCCCTTCACAAAGAATCTTAATGGCAAATGCACAGAGAAAGAAATGCAGTCCCACCATCAAGGCATCGATTCCAACCCTCCAAAACTGAGAGGTGGAAACAAAATCTATTCTTGCTTTTATCTTGCCAAAAACACATCTCATGCTGATAGTTGATGTGGCAGGTGTAAAAATGTCATGACCTGAAAAATCGACTGAGAGAGTTAGTCAAAGAGTTTCTATGCTTGTTTAACTCTGTGTTGGCCGGGCTGTATGCTCCAACCATAGAATGACTAAAACATACATTTCCATCCAACGTTTTGTGATGGGTGGACCGTTCTATTTCCATTTTATTTCTATGTCTCCTCCAACCTGCAGAGTCAGACAGAACAGTGTCCTGTTGAAAGGGACTGAGAGGTAGGCAGCAACAGGAGGTCTCACCTGCTCATGTCTGTGTGACTGTGATTCCCAGGCCTGCCATGGTCCGATGTGACAACACTCTTTGGAACAGTTAGTGAGAGCCTTGCCTGTAGTCACGGCAACCTGTCAGGAACACTCTGCCTCACAGCGCTAGTCTCCAGCTCAGACCTGGGTTCAAACACTACTCTAAATCATTTCAAATACTCTGTGCTTGACTGAAGTTGCCTGTTTCCATAGATCCAATAGAAACACCTGAAACATCCAAACCCAGTCAACCTGGCACTCCAGTCAAGGCTAGGGAAAATGCTCAATAGTATTTGAAAGATTTCAAATAGTATTTGAACCCAGGTCTGCTCCAGCTTAGCTCAGCTGAGTCCAGTGTGATTCCATTGGCTGAGACAAAGACACATCTAAACCAGACATAGTGGCTCTACTGCTGTCGTTGACTATTAAGTGGTAGTGCACTAAGTTGATGAGTTCATGTTGGTGAGAGTGATGTAGATTATATACACTGTGACTGTAATGATGACACCAACATTAAATATTGTCCAAAAGTTCATCTGGGGACATTTATTTTTGAAGGTATTTTGAAGAATAAACTCATTGCAGAATTACATTTTTTAAATTTACATTTTAGTCATTTAGCAGACGCTCTAGAGTGACTTAGTGCATTCAGTTAGTGCATTCATCTTAAAGGTGGGACAGCCACATATCACAGTCATAGTAAGTACATTTCCTCAGTAAATTAAGTCAGAGAGACCAGAGGTGTTGGTGTGTAGGGTTTGAGTATAGCCTAAAGGTAGGGAAGGGCAGTTCCTCTTGCTGCTCCGTAGGCAAGCACCATGGTATTGTAGTGGATGCAAGCTTCGACTGGAAGCCAGTGGAGTGTGTGGAGGTGCAGGGTGACGTGGGAGAACTTGGGAAGGTTGAACACCAGGAGGGTTGCAGCGTTCTGAATAAGTTGCAATGGTTTGATGGCACATGCGGGGAGCCCAGACAACAGCGAGTTGCAGTAGTCCAGACGGGAGATGACAAGTGCCTGGATTAGGAGCTACGCCGCTTCCTGTATGAGGTAGGGTTGTACTCTATGCAAGAGCAAGTCACTGCTTTGTTGTCTAGGGTCATGCCAAGGTTCTTTGCCCTCTAGGAGGGGGACACAGTGGAATTGTCAACTGTGATGGAGAGGTCTTAGAGCAGGCAGGTCTTCCCCAAATGGCAACCTATTCCCTATTTCCTATATATAGTGCACTACTTTTGACCAGAGCCCAATGCACTATATAAGGAATAGGGTACCATTTGGGATGCAGACTTAGAGTGTGAAATGCCTGGACAGGAAAAGCCCTTTCATTCTGTGATGTAGTAGCCTAGTCCCAGATCTGTATGTGCTGTCTTGGCAATCCCTATGTCATTATGTTTGGTGTGACATTGACAATAGGAGTGGCAAGACAGCACATACCGATCTGGGACCAGGCTACTACATCACAGAATCAAAAGGCTAGTACTTTCAAGAGGGAATCTTGATTGTAGTAGTCATGTTTCTGAAAGGGAGAATACAGAAAAGCTCCTCAGTGAGACTAGATAGGATTCTAATGTCACAGTCAAGCTTTGGAGCAAATTGTTGTTTTGTTGTCACTGCTGTTTTTTTCTAGTGTATTTCCATTGTTTGCACACAAATAAACAAACTGTAGAACCTCAATAGAATAAACCAAACGTATTCTAAATTCTGTTTCTGTTCTGTCGCTGTGTATTGTGCATTATTCATTACACTGTGGGAAATGTTGAAAACCTGTCATCTACCCTTAGAGCTCGTGCTTGCCAAGTCAAATAACTTATTTTCACACAGAGTAGGTTACCGCCAACACAGCACTATACTGTAAATAGCTATCTTCCTAAAGTAAAGCAGTGAAGTAAAGCTAATGACAAACATTAGCATGTGGGGCGGCAGGTAGCCTAGTGTTAGAGTGTTGGACTAGTAACCGAAAGGTTGCGCGATCGAATCATTTAAAATAAGAATTTGTTCTTAACTAGTTAAATAAAGGTACAAAAATACAAAACAGAAGGATGATGGATGCATCCTGTTCCCTATACAGTGAGGCCCTGGTTAAAAGTAATGCACTATATAAGAATAAGGTGCCATTTGGGAAGCAGGCTGTTATTAGCAAAATGGGGATTAACAGGTTCCAAACAACCACCTCATCACTGTCAAACGCTCACTAAAACACTTCTGCAAGCAGGCATTTCTAATCGACCTGGCCCGGGTATCCCGGAAGGATATTGACCTCATCCTGTCAGTCGAGGATGCCTGGGCGTTCTTTAAAAGTAATTTCCTCACCATCTTACATAAACATGCTCCTTTCAAAAAATGTAGAACTAAGAACAGATATAGCCCTTGGTTCACTCCAGACCTGACTGCCCTTGACCAGCACAAAAACATCCTGTGGCGGACTGCAATAGCATCGAATAGTCCACGCAATATGCAACTGTTCAGAGAAGTCAGGAGCCAATACACACAGACAGTTAGGAAAGCAAAGGCTAGCTTTTTCAAACAGAAATTTGCATCCTGTAGCTCTAACTGGCTACCCCAACCCCGGCCAACAGCTCCACCCCCCCCCCCCCCCCCCCCCCCCCCCCCCCCACCCCACCCCCCCCAGCCTAGACAGCTGCCCTGGGGAATTCCTGATTCTACCTGGATTTTGTTGGAGGGGCTTCCATTGAAGAACACCCTCTGTGTTCTGTTAGACTTTATCCACAATATAGCAGGGGTGTAAAGCCATAACACATACATTTTTGCAGCAACAGACTATGATCGATAATGTCAAAAGCCACATTGAAGTCTAACAAAACAGCCCCCACAATATTTGTATCACCAATTTCTCTCAGCCAATCATCAGTCATTTTGTATAAGTGCTGTGCTTGTTGAATGTTCTTCCCTATAAGCGTGCTGAAAGTCTGTTGTCAGTTTGTTTACTGTAAAATAGCATTGTATCTAGTCAAACACCATTTTTCCCAAAAGTTTACTCATGATTGGTAACAGGCTGATTGGTCGGCTATTTGAGTCAGTTAAGGTGGCTTTACTATCATAGGGAATTTTGCATCCCTCCAGGCCTGAGGGCACACACTTTCTATTAGGCTTAAATTAAAGATATGGCAAATAGGAGTGGCAATACCGTCCGCTATTATCCTCAGTAATTTTCCATCCACATTGCCAGACCCCAGTGGCTTGTCATTGTTGATAGAGAATTTTTTATAATTCTGCAGCATTAGTAAAGATATGATCAATACATGTTCATGATTTCATTCATGTACTGTTTGTAACTACCCTTGTAGTTTGATTCATACCAGGTTTCAGGCACTAGTTACAGTTTGAAGCTTTCTCCTGAGTGGGCAGCCTGATGAAAACCAGTCAATATTTAAATCACCCAGAAAGTATACCTCTCTATTGATATCACATACATTATCAAGCATTTCACACATGTTATCCAGATACTGACTGTTAGCACTTGGTGGTCTATAGCAGCATCCCACCAGCTACGGACAACAAACACAATTCATTTTATTGATGGCAATTTGAATGCACAAAGATACCAGGATGAGATCCTGAGGCCCATTGTCATACCATTTATTCGCTGCCATCACCTCAACTTTCAGCATGATAATACACATTCCTGGAAGCTAAAAATGTCCCAGTTCTGCCATGGCCTTCATACTCACCAGACATGTCACCCATTGAGCCTGTTTGGGATGCTCTGGATCGACGCGTACGACAGCGTGTTTCAGTTTCTGCCAAAATCCAGCAACTTCACACAACCATTGAAGAGGGGGGACAACATTCCACAGGCCACAATCAACAGACTGATCCACTCGAAGGAGATGCTGCATGAGGCAAATACTGTTCACACCAGATACTGACTGGTATTCTGATCCACGCCCCTAATTTTTTTTAAAGGTATCTGTGACCAACAGATGCATTTCTGTATTCCCAGTCATGTGAAATCCATAGATTAGTACCTAATTCAATTGACTGTTTCCTTATATGAACTGTAACTCAGTAACATCTTTGAAATTGTTGCAGGTTGCGTTTATAATTTTGTTTAGTGTAGATGTATTTTTCATGCTGTGAATCTTTTGTTGAGGAGGATAGAGTATGGTGTCGGAACATACAGTATGAGGTCTGATATCTGCATTGTTGCAGCATTACTGTTCTGTTCTGTAGTCACTGTACTACTGTGTACTCTGAATCAATAAACCTGTGAAGACAACACAATACTCTTCAGGTGTCAGAAACTCACGGTATGTTCAGGAATACAAAACCAACAGATGGTGAATTGATCTGTCGTTGTTTTCCTCTACAGCTGCTCTCAATATAAATTCCTTGAAACACAAAATGTAGCCTACTGGAAGAATGACTGCAACATAATATTTATGTCACGTGCAGTAATGTTATAGTGAAAAAGGAGTCTCTGCAAACTTCAGTCCGATGCAATGTCAGTGTTTTTATGAGCTAAGCTTTCAGTCTGTGATAACCATATAATTAGAATTCTATGGTGATAACCTTTGTCTGAGCAACATATGTTCTTACCTTGTACAGCGGCTTGCGAAAGTATTCACCCCCTTGGCATTTCTACTATTTTGCTGCCTTACAACCTGGTATTACAATTGATTTTTGGGAGGTGTGTATAATTTGATTTATACAACATGCCTACCACTTTGAAGATGCAAAATATTTTTTATTGTGAAACAAACATGAAATAAGACAAAGGCAATACTGCTTCAGCTCCTTCAAGTTGGATGGGGTCCGCTGCTGTACAGCAATCTTTAAGTCATACCACAGAGGTCTGGGCTTTGACTAGGCCATACCAAGACATTTAAATGTTTCCCCTTAAACCACTCGAGTGTTGCTTTAGCAGTATGCTTAGGGTCATTGTCCTGCTAGAAGGTGAACCTCCGTCCCAGTCTCAAATCTCTGGAAGACTGAAACAGGTTCCCTCAAGAATTTCCATGTATTTAGCGCCATCCATCATTCCTTCAATTCTGACCAGTTTCCCAGTCCCTGCCGATAAAAAAACATGTCCACAGTATGATGCTGCCACCACCATGCTTCACTGTGGGGATGGTGACCCTCGGGGTGATGAGAGGTGTTGGGTTTGCACCAGACATAGTGTTTTCCTTGATGGCCGAAAAGCTCAATTTTAGTCTCATCTGACCAGAGTACTTTCTTCAATATGTTAGGGGAGTCTCCCACATGCCTTTTGGTGAACACCAAACATGTTCGATTATTTTTTTTCTGGCCACTCTTCCGTAAAGCTCAGCTCTGTGGAGTGTACGGCTTAAAGTGGCCCTATGGACAGATACTCCAATCTCCACTGTGGAGCTTTGCAGCTCCTTCAGGGTTATCTTTGGTCTCTTTGTTGCCTCTCTGATTAATTCCCTCCTTTCCGTGAGGTTTGGTGGGTGGCCCTCTCTTGGCATGTTTGTTGTGGTGCCATATTCTTTCCATTTTTTAATAATGGATTTAATGGTGCTCCGTGGGAAGTTCAAAGTTTCAGATATTTTTTTACAACCCAACCCTGATCTGAACTTCTCCACAACTTTGTCCCTGACCTGTTTGGAGACCTCCTTGGTCTTCATAGTGCCGCTTACCTGGTGGTGTCCCTTGCTTAGTGGTGTTGCAGACTCTGGGGCCTTTCAGAACAGGTGTATATATGCTGAGATCATGTGAGAGATCATGTGACACTTAGATTGCACACAGGTGGACTTTATTTAACTAATTGTGTGACTTCTGAAGGTTATTGGTTGCACCAGATCTTATTTAGGTGCTTCATAGCAAAGGGGTGAATACATATGCACGCACCACTTTTCTTTAAAAAAAAAAATAGAATTTTTTGAAACAAGTTATTTTTTTCATTTAATCTATTTGGACTATTTTGTGTATGTATGTATTACATGAAATCGAAATAAAATTCCATTTAAATTACAGGTTGTAATGCTACAAAATAGGAAAAATGCCAAGGGGGGTGAATACTTTTGCAAGGCACTGTAAATGTTGATTGTTCATGTGCACCAGTGTGGGCTGGTGGGATGAGCTATAGGAGGACAGGCTTATTGTAATCGCTGGAATGGAATAAATGGAACGGCATCAAACACATCAAACATATAGAAACCACGTTTGACTCAGTTTCCAGGAATTCCATTCCAGCCATTACAATGAGCATGTCCTCTAGCTCCTACCACCAGCCTCCTCTGATGTGCACTTGGTGAGAGAGGTGCCAGACCGCAATGATTGAATTAGAATGACATTTTGTTTCCCATTCATCATATTGTCAAATGCATCCTGTAACAGGACAAGTGGGCTCGTGGATTCTGACACTATGTCTGACAACATGTTATTACTGTCATCACTGGTACTGTTAGGTAATTGGCAGTATGAGAGAGAGAGAGAGAGAGAGAGAGAGAGAGAGAGAGAGAGAGAGAGAGAGAGAGAGAGAGAGAGAGAGATGGGGGCTGAAAGAGAAAGAGAGAGAGAGAGAGAGAGAGAGATGGGGGCTGAAAGAGAAAGAGAGAGAGAGATGGGGGCTGAAAGAGAGAGAGAGAGAGAGAGAGATGTGGGCTGAAAGAGAAAGAGAGAGAGAGAGAGAGATGGGGGCTGAAAGAGAAAGAGAAAGAGGGAGAGAGAGAGACTTGCCTCGATTCCTCCTGTACATCATCCTCTGTCTTCATTAACTCATGGCAGTTAGTCAGTCAGGCATGCACAACTCTGACACACTGAGTGATGTAGCGACATGCTAAAGGGATTATTTATGATTACATACTGTATCTACTCTACAGTAGAGTACTCTATATTTTACCTGTTTTATTCATTACGTTTTGACATAGATTTGATCTCCATAAGACTAACCTGTATAAATAAAGGTTAATGTAAATATTTGCCTCGGCAGTAACATGTTGAAGTGGTGACAGACTGTTGAGGTTGTGAAGTTTATTTGTTTACCAGAATGATTTGCATTGAGGAGGTGAACAGGAGATGACAGGAACGTGTAATTGAAATGAATTGGACAGTGACAACCTGGCCCTGCCTGCCTTTAGCCCTGTCGTTTTCTCTGTCTGCTTATCACTGGCATTTAATTAACAGTCACTGAATGACAGTTAAAGTCATTTTTCTCGAGCTGTTTTGTTGGGTTGGGTTGGGTTGGTGTGGTACGGTGCATTGTGTTGTTTTGTGTAGGGTTGAAAATGCACAGTTGGAAGGAATACAATATAGCACCATACACAACAAGGACCACATACACAATTAGCATACACAATAACAATATAGCACCATACACAATATTGTTAATAACACATCACATGTTCAATGTTATTAGCGCCTACTTTAGATGTTTTATTCCCTTTGTCTTTGTGTCTCCTTATAACACTACCATGACCATGACGTTGTCAGAGTAATGACTATAGGTACACTGCATAAGTGCCCTCTTTAAGGTCTTCTGATCTGGAGGCTTAAATGATTCTCAGGTGCTGCTGCTGCTGCTGCTTACAGTAATTGAATCAAGTTGTATACTGTATGTGTGTGGATGGTGTGGGTGGGCAGCATCAAGCCTTGGCACTTATCCTGATATTAAAAGCCTTCTTATTAGTTAAAGGAAGGAGAGGTGGTGACCTCTAACTGGCTGTTATCCACCTGGCTTGGCTGAAATAACCTGTAAAGCTTGCGTCCCTATTCCTTAGGGTGCTTTTTAGTCGTTCATTTACATTTACATTTACGTCATTTAGCAGACGCTCTTATCCAGAGCGACTTACAAATTGGTGCATTCACCTTATGATATTGTTCAGTTTGTTTCATTCTTTTGGTTTTTATCTTATGTTTGTTGTGTAGTAAATATTTCAGTTTTTATTTTCATAGTTTTTTATTTGTTTTTTCCTGTATAGCACATTGCGTTGCATTCCATTTCTGAAATGTGCTGTATAAATAAAGCTTGGTTTGATTTGATTCCCTAGCTCTAAGGGCCCTGTTCAAAAGTAGAGCACTGTGTAGCACTGTCAATAGAGTGCCATTTTGGAGTGGAAGCAGCCTTGTACATTTTAATGGATTGGATGGCTTGGTGGTTGCTGGCTCTGGTCGTGTGGGTAAACAACATTGTGACACCACTACTGTGTGTGTGTGTGTGTGTGTGTGTGTGTGTGTGTGTGTGTGTGTGTGTGTCTGTGTGTGTGTGTGTGTGTGTGTGTGTGTGTGTGTGTGTGTGTGTGTGTGTGTGTGTGTGTGTGTGTGTGTGTGTGTGTGTGTGTGTGTGAGTGAGTGAGAGAGAGAGATAGGGAATGAGAGAGATGGGGGTTGGATGGAGGGACAGAGAACAGAGAGGGGGCATATAGCTCAGACCTTTTGTACATCCTCACGGAAGCACATGCAACACAACACGCTCTCTCTATTTGCGCTCTCTTTCTCCCCCTCCTTTTCTCTCTCTCTCCAGACTAGACAGTTCCTGTGAGCGCTTCAAAGAAAAGCTAATATGGAATAACTAATGACATAGGTTGAACGGTAGGATACAGTGAGGGAAAAAAGTATTTGATCCCCTGCTGATTTTGTACATTTGCCCACTGACAAAGAAATGATTAGTCTATAATTTTAATGGTAGGTTTATTTGAACAGTGAGAGACAGAATAACAACAAAAAAATCCAGAAAAATGCATGTCAAAAATGTTATCAAATTATTTGCATTTTAATGAGGGAAATAAGTCTTTGACCCGTCTGCAAAACATGACTTAGTACTTGGTGGCAAAACCCTTGTTGGCAATCACAAAGGTCAGACGTTTCTTGTAGTTGGCCACCAGGTTTGCACACATCTCAGGAGGGATTTTGTCGATATAGCGAAATCGTCATCCGAAAAGGTGGACCAATATGCAGCAGAGTTGGTGCTCATTCTCTTAATTTATTAAAGAAACGTTGAACACGGAAAAACAAGAAAACAATAAGCACGACAAATGACAGTTTTGCAGGCTAACAAAACACGCAATGCAAAAACAATCTCCCACAAATACAAGACAAACACCCAACTAATATAGGACTTCCAATCAAAGGCAACACCAAACAGCTGCCTTCAATTGGAAGTCCACCCCAATTAACTCAACATAGAAACACACTCACTAGACTACACATAGAAATACATAAACATAGACCATAACTCAAAACCCGGAAATAATAAATCAAACACCCTCCTAACTAACACACCACCCTGAACCACATAAAACAAATACCCTTTGCCACGTCCTGACCAAACTACAATAACAATTAACCCTTATACTGGCCAGGACGTGACAGTACCCCCCCCTTAAAGGTGCTAACCCCGGAAGCACCTTAAAAAAAAAAAAAAAAAAAAAAAAACCACAACCCCAAACAACAAAACAAATTTCCCCTCTACTAAAAGGGAGGGAAGGGAAGGTGGCTGCCGTCAACGACGGCACTGTGCTACACCCCCCTCCCCAACCCACCTATATCAGGAGGTGGCTCCGGTTCTGGCCGTTCCAGGCAGTCGGGCCACTCTGGCAGTTCGGGGCAGTTTGGCCAGTCTGGCAGCTCAGGGCAGTCTGGCAGCTCGGTGCAGTCTGGCAGCTCGGGACAGTCTGGCAGCTCGGGACAGTCTGGCAGCTCGGGACAGTCTGGGCAGTCTGGCAGCTCGGGACAGTCTGGGCAGTCTGGTAGCTCGGGACAGTCTGGGCAGTCTGGCAGCTCGTGACAGTCTGGGCAGTCTGGCAGCTCGGGACAGTCTGGGCAGTCTGGCAGCTCGGGACAGTCTGGACAGTCTGGCAGCTCGGGACAGTGTGGGCAGTCCGGCAGCTCGGGGCAGTCTGGCCACCCCGGCAGCTCGGGGCAGTCTGGCCACTCCGGCAGCTCGGGGTAGTCTGGCCACGCTGGCAGCTCGGGGCAGTCTGGCCACCACGGCAGCTCGGGGCAGTCTGGCCACCACGGCAGCTCGGGGCAGTCTGGCCACTCCGGCAGCTCGGGGCAGTCTGGCCACTCCGGCAGCTCGGGGCAGTCTGGCCACTCCGGCAGTTCGGGGCAGTCTGGCCACTCCGGCAGTTCGGGGCAGTCTGGCCACTCCGGCAGTTCGGGGCAGTCTGGCCACTCCGGCAGTTCAGGGCAGTCTGGCCACTCCGGCAGTTCAGGGCAGTCTGGCCACTCCGGCAGTTCAGGGCAGTCTGGCCACCCTGGCGACTGTTGACTGGCAGGCAGCTCTGACGACTGTTGACTGGCGGGCATCTCTGGTGACTGTTGACTGGCGGGCAGCTCTGGTGACTGTTGACTGGCGGGCAGCTCTGGTGACTGTTGACTGGCGGGCAGCTCTGGTGACTGTTGACTGGCGAGGCTGGGTTCACGCACTTGAAGCCTGGTGCGTGGTGCTGGTACTGGGCGTACCAGATTGTGAACACGCACCTCCAGGCTAGTGCGGGGAGCGGGAACAGGACGAGTCGGACTGGGTTGACGCACTTCCGGGTCCGCACAAGAGACAGGAGCTGGAAAACCAGGGCTATGGAGGCGCACAGTCGGTCTTGATCTTACCTCCTGCACAACCCGTCTTGGCTGGATGGAACTAGTAGCCCTGTACGAGCGGGGTGCTTGTACAGGGCAGACTGGGCTGTGCAGGGGCTTGATGGTAGCCGTGCGTAGAGCGGGAGTTGGGTAGCCTGGTCCTCGGAGGCGTACCGGCGACCAGATGCGCTGCGCAGGCATCCTCCTACCAGGCTGGATGCCCGCTCTAGCACGGCACCTGCGAGGGGCTGGAATAATGCGCACCGGACTGTGCGTGCGTATGGGTGAGATAGTGCTCTCCTCAGCGAAACATGGCTCTCTCCACCTCATACGCTCCTCCATATAACCACGGGTAGCTGGCTTCCGGCTCTTCCTATGCCTAGCCAAACTACCCGTGTGCCCCCCCAAAAAAAATTATTGGGGGTGCCTCTCGTGCTTATATGCCAGTCGTGTCCCTCGGAAACGTTCCCGGTCCATAACAGCCTTACTCCATGGGCCTTCTCCGGCCATAACCTGCTCCCATGTCCATCTCTTCCGATTGTCCAAATCACAATTCCTCTGCTCCTTCCTCTGCTGCTTGGTCCTGGGTTGGTGGGAGATTCTGTCACGCCTTTCTTCGTCGGAGGACGATATAGCGAAATCGTCGTCCGAAAAGGTGGACCAATATGCAGCAGAGTTGGTGCTCATTCTCTTAATTTATTAAAGAAACGTTGAACACAGAAAAACAAGAAAACAATAAGCACGACAAATGACAGTTTTGCAGGCTAATAAAACACGCAATGCAAAAACAATCTCCCACAAATACAAGACAAACACACCCAACTAATATAGGACTTCCAATCAAAGGCAACACCAAACAGCTGCCTTCAATTGGAAGTCCACCCCAATTAACTCAACATAGAAACACACTCACTAGACTACACATAGAAATACATAAACATAGACCATAACTCAAAACCCGGAAATAATAAATCAAACACCCTCCTAACTAACACACCACCCTGAACCACATAAAACAAATACCCTCTGCCACGTCCTGACCAAACTACAATAACAATTAACCCTTATACTGGCCAGGACGTGACAGTGACTATGGTCCCAGCTGCCTTGAGATCATTGACAAGATCCTCCCATGTAGTTCTGGGCTGATTCCTCACCATTCTCATGATCATTGCAACTCCACGAGGTGAGATCTTGCATGGAGCCCCGGGCCGAGGGAGATTGACAGTTCTTTTGTGTTTCTTCCATTTGCGAATAATCACACCAACTGTTGTCACCTTCTCACCAAGCTGCTTGGCGATGGTCTTGTAGCCCATTCCAGCCTTGTGTAGGTCTACAATCTTGTCTCTGACATCCTTGGAGAGCTCTTTGGTCTTGGCCATGGTGGAGAGTTTGGAATCTGATTGATTGGTTGCTTCTGTGGACAGGTGTCTTTTATACAGGTAACAAGCTGAGATTAGGAGCACTCCCTTTAAGAGTGTGCTCCTAATCTCAGCTCGTTACCTGTATAAAAGACACCTGGGAGCCAGAAATCTTTCTGATTGAGAGGGGGTCAAATACTTATTTCCCTCATTAAAATAGAAATCAATTTATAACATTTTTGACATGCGTTTTTCTGGATTTTTTTGTTGTTATTCTGTCTCTCACTGTTCAAATAAACCTACCATTAAAATTATAGACTGATCATTTCTTTGTCAGTGGGCAAACTTACAAAATCAGCAGGGGATCAATACTTTTTTCCCTCACTGTAACTAATGGTATACATATAATGGTAGGACAACTTACTAATGGCATAGGTAGAATGGCAGGATAACTAATTGTATATATAGAATGGTAGGATAACTAACTAATGGCATAGATAGAATGGTAGGACAACTAACTAACGGCATAGATCGAATGGTACGATAACTAATTACATAGATAGTATGATATGATAACTAATGGCATACATCCAATGGTAGAATAACTAACTAACGGCATATATAGAATGGCAGGATAACTAATGGCATACATAGAATGGTAGGATAACTAATGGCATAGATAGAATGTTACAATAACTAATGGCGTACATAGAATGGTAGAATAACTAATGGGATAGATAGAATGGTACAATAACTAATGGCATAGATAGAATGGTAGGATAACTAACTAACGGCATATATAGAATGGTAGGATAACTAATGTCATAGATAGAATGATAGAATAACTAACAGCATATATAGAATGGTACGATAACTAATGGCATATATAGAATGGTAGGATAACTAATGGCATAGATAGAATGGTAGGATAACTAATAGCATACATAGAATGGTAGTATAACTAATGGCATATATCAAATGGTAGGATAACTAATGGCATACATAGAATGGTACAATAACTCATGGAATACATAGAATGGTAGGATAACTAATGGCATATATAGAATGGTAGGATAATTAATGGCATAGATAGAATGTTACAATAACTAATGGCATACATAGAATGGTAGAATAACTAATGGCATAGATAGAATGGTACAATAACTAATGGCATAGATAGAATGGTAGGATAACTAATTAACGGCATATATAGAATGGTAGGATAACTAATGGCATAGATAGAATGATAGAATAACTAACTAATGGCATATATAGAATGGTACGATAACTAATGGCATATATAGAATGGTAGGATAATTAATGGCATAGATAGAATGTTACAATAACTAATGGCATACATAGAATGGTAGAATAACTAATGGCATAGATAGAATGGTACAATAAGTAATGGCATAGATAGAATGGTAGGATAACTAATTAACGGCATATATAGAATGGTAGGATAACTAATGGCATAGATAGAATGATAGAATAACTAACTAATGGCATATATAGAATGGTACGATAACTAATGGCATATATAGAATGGTAGGATAACTAATGGCATAGATAGAATGGTAGGATAACTAATGGCATATATCGAATGGTAGGATAACTAATGGCATAGTTAGAATGGTAGGATAACTAATGGCATACATAGAATGGTACGATAACTAATGGAATATATAGAATGGTAGGATAACTAATGGCATAGATAGAATGGTAGGATAACTAATGGCATATATCGAATGGTAGGATAACTAATGGCATATATCGAATGGTAGGATAACTAATGGCATAGATAGAATGGTAGGATAACTAATGGCATACATAGAATGGTACGATAACTAATGGAATACATAGAATGGTAGGATAACTAATTAATGGCATATATAGAATGGTAGGATAACTAATGGCATAGGTAGAATGGTAGGATAACTAATTGTATATATATAGAATGGTAGGATAACTAACTAATGGCATATATAGAATGGTAGGACAACTAACTACTGGCATAGATAGAATGGTAGGATAATGAATGGCATAGATAGAATGGTAGGATAACTAATGACATAGATAGTATGGTATGATAACTAACGGCATATATAGAATGGTAGGATACCTAACAAATGGCATAGATAGAATGGCAGGATAACTAATGGCATATATAAAATGGTAGGATAACTAACGGCATATATAGAATGGTAGGACATCTAACTACTGGCATAGATAGAATGGTAGGATACCTACCAAACGGCATAGATAGAATGGCAGGATAACTAATGGCATACATAGAATGGTAGGATAACTAACGGCATATATAGAATGGTAGAATAACTAATGGCATAGATAGAATGGTAGGATACCTAACAAATGGCATAGATAGAATGGCAGGATAACTAATGGCATATATAAAATGGTAAGATAACTCACGGCATATATAGAATGGTAGGACATCTAATGGCATATATAGAATGGTAGAATAACTCACGGCATACATAGAAGGGTAGAATAACTAACGACATACGTAAAATGGTAGAATAATGTTAATTGATTCTCTGGCCAAGAACAACTTGCCTCTCGATATACTGTATTTTTGTATTTGTTCTCTCTTCTGTGGAGTCTTGATCCCATGATTCTATGTGAGATGGCGATAGGTAGGAGAGATGGCATCAAATATGTAATGTGACCTAATATGTTATTATTCTACCGTATGTTAGCTGGCAATAGGTAGGAGAGAGAGCATCAAATATGTAATGTTGCCTTTGTTCAATCTCCATGTGATTTGGTAGTGGGGATCAGGCTCACGTCGAGGTGTCGGAAGCTTGTTGTTATTTTCTATGTACTGTAGGATGTTTGTCTGACTGCAGCAGTTATGATGAACTATGAATGAATACCATTAAAGACTACTCTAGGAATGTCTTGGTGGTCAAAACTTTCAAATGTATTTTTTAGTACAGCCTTACCAAAGCCCATGTGATATGTTATGAAATATTTTCCTACCTGGTGTTCTCTGAGCTACAGAGAAACGAGGTGTGTTCTCTCATGTATTATTAGAATAGTCACATTCACACTCCACACTGCCCAGGGTTAGTGAAGGCCTGAGCGAAAGGAGGGTTAGTTTTAGCCCAGTGTTAAGGATAGCCCTGGGCTAAGAACATGCAGTGTGAAAAGTACTTTTAACACATACCGTCCACTTATTAACAGAGGGTTCATTCACAAAGAAGGCCCAAGTGTTTTTTCTTTCAGTTTCAATGTGTTTGTGTAACTACAAGAGAAAGCTGTTATAAGCAAAAACAAATCAATGGAGGTGATTCATCTCCATTTCCATGATCCTGGAGTCCTTTACATGTGCTTTGTCCTCACAGTTTATCCTTAGTCATAGTTAATTATACACGCATGCTTTAAGTAAAGTATTCCCCTTTGTTCTTTTACCAGTCTGAGAATCTAATATGTCTTTAACACCTTTCTCTGGAGATGAGCGTCACTTGGTATTGAACACTACCAGGCTACCATCTGTCCTCCTTTAAGGTGTTCACTATCTACCCATTCTACTCTCCACTGACCCTGGGGTGCTGCTTGGCTGTGGGAATCTCTCTCTCTCTCCCTCTCTCTCTCCCCCTCTCCCTCTCCCTCTCCCTCTCCCTCTCCCTCTCCCTCTCCCTCTCCCTCTCTCTCTCTCTCCCCCTCTCTCCCTCTCCCTCTCCCTCTCCCTCTCCCTCTCCCTCTCTCTCTCTCTCTCTCTCTCTCTCTCTCTCTCTCTCTCTCTCTCTCTCTCTCTCAAGAACCAGTGCAATACTTAAACATTACTCTTCTTGTCTTCCAGATGGATCCCGTCCAGAAAGCTGTAATAAACCACACGTTTGGAGTCTCCATCCCTCCAAAGAAAAAACAAGTGATTTCTTGTAACATCTGTCAACTCCGCTTCAACTCAGATGTAAGTACAGTGTGTCTTTGGTTGCCGGGCTAGGACACTTTTCTGGTAGAAGACACCTACTGGTGTTACTGACTACTACATGGAGGAGAAAGTTCCGTGGTAAAAATCCTTAAGAAAAAAATATTACATTAAAACAGGATCAAACCCATGAAACAGACGTCTTAGATAAACGTAGATAAGCCTAATTAAGTCAGACATATTGTATCTCTGAGATTTGGGATAATAAAGAAAAGAAAATGATGCTCTCTGTGCTGTGAATCCTTTGGGTCAAGCTAAGAGGACGTCATATTTGTTTACAAGATGTTTACTACTGTCACGACTCCTACCGAAGGTGGCTCCCCCTCCTGCTGGGGTGGCGCTCGGCGGTCATCGTCACCGGCCTACTAGCTGCCACTGATCCCTTATTGTTTCCCCCCTTTCCGTTATTGTTTGCACCTGTTCTGTGTTGGGCTGATTAGCGGGGCTATATTAGCCAGTAGACCCGCCTGCTCTTTGTGCGGGATTGTTTCTCTGTAATTTTGCTTGTGTACACGCTGATTGTGTTTTGCTCTAGTGCGTGGTTTTGCACCGACTGTTTTCGGTCCCCTGTGTTTGGGGCACTTTGTTTTGTGTGCGCTCTGATCGCTGTTGGGGTGGCTTGTGTTTCGCCGTTGTGCTCATTAAAAGCCACTACCCTGTATCGCTCCTTCCTGTGCTTGATTCCTCACCCACTATGCCCAAGACTTACAACTACCTATTATTAGTTTCAATAGCCAATCAATCCACATGCTGTAGTGTAGAATAACAGACGTGCCTCAAATGTTCTTAGGAGCCTTTGTTCCCATTTCAACCAATCAATGGCCAATCCTGAGAGTGTTTCAAACATAGCCGGTAATGCATTGTGTACAAAATGTTTTGTGGTTGTTTTGTAGTGCAGACGAGACTAGTACTGGGCAGGTGTCTAGTTTTAGACACAATATACCACAGTATGGCCTACTGTGACCAAAATGTTGTACTCTGTGGTAGTCCATAGGAAGTGGCCAGACTGGTGTACTCTGTGTTAGTCCATAGGAAGTGGCCAGACTGTTGTACTCTGTGGTAGTCCATAGGAAGTGGCCCAACTGTTGTACTATGTGGTAGTCCATAGGAAGTGGCCAGACTGTTGTACTCTGTATTAGCCCATAGGAAGAGTCCAGTCGGTTGCAAGGCATTATTGGTGGGATATCAGGTAACAAAAGGGCCTGGCCTATGTTAAAAGTGTTTTAAAAAGTACAAAGTGTTTGTTAGGTGTTAAGCCAGTGTTAAAATATGCTTAAAATTATTAAAATACAAAAAAAAAAAGCGATTGTGATTGTGTTGAATTGTGTTTTGGAAATAAAGATAGACATGGTTTTAAAAAAGATGTGGTAATATTTAATTCAGTACAGAAATGTGTAGGCAGCTTAACGTACCCTGTCCCTTGGCTCAATTTACCCCATACCCAGGGTAAGTTGTGCCAAGAGACCACTTTTTTGGGACAAGCTATGTTTTCAAACCTGTAATGTTTACATGAATTATGATTTTTTTTTTCCAGGGTCACACAACAATAAATATATTACCGGTTCGGTCTTATATGTAGCAAAATTGGAAATTGTGTTTTTTACATTGGATAAAAGTAGAGACTCAGAGCTAGAAAATGGCATAGCATACACTACAGTTGAGGAACAATGGGAAAGTAGTTCTGCTTTGAAAGTTGATACATTTGTAACCTCCCTTTTGAGAAAACGACCCTTGAATGTTTTGGTAAACCTACTGGAGAGTTTCTCTTTGTCTACACCCATTCAGCATTGTTCACACCCTCTTAAGCCTTATCACCACCCATTTCTTTAATGATTCACATGTGATACCATGTACTAAACAACCAAAGATTTCAAGACTAAAGGCTGGTTTTTACTACATCTATCGACAGTTGTTGCATCATGAACATACTATTGTCGTCCAAAATCAAACTTGTCGTTGTCGTTATGAAAAAGTATAAACACAAAAACTACAGGCTGCATGACATCAGCAGCCTGGTGGTCCAAAATAGCATAACTAGTGTATTTTAACACCAATAAATCCACCCGTCAATCTAACAAATCAGGCAACTAAAATAAACTTTCTGAACAATGTTTTGGTACATTTCTAGCTTGTTAGCTAGCTAGCTAATGTTAAGTTAGCTGGCTAGCCAGTTCAAATAATGACCATATCATATAGCTGAAAACGTCTTTACTTTAGCTCATTTGTCTTCATTATTACAGAAAATAAACTCACAAGAGACTAGTCAAGGATCATATCACCTTTACCTTACCTGGCACCCTAGACCCTCTTCAATTTGCTTACAGCCCCAATAGGTCCACAGACAATGCAATCGCCATCGCACTGCACACTGCCCTATCCCATTTGGACAAGAGGAATACCTATGTAAGAATGCTGTTCATTGACTATAGCTCAGCATTCAACACCATAGTACCCTCCAAACTCATCATTAAGCTTGAGGCCCTGGGTCTGAACCCTGCCCTGTGCAACCGCCCCCAGGTGGTGAAGGTAGGAAAAAACACCTTCACTTCGCTGATCCTCCTGTACTCCCTGTTCACCAATGACTGCGTGGCCCCTGGAGTGTGGTGCCAGGAAAATAACCTCTCACCCAACGTCAACAAAACAAAGGAGCTGTTCGTGGACTTCAGGAAACAGCAGAGGGAGCACCCCCCTATCCAGATCGATGGGACCGCAGTGGAGAAGATGGAAAGCTTCAAGTTCCTCGGCATACACATCACTGAAAAACTGAAATGGTTCATTCAGACAGTGTGGTGAAGAAGGTGCAACAGCGCCTCTTCAACCTCAGGAGGCTGAAGAAATGTGTCTTGGCCCCTAAAACCCTCACAAACTTTTACAGATGCACAATTGAGAGCATCCTGTCAGGCTGTATCACCACTGTGTGACCAGTCTATTGTGGTCAACGCCCAACGCATCACCGGGGGCAAACTCCCTTCCCTCCAGTACACCTACAGCACCCAATGTCACAGGATGGCCAAAAAGATCATCAAGGACAACAACCACCCGAGCCACTGCCTGTTCACCCCGCTTCTCCTAGATGGATGCTTCTCCCTCTCTGTCACGGATGCCATGGTTGCCCTTAGTTTGAAGATGCAATCCGGCCACAGGTGTTTTATACAACAGCCTTCTGTGGGTTCTCTTTTCGACTCCCTCTGCATATTTGCAATCAAACACAATCATTTTCTCCATCTCCTTAGCTATCATACTCTAATTCCACCGGGCATTCCACTGATTTCAAAACTCAGTCATCCAGAAAGTGGAGAGAAACACTTTTGCAGTTCTTCTACGTGATATCTTTCAAAAAAGCTGGGTTAGAAAGGTTTACCTACACATACTGACCAGCTCATGTTTTAGACAGAAGCATGCTACATGGCAGACCAATCCAAACTCATCTTTCTGCATGTCCAGTCCATCCATTATGTCAGCCAATCATGGCTAGCGGGAAGGTTCCTGTCTTTTCCATGGCTAAACCAACTAGGCTCGTAATTTAACAATTGTATTCGTATTTACAGATGGCATACACGTTTGTTATTAAGGCACATGAAAGTTCACATGTTCCGGAAGGCATTTCTGCCAAAAAAGACATTTCGATTAATAAAAAGTTTACATTCAAATGCCACTCCTGTGAAGTAGTGACATGCGACATATGCCTAGTTTCCTAAAAAGAGTCTCATGTATGTAGATATCTTTGTTAGAAAGAATACAATATTTACTCTGTAGTACCCAATAGGGAAAGTTTTGGAGACCAAATTGTACAGGTGGACTACTTTGTAGTATTTGGTGACAGACGAAACATTATAATATACTAACTATCCAGACCAAAGGAGATATGGTTCTGGGTGCCGAGATTACCAACTGTGTGGCCAGTCTATTGTGGTCTGTTTTCCCCCATAAGGAAGTGGTAATTACTTCCTGTATTGCTGTGTTGTTCTCTCTCTGCTGGCCTTTTGTGACAGACAAAACATTATAATATACTAACTGTCCAGACCAAAGGAGAAATGGTTCTGGGTGCCGAGATTACCAACTGTGTGGCCAGTCTATTGTGGTCTGTTTTCCCCCATAAGGAAGTGGTAATTACTTCCTGTGTTGCTGTGTTGTTCTCTCTCTGCTGGCCTTGATTAAGGCATTATAATAGGAGATAAATTATTTTGGGTTGGCAGAGAGCCCAGTCTGATACAGGGGTCCTACTGTGAGGAGTAATTGAGGAAAGATTTCTCCAATGGCACCCTATTCCCTATAAAGTACACTACTTTTGACTATGGGCCCTGGACAAAAGTAGTGCACTGGAATAGAGTACCATTTCAGACTCCGCATTGGGGATTTTATCACCAGGGTTTGTTGTTTGTCTTCTGTTGTGTTCTAGATCTAGATTGTAAGCAAACAGGAACAATTGTTGGCACGTTCTCTCCATCACGATCCCTAAACCACTGAAAGCTCCTGGATGTTTGAGAAACACATACTGTAGCTAGACATAATCACATTGCTAGAGGGACTCAAGGTGTTCTTCCTCTCCCTCCCGTTGTTGTCCCCAGCTGGGTGTAATTGCTTGATTGTTATCGACTGTGAAACTCTCCTTTTCCAACAGAGATGACTGTGGGAGATTAAAGTTGTGGCCACTTCTACTTATTTTCTTTCCCAGTACCAAGGAAGAGAGGAAAAAGGATTTAATTTGTCATGACAACGTAAAGGGTTCTGTTCTCAAGATAAGTATTAAAGAATGCTTTCAAGAGAAGCAAACCATCTCTCTCTGTCTGTCTGTCTCTCTATCTGCTCTCTCTCTCTGTCTGGAAGAGTTCACGGGGGGTGAAGCCTGAACTATCAAAGAAGTTGCTGCTAACAAATGTTTTTGATGCTAATCCTGGTTGCATGTATCCTCCATATTGTGATCCATGCAGGGAGAAAGGCCTGTCTCTACCAGTCTCCTCTCTGTCTCTACCAGTCTCCTTCCTTGCCTCTCTGTTTGGAGACTGTCACAAGTTGCATCCCAAATGGCACCCTATTCCATACACAGTGCACTACCTTTGACCAGATGGGCTCTAGAGGCCCTGGTCAAAAGTAGGGCACTATATAGGGAAAAGGGTGCCATTGTCTAAAGACTCTCACAGTCACTCTGAAGCCACTCAGCACCCCCTTAACATGAAGAGAAGGCCCTGTTGAAGTGTCAAGAGAGATTT
This sequence comes from Salmo trutta, assembly GCF_901001165.1. Lineage (NCBI taxonomy): Eukaryota > Metazoa > Chordata > Actinopteri > Salmoniformes > Salmonidae > Salmo > Salmo trutta. The sequence goes on along the minus strand of NC_042976.1, from coordinate 20,066,070 downwards.
GGCCCTGTGTCACCAACCCTGACACATTTGATATTACATTACTTCATCCTCTGTCAAACTCACACAACTCTCTATACTGTATAAAGGTACGGCAGACCTGTTCTTGCTATTCTTTTGTTGATCATAACACACAGGAAGGATTTTTACGGCCCAGTACTCCAGGAGATATACATCATCACACACTGGAGGAAATAGAAAGTGCTTTAAGTAAGCCTGGACTGTCTCGCTAATGGCACCCTATTCCTATGGGCCCTGGTCTAAAATAGTACACTATAAATGGAAAATGTTGCCATTTGTGACACTCACTTGGATTAGAAATCACTTGGATTAGAAAAAACTAAGTGGCTTAAAGGAAACATGATTACTCATAATGTCTTTTACTTTGAGCATTATGCCCTCTTAGCACTGTCACTCTGGTGCTTGTCTGCCTTGTTGTTAATGCAGTGCAGGAAAGACATCCCACTGGGCCCAAACTGGTTAAATCTCTGTTAGCATGCAAAGGTCGAAGGTCTGTGGAGAGCTTCACAATTGCTATAATGATGTTCAGAATGTAAAACAGCATTGATCCCTTGCACTACGTACTTTTAATGTAATTTCAACTGCAATCCAGCTCATTTGGTTGTGCTATTAGGTGAAGCACGGTGACAACACATTCAGTTGTTGTATAAATACAAAATATCTGACATTGTATTTCCATTTTAACTTTGTTGTGCTTTTAAATGGTTCAAAGTGCAGTGATACCACTTCTTGCTGTTGTGTTTTTGAGTGGGTGAATGAAGGTTGAAATCTCATTGATCAACATCTCAACCAAATATTACCTACATTTCCTGGTTGAAATTACGTGGTGTGCCCAGACAGGGGTCATTAAAGCACTGATGCCTTTCCATCCCTGTCCCCATCCTGCTGCTGCTGCTGTGAATGGAAAACTGAAGAGTGCTGTAGCTGCTCTGTGCCATCCAATTCAGGAGTCAGATGGGTGAGAGGAGGGGAGGGGAGGAGAGGGGAGGAGAGGACAGGGGAGAGGAGAGGAGAGGAGAGGAGGGGAGGGGAGAGGAGAGGAGAGGAGAGGAGAGGAGAGGAGAGGAGAGGAGAGGAGAGGAGAGGAGAGGAGAGGAGAGGAGAGGACGCCTGTGGATCTTAGCACTCCCTTAATGAGATTCTAATGAAGTTTCAAGTGCTGAACAATTTGTCATAGTGGCTTTGTCTGCCGCTCAGGAGGAGCAATAGTCAGCGTCCCAAATGGCACTTTATTTCCTATAGTGTACTACTTTTGAATGGGCTGTGTCAAAAGTAGTGCATTATATAGTGAATAGAGTGCCACTTGGGATGCCGACATAGAAATAGAATGAGTGAACAGCTGTTAAATATACAATACTGTATACCGGAAGGCCTGGTGCTAGGTGACAGCACTGTGAGCATGGTAAGCACACCGCACTGCAAATAAAATGACCTCACTAGACAACCGATCACCTTCTCCCAAGGATGTGACTAACAACCTAATAAAAGATTTAGCTGCCCTCCAGATTTCTCACAGAAATGTTTGCTTATGTGGACAATACCATAATCCCTGCTGCTGAGTATATATGAGTAAAGTCATGATTAAAGATGAAGGGAAACCAATCTGGAATTTAGAATTGCCTCCTTTAAACCCAATTTATTCAAGATACATTATTGCCTTTGTGATAAGGGTAAATTGCACAACGTTTACAGTGTGGTAGCTATCTCTCTGATGTTGGATAGGCTTTAAGTGGAATGCCTTGTAATTCACAGAGCCTTGCAAGTTGCTACCATTTAAGCAATTTTTGAGTACACGACTCAAAATTGGTTTTATTGCATTTCCATACCAGCATGGTTGGCCCTTATATTATGACTGTGAAAGAGCATTCAAGTCAACGTCTGTGGTATTTAACATCCTCAATCAGAACCTTTTAACAGCTAGCGGTTTAGTCAGTGTCCCAAATGGCACCCTATTCCCCACATAGTGCACTAACTACCATAGGGCCCTGGTCAAAAGTAGTGCACTTTATAGGGAATATGGTGCCATTTGGGACAAATACTTAGAAATTAATCATATTAGTTAAAGGCTTCTGATTAATGCCTGTCCAGCAGTGGTTTATGTGCAGCCTCTATAAAATAAATGTCTCTCTTTTATATTGCATGAATCATTTTAAATATGTAACTATGCTTCAGGCTAAACCCACAGGCAAACTGACAGGGCCATAAAATGTGTTTTTTTTAATTAAAACTTAATCTCAGTTTTTTCCCACTGTGAAAAAGAGCTTTTCGATTTGCTCTTTTGCAATATAAAAAAACTTTCACAGATGGCTATTGGCTACCAGACATACCAACTGCAATCATTCTCAAAGATCTTGATGAAATAACTCTCACGACATTCACCAGTATATTGCTCCAATGTCTATCTGTCTGAACCCTTCCACTGTTATTTATGAAACTATCCGCTTTTTAATTCATTGTTGAAGAATGTCGAGAGAGAGAGAGAGAGAGACAGAGAGAGAGAGAGAGAGAGAAGATCATCTGCCCTGTATGTTTGAAGTCAGACCAATATTGGATTGATACAGCTCAGAGGGCTGCAGGCTCTATCCTAAACCATTTTGCGTTCAATTGAAGAGAGAGACATCTCATTCAGATGAAAGCAAAGCCAGCAGGCACTGTGAGGAAGCAAGCTCTTTCCTCAGAAGCCATGTCATTTTAGGTTAGCTGTGGTGTCAACACTCAGTGGCTGTGTGTGTGTGTATGTGTGTGTGTGGGGATCTCACACGCACGTGTGTGTGTGTGTGTGTGTGTGTGTGTGTGTGTGTGTGTGTGTGTGTGTGTGTGTGTGTGGTGTGCGCCGCAAGCACATGTTTGTGTGTAAGCTGTGTGTGCACACGCGCATGTGTCTATATATGATCCAGCTGAGCTCAGTTCCCTAGTTTGGAGGAAGCTCCATGTGAAACATACCTGAGATGGCAGATATGATACAAACACAAACACAACCTGCTTTCCTCATTAAAGCTTAATGATGTTGTAGTATGAGAAGTGTAGATAAGACTTGGCTTCATTAAAGTGGAGCTCTACTACACCCCTTAAAGTAGTGGTACTCAAGTCAGGGTCTTTTGATGGCGCCGGAGAAGAAGGCTGACGTTTTACGTGTTCCTATCCAATTATTTTATTTTTTTGTTTCTTTGCGTTGTTCGTAACTTATTTTTCAACTTATTTTGAACATAATGTTGCTGCTACCGTCTCTTATGACCGAAAATAACTTCTGGACATCAGAACTGCGATTACTCACCACGGACTGGCAGAATCCTTTTTTTCCTTTAACGAGTCCGATGAGCCCGACGTGAATGACATACTGCTTTCCCAACAACAGGCCCAGATCCCCAGTTATGTGCATGAAGAGAAGGCGGAGAAAAAGGGTCCGGAGGGCGGGCTGCCTTCTGAGAATTCGTAGGCGATCGAATAAACCCCCACTGCCTTCCATTCTGCTAGCAAACGAGCAACCTTTGGAAAATAAAATTGATGACCTATGAGGAAGATTAAACTACCAACGGGACATTCAAAACTGTAATATCATATGCTTCACGGAGTCGTGGCTGAACGACGACATTATTAACATACAGCTGGCTGGTTATACGCTGTATCGGCAGGATAGAACAGCGGCGTCTGGTAAGACAAGGAGGAGCGGACTATGTATTTTTGTAAATAACAGCTGGTGCATGATATCTAAGGAAGTCTCAAGGTTTTGCTCGCCTGAGGTAGAGTATCTCATGATAAGCTGTTGACCACACTATCTACCAAGAGAGTTTTCATCTGAATTTTTCGTAGCTGTCTACATACCACCACAGACTGAGGCTGGCACTAAGACCGCACTCAATGAGCTGTATTCCACCATAAGCAAACAGGAAAATGCTCACCCAGAAGCGGCGCTCCTAGTGGCCGGGGACTTTAATGCAGGGAAACTTAAATTGGTCTTACCAAATTTCTATCAGCATGTTAAATGAGCAACCAGAGGGGAAAAAACTCTGGACCACCTTTACTCCACACACAGAGACGCATACAAAGCTCTCCCTCGCCCTCCATTTGGCAAATCTGACCATAATTCTATCCTCCTGAATCCTGCTTACAAGCAAAAATTGAAACAGGAAGCACCAGTGACTTGATCAATAAAAAAGTGGTCAGGTGAAGCAGATGCTAAGCTACAGGACTGTTTTGCTATCACAGACTGAAATATGTTCCGGGATTCCTCCGATGGCATTGAGGAGTACACCACATCAGTCATTGGCTTCATCAATAAGTGCATCAATGACGTCGTCCCCACAGTGACCGTACGTACATACCCCAACCAGAAGCCATGGATTACAGCCAACATGAGCTAAAGACTAAAGCTGCCACTTTCATGGAGCGGGACTCTAACCCGGAAGCTTATAAGAAATCCCACTATGCTCTCTGACTAACCATCAAACAGGCAAAGCATCAATACAGGACTAAGATCGAATCGTACTACACCGGCTCTGATGCTCGTCGGATGTGGCAGGGCTTGCAAACATTACAGACTACAAAGGGAAGCATAGCCGAAAGCTGCCCAGTTACACGAGGCTACCAGACAATTTAAACTACTTCTATGCTCGCTTCGAGGCAAATAACACTGAAACATGCATGAGAGCACCAGTTGTTCCGGAAGATTGTGTGATCACGCTCTCAGCAGCCGATGTGAGTAAGACCTTTAAACAGGTCAACATTCACAAGGCCGCAGGGCCAGACGGATTACCAGGACGTGTTTCTGCGAACATGTGCTGACCAACTGGCAAGTGTCTTCACTGACATTTTCAACCTCTCCCTGTCCGAGTCTGTAATACCAACGTGTTTAAAGCAGACCACCATAGTCCCTGTGCCAAAGAACACTAAGGTAACCTGCCTAAATGACTACCGACCCGTAGCAGTCACGTCTGTAGCCATGAAGTGCTTTGAAAGCCTGGTCATGGCTCACATCAATCCCATTATCCCAGAAACCCTAGGTCCACTCCAATTTGCATACCACCCTAACAGATCCACAGATGATGCAATCTCTATTGCACTCCACACTGCCCTTTCCCACCTGGACAAAGGGAATACCTATGTGAGAATGCTATTCATTGACTACAGCTCAGTGTTCAACACCATAGTGCCCTCAAAGCTCATCAATAAGCTAAGGACCCTGTGACTAAACACCTCCCTCTGCAACTGGATCCTGGACTTCCTGACGGGCCGCCCCCCAGGTGGTAAGGGTAGGTAACAACACATCCGCCACACTGATCCTCAACACTGGAGCCCCTCAGGGGTGCGTGCTCAGTCCCCTCCTGTACTCTCTGTTCACTCATGACTGCACGGCCAGGCACCAACACCATCGACTCCAACACCATCATTAAGTTTGCAGACGTCACAATAGTGGTAGGCCTGATCACCGACAACGACGACACAGCCTATAGGGAGGAGGTCAGAGAGCTGGTAGTGTGATGCCAGGTCAACAACCTCTCCCTCAACGTGATCAAGACAAAGGAGATGATTGTGGACTACAGGAAAAATAGGACCGAGCACACCCCCATTCTTATCGACGGGGCTGTGGTGGAGCAGGTTGAGAGCTTCAAGTTCCTTGGTGTCCACATCACCAACAAACTAACATGGTCCAAGCACACCAAGACAGTCGTAAAGAGGGCATGACAAAACCTATTCCCCCTCAGGAGACTGAAAAGATTTGGCATGGGTCCTCAGATCCTCAAAAGGTTCTACAGCTGCACCATCGAGAGCATCCTGCCTGGTTGCATCACTGGTTGTATGGCAACTGCTCGTCCTCCGACCGTAAGGCACTAGAGAGGGTAGTGCGTACAGCCCAGTACATCACTGGGGCAAATCTTCCTGCCATCCAGGACCTCTATACCAGGTGGTGTCAGAGGAAGCCCCTAAAAATTGTCAGACTCCAACCACCCTAGTCATAGACTGTTCTCTCTGCTACCACACGACAAGCGGTACCTGAAGCTTCTAAACAGCTTCTACCCCCAATCACATGATTTCAAGAGAAATTTCACATGCAAAATCATGTGAATTTTTTTTTGTTGAAACACTTCATATGTGTAGTTCCATGTTATTAAATGTGTAGTTCCATGTTATCACATGTGTAGTTCCATGTCACTTCACATAAGATCAAGTGATCACATGAAAAGTTTTTTTGGAACAATTCACGTGATCACATGTAAAATGAATGTGGTATTTACATAAGATTTTAATTAGCTATGATTAATATAGTGGCTGTTTCTTAACACTTAATAGGATGATCTTTGTTTTCTGGAGAAACAGTAGATTAGAAGAAGACCCAAAGGTCAGGCCATTCCAGATTAACCCTGTCTTTAAAACGAAACTCTCCACGTTAACTAGACCACAACACATCTTCCCCTCAATTAGCCTCAACAGGAGTGGGAATAAAACAAACACACCAATAATATATCACCACAAAGAGAATTTGTAGAAATCGTGGCACTTTTATTTATTCAACCAGTAACGAAGTTTCAAGTTTATTTGTCATGTGTAATGAATATTCACTTGAGCTCTCATGATAATGCATATTTCCAGATTAGCTGCTATTAAAAGTTCCAGTTAACGAGGCCACAACACCACACAAAACACATCTGCCGGCCTTCTCAAGTGGCCTCACTAAGAGTGGAAAAGAAAACAGCTATAATACCATAACACACTGCAATAGTATTTCCTATAAACATAGAAATCATGGCACATTCTTTTTTAAATTAACTTTTATCTAGTCTATTTAGTTTGATTTTATATTTAATTAGTCAACCAGTAACAGTTATTGGGTAACCAATGTGTGTTTAGATTCCGTGAGATTTCCACCATGAGAATGCCGTTTGCCAGGTCTAAAAAGTACACTAATTTTACAGTATCTACAAAGAAAGCTTTTGGGAAGGAGCCAGGGCACCAGGGTGAGGTTGCATGCGCTGAGACTGTGACTGTGGTGAACTTAGAGACTAAGGTACTAGTTGTGACAGCTTGCGTGAAAACACAGACCATAAATAGAGCATAATTGTCTGATTCATCTCAGTGATTCAGCTACATATGCACATGCACACGCATGCACGTACTGTACTGTATGCATTGCAGTACAGGAGTGTGTCACAAGAATGCTTGCTCCTGAAAGATAGAGAGACAGAGAGAGGCATAGAGAGAGAAACAGATAAAGAAAGAGAGAGGGATACAGAGTGTATTTCAAGAGCACTTGTCCAACTCCATTCACAAGACTGGCACTTGGGCCTCCAGCTTTAAATGTCTCTATAAATTCTCTCTGCTAGTCCACAGAGTGCTGACATAATGCATACCTACGGTGTCTGTAATGGAGAACAAATGCAAACACTACTCAGTATGGCCTAAAGACAGCTTGTAACAGTGTGCCAATGCGTTTCTATTTGAAAGGTTTGTTTGTACACAGTGCTTAACTTGGGATGAAAGAAGTGCAGGAGCTGTCTTTTTCCAAGTCGGTCCATTAGATTATGCTTACCGATATTCACAAATTACATTATGCTATAGAAACCTCTATAGACACATTATTCACTGTTAAGGTTTTATACACATTTTCCATGACTTCTCCATGACTTTTAACCAAATTTGAATTACTATTATTATAGCCTACATGAAAAACGAAGCATTATTGACACTGGAAGGTTGCTGTGTCTGATCCCATGTACCTACCATCTCTTGCTGTTGTGCCCTTGACCAAGGCACTTAACCCCCCACAAAGTTTAACTGTAATGTGGTCAACCCCCCATCTGGAGAGCTCCTGTGTGTGCAGGCTTTTAATCCAGCCCTGAAACACCCAAGTCTGCTTATCAAGGTCCTGTTGAACAGCTGATGTTTAGGCTACGATGTGGTTAGACCAGGGCTTGAACAAAAGTCTGCAAACCCATGCAGTATCTATCCTGGAGGATGGTATAAAATATTGCAACATTACAACCAAATTCTTGTCTTTATAAAATTATTCCCTCAATCAATGAATCAGGGATCAAATGGATAAGGTAGTCTACTTCAAAGCAAGATATCTAACTAGACATGTTTATATTCACAATACTGTATATACAAAAGTAGGAAGACACCTCTTCAAATTTGTGGATTCGGCTATTTCAGCCACATCTGTTGCTGACAGGCGTATAAAATCGAGCACTCAGCCATGCAATCTCCATAGTCAAACATTGCCAGTAGAATGGCCTTACTGAAGAGCTCAGTGTCTTTCAACGTGGCACCGTCATAGGATGCCACCTTTCCAACAAGTCAGTTAGTCAAATTTCTGAACCTGTTAGAACCTGCCCTGGTCAACTGTAAGTGCTGTTATTGTGAAGTGGAGATGTCTAGGCGCAACAACAGCTCACCCGCGAAGCGGCCACAAAAGCTCACAGAACGGGACCTCTGTGGGTTTCCATGGCCGAGCAGTGACACACAACCCTAAAATCACCATGTGCAATGCCAAGCGTCAGCTGGAGTGGTGTAAATCTTGCCGCCATTGGACTCTGGAGTGATGGAAATGCGTTCTCTGGAGTGATGAATCACATTTCACCATCTGGCAGTCCAATGGACTAATCTGGGTTTGGCGGATGCCAGGAGAACGCTATATGCCGCCTCAATGCATATTGCCAACTGTAAAGTTAGGTGGAGGAGGAATAATGGTCTGGGGCTGTTTGTCATGGGCTAGGCACCTTAGTTTCAGTGAAGGGAAATCTTAACACTACAGAATACAGTGACGATTTTGTGCTTCCAACTTTGTGGCAACAGTTTGGGGAAGGCCCTTCCTGTTTCAGCATGACAATGCCCCTGTGCACAAAGCGAGGTCCATACAGAAATATTTTGTCGAGATCGGTGTGGAAGAGCTTTATTTATTATTTTTTTTATTTAACCTTTATTTATATCAGGTAGGCAAGTTGAGAACAAGTTCTCATTTACAATTGCGACCTGGCCAAGATAAAGCAAAGCAGTTTGACACATACAACACCACAGCACATGGAGTAAAACAAACATACAGTCAATAATACAGTAGAAAAATAAGTCTATATACAATGTGAACAAATGAGGTGAGAAGGGAGGTAAAGGCAAAAAAGGCCATGGTGGCAAAGTAAATACAATATAGCAAGTAAAACACTGGAATGGTAGATTTGTAGTGGAAGAAAGTGCAAAAGTAGAAATATAAATAATGGGGTGCAAAGGAGCAAAATAAATAAATACAGTAGGAGAAGAGGTAGTTGTTTGGGCTAAATTATAGATGGGCTATGTACAGGTGCAGTGATCTGTGAGCTGCTCTGACAGCTGCTGCTTAAAGCTAGTGAGGGAGATAAGTGTTTCCAGTTTCAGAGATTTTTGTAGTTCGTTCCAGTCATTGGCAGCAGAGAACTGGAAGGAGAGACGGCCAAAGAAGGAATTGGCTTTGGGGGTGACCAGAGAGCTATACCTGCTGGAGCGCGTGCTACAGGTGGGTGCTGCTATGGTGACCACTGAGCTGAGATAAGGGGGGACTTTACCTAGCAGGGTCTTGTAGATGACCTGGAGCCAATGGGTTTGGCGATGAGTATGAAGCGAGGGCCAGCCAACGAGAGCATACAGGTCGCAGTGGTGGGTAGTATATGGGTCTTTGGTGACAAAACAGATGGCACTGTGATAGACTGCATCCAGTTTATTGAGTAGGGTATTTGAGGCTATTTTGTAAATGACATCGCTGAAGTCGAGGATTGGTAGGATGGTCAGTTTTACGAGGGTATGTTTGGCAGCATGAGTGAAGGATGCTTTGTCGCGAAATAGGAAGCCAATTCTAGATTTAACTTTGGATTGGAGATGTTTGATGTGAGTCTGGAAGGAGAGCTTACAGTCTAACCAGACACCTAGGTATTTGTAGTTGTCTACATATTCTAAGTAAGAACCGTCCAGAGAAGTGATGCTGGACGGGCGGGCAGGTACAGGCAGTGATCGGTTGAAGAGCATGCATTTAGTTTTACTTGTATTTAAGAGCAGTTGGAGGCCACTGAAGGAGAGTTGTATGGCATTGAAGCTCGTCTGCAGGGTTGTTAACAGTGTCCAAAGAAGGGCCAGAAGTATACAGAATGGTGTCGTCTGCATAGAGGTGGATCAGAGACTCACCAGCAGCAAGAGCGACATCATTGATGTATACAGAGAAAAGAGTTGGATCAAGAATTGATCCCTGTGGCACCCCCATAGAGACTACCAGAGGCCTGGACAACAGGCCATCCGATTTGACACATTGAACTCTATCAGAGAAGTAGTTGGTGAAGCAGGCGAGGCAATCATTTGAGAAACCAAGGCTATTGAGTCTGCCAATGAGGATGTGGTGATTGACAGAGTCAAAAGCCTTGGCCAGGTCAATGAATACGGCAGCACAGTATTGTTTCTTGTCGATGGCGGTTACGATATCGTGACCAGCTCTGAAACCAGATTGCATAGCGGAGAAGGTGCGGTGGGATTCGAAATGGTCGGTAATCTGTTTGTTGACTTGGCTTTCGAAGACCTTAGAAAGGCAGGGTAGGATAGATATAGGTCTGTAGCAGTTTGGGTCAAGAGTGTCCCCTCCTTTGAAGAAGGGGATGACAGCAGCTGCTTTCCAATCTTTTGGAATCTCAGACGACACGAAAGAGAGGTTGAACAGGCTAGTAATAGGGGTTGCAACAATTTCGGCAGATAATTTTAGAAAGAAAGGGTTCAGATTGTCTAGCCTGGCTGATTTGTAGGGGTCCAGATTTTGCAGCTCTTTCAGAACATCAGCTGACTGGATTTGGGAGAAGGAGAAATGGGGAAGGCTTGGGCGAGTAGCTGTGGGGGGTGCAGTGCTGTTGACCACGGTAGGGGTAGCCAGGTGGAAAGCATGGCCAGCCGTAGAAAAATGCTTATTGAAATTCTCAATTGTAGTGGATTTATCGGAGGTGACAGAGTTTCCTATCCTCAGTGCAGTAGGTAGCTGGGAGGAGGTGTTCTTATTCTCCATGGACTTTACAGTGTCCCAGAACTTTTTTGAGTTTGTGTTGCAGGAAGCAAATTTCTGCTTGAAAAAGCTAGCCATGGCTTTTCTAACTGCCTGTGTATATTGGTTTCTAACTTCCCTGAAAAGTTGCATATCACGGGGGCTGTTCAATGCTAATGCAGAACGCCACAGGATGTTTTTGTGTTGGTTAAGGGCAGTCAAGTCTGGAGAGAACCAAGGGCTATATCTGTTCCTGGTTCTAAATTTCTTGAATGGGGCATGCTTATTTAAGATGGTGAGGAAGGCATTTAAAAAAAATAACCAGGCATCCTCTACTGACGGGATGAGGTCAATATCCTTCCAGGATACCCGGGCCAGGTCGATTAGAAAGGCTTGCTCGCTGAAATGTTTCAGGGAGCGTTTGACAGTGATGAGTGGAGGTTGTTTGACCGCTGACCCATTACGGATGCAGGCAATGAGGCAGTGATCGCTGAGATCTTGGTTGAAAACAGCAGAGGTGTATTTAGAGGGCAAGTTGGTTAGGATGATATCTATGAGGGTGCCCGTGTTTACGGCTTTGGGGTGGTACCTGGTAGGTTCATTGATAATTTGTGTGAGATTGAGGGCATCAAGCTTAGATTGTAGGATGGCTGGGGTGTTAAGCATGTCCCAGTTTAGGTCACCTAGCAGCACGAGCTCTGAAGATAGATGGGGGGCAATCAGTTCACATATGGTGTCCAGAGCACAGCTGGGGGCAGAGGGTGGTCTATAGCAGGCGGCAACGTTGAGAGACTTGTTTTTAGAGAGATGGATTTTTAAAAGTAGAAGTTCAAATTGTTTGGGTACAGACCTGGATAGTAGGACAGAACTCTGCAGGCTATCTCTGCAGTAGACTGCAACACCGCACCCTTTGGCCATTCTATCTTGTCTGAAAATGTTGTAGTTAGGGATGAAGATTTCAGAGTTTTTGGTGGACTTCCTAAGCCAGGATTCAGACAGGCTAGGACATCCGGGTTGGCAGAGTGTGCTAAAGCAGTGGATAAAACAAACTTAGGGAGAAGGCTTCTAATGTTAACATGCATGAAACCAAGGATATTACAGTTACAGAAGTCATCAAAAGAGAGACTTGACTAGCCTACACAGAGTCCTGACCCCAACCCCATCAAACACCTTTGGGATGAATTGGAACGACGACTGCGAGCCATGCTTAATCGCTTAACATCAATGCCCGACCTCACTAATGCTCTTGTGACTGAATGGCAGCAAGTCCCCACAGCAATGTTCCAGCATCTAGTGGAAAGCTTTCCCAGAAGAGTGGAGGCTGTTATAGCAGCACAGGGGGGACCAAATCCATATTAATACCCATGATTTTGGAATGAGCAGGTGTTCACATGCTTTTGGTCATGTAGTGTATGAGGCTTAAATATTAGTGTTTTAGGGAAGATCTATGCACAGCAAGTTATTTGTCTTTAGGCTATTCTTAGAATATTTTTTGCATTGTAACAATTACATGGCGACTGTTTAATTTAATAGAGGAGAATCCCAGCCTTCCAACGGTGCAGATTTATTTAGGCTCTACAGTGCCGGTGGAAAGGCAACAACGACATGAATGCTTAGTTAGCTATAGTTATAACTAACGAGATAACTGCTGCAAGTTATGTTTTGAATTGGCCTTAATAGTTAGTCTGTTGTCTGTCATTATTTTATACCTTCTGCTGAAATGTCCTGCTCTCTCTCTCGTTGGGCAACGGTCCACTCGCAATGGCACACACCCAGCAAAGACATGCACTGAAGGGTCATTCCTATAATTGCTGATATGTAGATTTTCATTGCCTGGAAGCACACTACATGACCAAAAGTATGTGGACACCTGCTCGTTGAACATCTTATTCCAAAATCATGGGCATTAATATGGACTTGGTCACCCCTGTGCTTCTATAAGTGCCTCCACTCTTCTGGGGAGGCATTCCACTAGATGTTGAAACATTGCTGCGGGGACTTGCTTCCATTCAGCCACCAGAGCATTAGTGAGGTTGTGCACTGATGTTGGGCGATTAGGCCTTGTTCGTGGGTCGGCGTTCCAATTCATCCCAAAGGTGTTCGATGGGGTTGAGGTCAGGGCTCTGTGCTGGTCAGTCAAGTTCCTGCACACCGATCTCGACAAACCATTTCTGTATGAATCTCGCTTTGTGCACGGGGGCATTGTCATGCTGAAACAGAAAAGGGCCTTCCCCAAACTGTTGCCACAAAGTTGGAAGCACAGAATAGTCTCGAATGTCATTATATGCTGTAGTGTTAAGATGTCCCTTCACTGGAACTAAGGGGCCTAGCCCGACCATGAAAAACAGCCCCAGTATCACATTTTAAGGTAAGACCCAGATGCAAACAGTGTCGAAGAAACAAAGTTTAATTCCAAAACGGGGGCAGGCAAACAACAGGTCAAGGCAGGCAGGGGTCAATAATCCAGAGAGGGTGTAACGAGTCCAGAATGGCAGGCAGTCTCAGGGTCAGGGAAGGCAGGGTTCAATAATCCATTACGGTGGGGTAAAGTACAAAATGTCAGGCAGTCTCAGGGCAGGCAGAATGGTCAAAACCAGGAAGGACTAGAAAACAGGAGCAAGAAACAGGCAGGAGCAGGGAAACAAACTCTGGTAGGTTTTATTAACAAAACGAACTGGCAACAGACAGAGAACACAGGTATAAATACACGGGGATAATGGGGAAGATGGCAACACCTGGAGGGGGGTGGAGACAAGCACAAAGACAGGTGAAACATATCAGGGTGTGACACCTATACCATTATTCCTCCTCCACCAAACTTTACAGTTGGCACTCTCCATTGGGGCAGGTTGTGTTCTCCTGGCATCTGCCAAACCCAGATTCGTCCGTCGGACTGCCAGATGGTGAAGCGTGATTCATCACTCTAGAGAACGCATTTCCACTGCTCCAGAGTCCAATGGAGTGTGTGACTGCTCGGCCATGGAAACCCATTTCATGAAGCTCCCAACAAAAACAACAAATGAAATTAAATCAAATTGTATTTGTCACATGCGCCGAATACAACCTTACAGTGAAATGCTTACTTACAAGCCCTTAACCAACAATGCTTTAAGAAGTTAAGAAAAAAAAAAGTGTTAAGTATAAAATAGATAAATAAATAAAAAAGTAACATAATTAAACAGCAACAGTAAAATAACAAGTGAGGCTATATACAGGGGTACCGTACAGAGTCAATGTGCGGCGGCACCGGTTAGTTGAGGTAATTGAGGTTATATGTACATGTAGGTAGAGTTAAAGTGACTATGCATAGATTATAAACAGAGAGTAGCAGCAGCGTTAAAGAGGGTCTGGGTATCCCTTTGATTAGCTGTTCAGGAGTCTTATGGCTTGGGGGTAGAAGTTGTTAAGAAGCCTTTTGGACCTCGACTTGGCGCTCCGGTACCGCTTGCCGTGCGGTAGCAGAGAGAACAGTCTATGACTAGGGTGGCTGGAGTCTTAGCCAATTTGTAGGGCCTTCCTCTGACACTGCCTGATACTGTAGAATCAGGAAGGCGTTTACAATATTACTGCATGTAATAATACTTTTTTTAATGTGTCCTCACTTCTGCTACTCTAATCAGGAATTAATGAATTGACAACTACACCTACTGTAAGTAACATAAAGGTTTACTTGTTCACTGCATCTGCAGTAACTTGGCCTTTTTCTTCAGTGTTCTCTCTTCTATCAGGAAAGCAAATCTCTAGACAATTTAAGATCTTAATTATCTTCAGACACCTTTTCCATTCGAACAGTGTGTACACACAGTGGGTGTTTCTCAAAATGCGTACTACTGTGCTCTGAGCATGCAAATTGGAGCACACAAGAGTCAGAGTATGATGGCTCATGTCAAACCAGATGCATAAAACTCTTTGCATTCCAGCGGAAGTCAGGCTGTGGTGCGTTTTGTGTACCGCATGCGTTCAATATCGGGGCTCCCGAGGGGCACAGCGGTCTAAAGCACTGCATCTCAGTTGGAAAAATGTATTGTGTGATACACAAAGTAGATGTCCTAACCGACTTGCCAAAACTATAGTTTGTTAACAAGAAATTTGTGGAGTGGTTGAAAAACAACTTTTAATGACTCCAACCTAAGTGTATGTAAATTTCCGACTTCAACGGTAGCTAGCAGATAATTATGAAGTTAAACTTTTTCTTTGTGTATATCTTGTTTTGTTTATATTGCCATTGTCTTGGCAGGAAGAAGGTTCAGTGAATGGGGAGGTGCAGCGTGAGGTTATACCGTAGGGAAAGTGCGAGTGCTTCTCAGTTGTAATGTTTCATCTGTTCTCCACACTCTCGTCCTCACAAGAACGTACTCTAGAGAACATCCTCAGTGAATGCACTCAGAGCATGAGTGTGGAGCACGGTAGTATGCATATTGAGAAACACCCAGTGTCTCATTTAATCTATGACAGAGAAAACATTCTTGATTTTCCATTTCCTCTCTTGTTTCTTCTGACTGGTTGTCTCATGGCAATATGGGTGAGTCATATTGTCTGTATTCCAAACGGCATCCTATTTCCTATTAAGGGCACAATTTTTTTACCAGGGCACATAGTGCTCTAGTCAAAAGTAATGCACTATATAAGGAATAGTAAGGAATATATAAGGAATAAGGAATATATAAGGAATTTGCATTTGGGATGCAAACCTTGAGTCACAGATATAATCTCATGTCACTAGTGACTCGTGTCCTCAGATCAGTGACCTTTTCTAAAGATTTCTCACTCCAGGGTTGGAGGTTCTGAGTTTCCATGGATACCTAGGTGTTTTCTGTAAATGTTATTGTCACGACTTCTACCGAAGTCGATGCCCCTCCTTGTTCGGGTGGTGCTCGGCGGTCGACGTCGCTGGACTTCTAGCCATCATTGATCAGTTTTTCATTTTCCATTGGTTTTGTCTTGTCTTCCTACACACCTGGTTTCAATTACATTCATTACATGTTGTGTATTTAACCCTCTGTTTCCCCTCATGTCCTTGTCAGTGATTGTTTGTATGTTATGTACCCGTGTATTTTGTATCGGTGTGCGACGGGTTATTTTTACCCATGTTATTTTTGTACGTTGGTTTTGGAGTTCGTTTTTTGTTAATAAAACTACTCCAGTTTAACCGAGTTGGTTTCTCCTGCGCCTGACTTCCCTGCCACCTACACACACGACTATGACAGTTATAGCCACAGGGATATCTTCACTTCACTTTGCTCCTCAATTAATGTACCTTTCCATAACAGCATAGTTTTGAAAGATATGTGTGTGATGAAGAGGACCACAAACCTTTAAAAGTAAAAGAGACAGGAATGTTCCACCTCAGAGAAGAGGACCGTGGTTCAATATGAATTACTTCTAATGATTGTATGTGCAAGGACAGGATGTGAGAAACAAGATTGGTAAAATATAGCTATTAACCTATTGCGACTCAATGCACCAGACCACATTGAGGTGAGGTGATATCCCATTCCACTCCACTCCTAAATCTAAATCAACATAAAGATTCGCTGAGTGTGTTGTCATTTTCGCCATATATCCAGGATATAGAGTGTACAATCAAACCAATTTAAAACTCTCAGTCTCCAAAATGCTCTTTGCTCACTCACTCACTGGAATCCATTTCTTGTTCATTTTTCTGATCATGTATTATTTTGTCTAAAGCTCTCTCTCTTGCTCTCTCTCACACACACACCCTACTTCTTCCCATTGGCCATATGAAAATCCTAACATTCTGATCCGCCCTAACATCCTGATCCAATCAAACATCTCTCTAATTTTCCCTCTGATTGAGCCTATCTATTGAAAGCTGTGATTGAAGTGTGTGTGTATTTTTGTCCTATGTGATGCGATGTGATTGCAGTCCATGACTAAGACCTGTTGTGTGAGAAACGAGCCTGATTGCATGGTTCATTTGTTCTCCCTCTGCAGAGCCAAGCCGAGGCGCACTACAAAGGCAGTAAACATGCCAAGAAGCTCAAAGCACAGGAGAACACCAAGAATAAGTCGCCTAAGAGTTCCCTTCCTCCTCCTCCACTTCCTCCTCCCCTGGACAGTGCAAAGACAATCACCACCACAACCTCCACCACCTTGACCAGCACTGTCACGGGCAGCGACTCTGACCAACCAGGTATGTGGAAACTTTAGCTCTTGTGTGTCATCCATTCCTCTCCATGCTCTAGCCTTGAGTGTTATCTTGTGTCATTGCATGCTTTGTGCAGTGTGTGTGTGTGTGTGTGTGTGTGTGTGTGTGTGTGTGTGTGTGTGGATGTGGATGTGCATGCACGCTTGTGCATGCGTGTACTGTATGTGTCTTTGGAATAAGCGTTTTTCTCATTAAATTAAGTCTGACAAATGCCTTAACCAATTGAATCTCATTAACAGGCATTAGTGTGACAAGTGCCATGCTCATTGCCATGCATTTCAAGCAGTTTTGCTCACTGGGATAAAGTAGTTAAACCACATACATTTTTAGATTTTTGTTCATTGAATAATTCTAAGTTTCTTTATGGGAGTAGCTTAAAGGGGACAGACGATAATATCTAATGACTCATGTATAGATGAATACAGTCGGAATAGACCACATGCATGTGTTACCAACCAAGGCAGAAGAGAAAGCTTCAAATCTAAACCAATGTGTTGTAAAATGTACATTTGCACTAATTTCTGTTGGATCTTGATATTTTTTTAAGTCACACTGTCTGGCCTATTAGGAGCTATTTAGTATTTTATTAGGATCTCCATTAGCTTTTGCCAAGGCAGCATCTACTCTTCCTGGGGTCCAAACTGCAGGTAAGAGGGTTTCATAAACTGCATCCCAAATGGAACCCTATTCCCTCTATAGTGCACTACTATTGAGCAGGGCCCATATGACCCTGTTCAAAAGTAGTTGGATAGGGTACCACTTGGACCACAAACAGAAAGTCACTGCTCATCCCTATTCAGAGATTAGGTTCAAGTTCTGTAATGATCCAGAGCCAGCGATACTACTCCTTAGTATTCTGTGTTGTGTCCCAAATAGCACCCTATTCCCCATTTAGTGCACTACTTATGACAAGAGCTCTATGTAGTGCACTATATAGGGAATAGGGTGCCATGTGGGACACATCCTGTGTCTTTTCACAGAGTCACATCCAATGACTGTTAGTCGGAGTCACAGACTGCCTAGCTGGATGTTTGTGATTTTTCAGCCATTCCTGAACCTGTGACCAGAAACAAACTGCATACTATAGGCAGGACCAAAACAAGAGATCTAATGATTCTGTCTCTTCCCAGCAAAATCAGCAGAGCTGGGATTGTTGTATCCCCCATATACATAACATTCTATTGATTGCAAGAATGTTGTATAATAATTTAAATTGAAAATAACGTTTTGAATCAGGTGTTGTTTTGTGTATCAGTTCATTTTTTTATTTTTTATTTTTTAATTTCACCAGGTAGGCTAGTTGAGAACAAGTTCTCATTTACAACTGCGACCTGGCCAAGATAAAGCAAAGCAGTGTGACACAGACAACACAGAGTTACACATGGAATAACATGGAATAAACAAGCCAATAACACATTAAACAAGTCAGTGACACAGTATAAAAAAATAAAGTCTATATACAGTGTGTGCAAAAGGCATGAGGTAGGCAATAAATAGGCCATAGTAGTGAAGAATTAGAATTTAGCAGATTAACACTGGAGTGATAAATGAGCAGATGATGATGTGCAAGTAGAGATACTGGTGTGCAAAAGAGCAGAAAAGTAAATAAAAACAATATGGGGATGAGGTAGGTAGATTGGGTGGACTATTTACAGATGGACTATGTACAGCTGCAGCGATCATAAACCATGTGCCATGGAATCGGCACATCGAAAATCTCTTCCCAACTATTTTGCAACTTGTATGGCGCAGCTGTCAAATTTTTGGTCCTTAAATGGTACTGGTATACTTTTATTCATTCATTTTTTACCAATTTTGGTGTTTAATGAATGAATGTGTTGCTTTGGGATGCTAATATAATTCATCCTTGCTAGCTACTTGTCACGTCCGTCGTAAGAAGGAGACCAAGGTGCAGCGTGGTAGGCGAACATTTTTTCTTTATTAAAAATGAACACCGTCAAAACAACAAAAACAATAAAGCACAAATGAAACGTGAAGTAAATGGCGTGCTCACAGGCAACTAACCAAAAAACAAGATCCCACAAAAACCAAGTGGGAAAAGGCTGCCTAAATATGATCCCCAATCAGAGACAACGAAAGACAGCTGCCTCTGATTGGGAACCATATCAAGGCCAACATAGAAAATCAAATATAGATATACATAATCTAGAATGCCCACCCAAATCACACCCTGACCTAACCAAATAGAGAAAAAAAGGGCTCTCTACGGTCAAGGCGTGGCACTACTGCTCTATTGACCCGGTTGGTGTATATACACATTGCCACCCAAATGTATTTAATAACCTTATCTTAGGAAATGTTATGTTAACTTTACAAACTGTCTTCAAAGACTACATAGAAGAGTTTTAGTGAAAATTAGAGTTAATGAAGCAAGGTTTAATGAAGACTTTCAAAGGCTAGTTTAGACCAAATATAGACCAATGTAGTGACGTGTAGCTTGTAGATGTCATAGTGCCAGCTGGTGTAGTCAGTGTAAAGAGAGCACTATTCTCTGAAGAGAATACTACACAACTTTCTGAGAGGATCACAAATGCAAAATGACATTCGTGGAAAAAGCTACAGTGCGAAACTAATGCAGGGCGTTGGAGCATGGGTTTGGAGGGTGGTGTGGTGTGTGGGAAGGGGTGGAAGGGATGGAGGGATGGTGTGGGACTGTGGGTGTGAGCGTGAGTTCAGGCGCCTTGCCTTGTGGCAATGTCCTCCATGGTGTTCTGGTACAGTACATGGTTCTGAGTGGGTGGAGGGACAGGGCCTCTCAATGTCACAGTAGAGGGGACAAGAATTTGACAACTTGGCTCTGTAACATTGACAGAGGGCCACATTGAAGCACACACATATGCACGCACACAGACACACACACACACACAAAGAGAGAGAGATAAAGATACAGAAAAGACCACTGGTCAGTAGCTCGGTCCTGCTACTCAGCTGATCCCCCAGGGATCAAACTCTTACGCAACACACCAAAATGAAAATATAAGGGAATGTGTCACCAAAAGTTGTAATATTGTTAACGCTCCCAGACTAACTATCAGATGTTGTGTCTCTCTCTCTTTCCCTCTCCCTCTCTCCCTCCCTCTTTCTTTCTTGATCTCAGAACAAATCGCAGTGCCTCCTAGCACGGCAGATAAAACCTTGGCTTCTCCAAATGCTTTCGTCCCCATCATCTCCACCTCCTCCTCCCTGGCAGCTTTAACAGCCATGGCCATCCCCAGTCCCTGTAATCCCGTCCTATGTGATCCCACGCCTGCCAGCCCCCCATCAGCAACACAAGTACAACTACAGCGGCCTGTTATGAAGAGCAGTGGCAGCATCAGCACCAAGCCTGGGCTCACGGCCCCCACCACTGCCGCTGCTACAGCAACTCAGCCCACGCCAGAGTCAGAGGAGGAGGAAAAAGCCAAAAAGCTCCTGTACTGTTCGCTGTGCAAAGTGGCCGTCAACTCTTTGTCGCAGCTGGAGGCCCACAACACAGGTTTGTTCCAGCATCTGTTGCTGTTTGCTCAACCGCCGTGTTAGCGTTGGTGTTACTCCTCCCGAGGTGTGTGTGTTGGGTGGGGGGAGGGGGGCTTGCACACGGGCTCAATATGTCAGATGTTTGTTAGCTAACATTGACACGTATGGCTGTTATGTAGTTATAGTGAGGTCAGACGTAATACCCAGGTCAGAGAAACACTGTTGGATCTCAAGCTGACCAACGAACATTTTGGATGGGAAAACAAAATCTGTTCTACTTTTAAACCAAACAATTGAAATAGTGTTATTTTTATGTTTTATTTATGGTATTTTCCATGTGCAATATATTTAATTATGTTTTTGCCCTTTCTTCTGTCCCCTGAAGGTTCGAAACACAAAACTATGCTTGAGGCGAGGAACGGCGCAGGCCCAATTAAGGCCTATCCCAGACCGGGCTCAAAGCTCAAAGTCCAGGCCACCACCGTGTTGAAAGGCTCCGGACTGCAGAACAAGACGTTCTATTGTGAGATCTGTGACGTCCACGTCAACTCAGAAATACAGCTCAAACAGGTACACCATAGTATCTCGTGACAGGCCTTTCAAGACCCTTGGGTTTTTGCTTCTCTTTAATTTTCTTGTGCATAAATTAATTAATAAATCTTAGCTGATCAGCAGCCAGCGCGCATGCAAGATTTGTGAGATTTCTTGGTGCCGATATTAGGTCAATCACAATACAGTATAGTCAGAGGGGGAACTGGGGAAAACACATTCTGGGAAATGACTTATTTAAAATCCTTGAATTCACCTCTAAATATGTTTTTTACATGTCAAATTGATTTAACTTTGGGAACTCAAGTATGCCGGGCTTGTTGTCTTGTTACAGCTTGAAGGGACCTTACAGGCTTTTTATAATTGGCTCACCAAAATGTGTGTCCCAAATGCCACCCTATACCCTTTATAGTGCACTACCTTTGACCAGGGCCCATAAGGATTCGCACACAGTAACGTCACTGACGTTTTTTGTTGTATTTTGTCAGCACATCTCCAGCAGAAGGCACAAGGACAGAGTGGCTGGGAAACCGATGAAACCTAAATACAGCCCTTACAACAAACAACAACGCAGCTCCACTGTCCTAGCCGTATGTATCATATATGTTTCTAATCAAAGCCCCCAAGAAAAGTTGATTTGACATCAGGGATTAATTGTTAATACATTTTTGGGCAGTTTCTTAAAAAAGCATTTAGGAATATTGATGCATCAGTGGGCTTAAAGACTGGCCTTTATGCTCATTGAAAATAATGGCTTGTTGTTTTTGTAGCTAATTGCATTATCAATAGATTTGCTTTCTCATTTAACTCCTCTCCTCTCCTATCCTCTTCTCTCCTTCAGGCAAAGCTGGCTCTTCAGAAGGACCTGGTGAAGCCTATCTCCCCTGCTGCTTTCCTCTCCAACCCCTTCTGCCCCACCACTGTCCCCTCCATCGCCCTGCACCCGCGGCCCAACTCTTCTATCTTTCAGACTGCTGGCCTCCCAGGCTCCATGGGCTCCATGGGCGCCTTCCTCCGGGCTGCTCCAGGGCCCATCCGGCCCACCACCGGCTCTATACTCTTCGCCCCATACTGATTCCTGGGTCGTGACACCAGGGTTGTGTTCAGTAGGCAGAGAATGAAAGAAAATGGCAGAAACTGAGTGAATCAGGGTGGTACGATCTGAGCTTGTCCACTAATTAATGCTTGTTTTTGTCTCCCGTTTTCCCTACGGTGTGCCCTAATGGACATAACCCTGTGTATCGGTATGAGCCAGGGAGCCAGAGGTACAGTAACACAAAGGGGAAAATGACATGAGTAGACAAACAGGTCTCCTCTGACCACGTGGAACAGTGAGTGGATGACGTCCTACTACAGACAGTACCTCCCCGGTGCACTGTACTGAGAGGACTACTGCACTGCGAAGCTTGAACGAACAACAGTGTATTTATTTGATTGAACTTGCCTGTCTGCGTGCGTTGCCCTGAAGCATGAAGTACAGAGGTATAGTGGGCTCACTAAGACCACTGAGGGTCTAAGTATTGGATTCTTGTGGAATAATAAAGAGCATCAAACAGCTTCCTGAATGACTTGAAATACCATAGTCTTCCTATTTGATTAAATTAATGGACAGCTCTAGCTACATGCATATGACAGTGTTCATCATAACAGCCCCCAGACAGAAGCACAGTCATACCTGATTCACACTATAGGGCCAACCTGAACCGCACTGGGCTGGCTTGGGTATTTTCTTCTCACATTGTCCTTTCCAGTACGGTTTAAGCAACTACGGTGGATGTGCAACCAGGTCAGAGCAGTTCAGCATGGCTCTGCTTGGTCTAGACCAGTAGTGTGAAAAACGGTATCAGTGCACTTTTCCAGTTGTTGCTTGATGTCATGAGTCATGGACTGTACGTTAATACAGTAATTCAGTTTTGGCCTCTGTTCTGTCCTGGATTGTGTAAGGCAAAAAGCTGAATCTCTGTTATGATCGTCAAATAGTCTGGCTTCAACTTACAGTAGATATTCATAGTAATTCTTTAGTAACAGTGTTCTCAGTTCCTCCACTTTAGAGAGAGAAACCATTCTCTTGGTTTTTCATTAAGAGCCAAATGTTAACTTGAGATGGATTCATGTCAATGGGAGACGTCAAGTCTGTTCAAGAAAATGTTAGTTAAAGCTCAAACACACCGGTAGGATTGTCAAACGTTTGCCTGCCGACAGTACTTAGCACCTCGGAACAGAGTGTCGGCAGTGAATATCTTTAGTGTTCACACAGCAAAGACCTTGAAGTCGTCAGCCACTCAGCCTTGTTAAAATACTCCAAACCAGAAGGTGGCAGTAGCAATGTTTGGCAATGCATGTCCGTGTGCGTTGCTTATGGTCTAGATTCCAATGTTAGCTGCAGTGCTAATGTTGCTATTTTGTAGAAAGCCCTTGTTGATACTAGCCAGATGGCCACAGCTAGATAACGAAAAAAACATTTCATTTACTCACCATAATCACATACTGTAGGGTGTCCAATCAAAACTCATCTTTTGACCAATGGGTAAAATAATATGTTAATTATTTATACAATCCTCAACAACAACAAAAATGGTCTAAACCTCATGTCTCTATCATAAGCTGTTCAAAACTTATTGGAGATTGTATCCTTGTAGGATGGTTAAAATTAGGCTGACTAAATCAATGGAGGCCAGAGAAAAAAAATAGGTAAAAAATCTGGAAAATAGCATTGCATCATCTAGGCTGGATGCTGTGCGAGAATTAAGGCTACCTGACAGGCTTACCATTGAACTCGTCATCTTTCTTTTAAAATCCAGAGAACATAATACAATATAGAGGTAAGATAGATATCAATTTTGAAACATGACAAGTAGTATTTTCATATTTTAGTATTTACTGTTCATATAAATGCAAAGTTCCTATTCTTTTTCCAAGACTTCTCACATCAACAAGCGTATCTCTGTGACATGTCAACAGAGCACTGAGTGTACTGCAAGCTCTTTATTTTCAAAGCCTTTTACATTTAATTCAGCATTTGGAAGACGACCACAAATACACTTTAAAATTCAAAAGTTTCGGCAGAGCTCAGTGCTTATTAACGGATGTATTAGGTTAAGAAATCTGACTTTTTGGATACAATGTTAATGATACAGTATATTTGAAAAAGACCCCACTGAATGATTCAGAACATGAAGAATCATATTTGTCTTGATAAAATGTATTTTATAACATAAGGAAGTGAAACGTCATCACCAAAGTGCAATTTGCCCAAAGTGGGTGGACACCCTACATACAGCCAGTGCCAGCCCATAGCCAAAAGTTTAGCTAGCTAGCTAACGTTAGCATAGCTAGCACACTAGCTAAGGACACTGCACTAACTCCGTAGCTAACACAGGCAGCTGTTTCATGGGAACTAGATAATTCATTGTGATTTAATTATAATGCTGTAACGATGTACGCTGAGAGTCGGGAAGCCAGTTCAGGCAGTGAATACATTTAATAAATAAACGAACAAAACAAGAAACACTAACAGTGCACCGACATGAAACAGATACAGAAACAACAATGCCTGGGGAAGGAACCAAAGGGATTAACATAAATAGGGCAGGTAATCAAGGAGGTGATGGAGTCCAGGTGAGTGTCAATAAGCGCTGGTGCACGTGACTATGGTGACAGGTGTGCGTAATACTCAGCAGTCTGGTGACCTAGAGGCCAGAGAGGGAGTATACGTGTCAAATGTCAATACTAGATACAGTGGTTAGCTAGCTTGGAGGAATTATTTAGTGTTGTATGCATTGTGTCTGTACACTTAGCTAGCTACCATTCCATAGCCTATATTGTACATGAAGTGTGACTGGCTCATCTGTGGATATACGGAGAAAATGTTGTCACTTGTTGTCACTCCTGTTGATTTTCCCACATGGGGGTTCGTGCTCTCTGATTGGCTCAAGGTAAATTTGTTGGCACAGATGAGCATCGCGATTCTACATGTAGAAATGGTAAATTCGTCGCTACTGGATTGGCACGCAGCAGGTACCTCTTTTGTTCTAGCAAGACAAGAAACGGCCTCCCACTGTCATAAGTACCTATTGGCAGTCTATCGGCAGTGAGATTCTCAGTGTTATTTAAGTGTGCAGATCTCAAGTCAGGACTTGACCCTTAAAGTACATTGTTCCTGCAGTAAATGATGTAATCATCAGTCATTCATTTCTTAGAGAAATAGTAGAATCTATTAGTTTTCCTGTTTCTCAAAACAGGAAAATAATCCAGCAGCAACCGGACATGTAATTTATTGTGTGGATTATAATTAATGGACATTTTATCAGGAGTTGATAAAAAAATGTGTTAGGGCAAATAAAGTCTGACATTTTTAAGTGGAAATAACTAACCCTTGAAGGCTTTAGTTTAAAAGATTTCCTGCAACAACAGGGTGATCAAATTACGATCCTACATCTGTAAACTTCAGTTTATTTCAGTTTTCATGAATTGACTGAATTGAAATGGAATTGACCCGAACCCTGTTTGTATCACCGTTTCCAAGTTGCAATACTAGTTGTACAGTATGTTACGGAGGGGGACAGACAGACATACGAGGTATTTGTATTTTTTAAGTTAAAAAAAAGCAATCCACTCCAACATGACAGAATATACAAGATACATTGAAATTGAAATGTACCTCTTCAAATAAATGTATATATTTGGATGGTTTGCTCCCATATTACAATTTTCTTTTCCATAACTGAAAAATAATTGTAATTATTCAATTCATTAATTGAATATAGTTTATAAAGGAGACCTGTTGTAGAGATTGTCAATAAAAGGGATGTTCATTGAAAGAGATATAAGATCATCATATCATCATATACTCTGTGTGACATGTACAGTATTTATTTTCACATTATGTTTATTGATGCAATTGATGCATATATTCAGTTGTATTTGAGATATGTAATTGTTTTATTATTTGTTTGTTTGTTTGTTAAACATTTTATTTGTTTTTATTAAATATCTAAACGTATCACTTGTATTTGTAAGGACTGACGCTGGAGTAGAGAAGCAGTAGAGAAGCAGGTACGGGGAGTTAAACATTTAATCGTAACAGACATGGAAGAAGACAGGAACAGCGTCAGCACGCGGGTATACATATGACAATCAATGCTGAAGCAGGGAACAGAGCGGGGGAACAGACAGATATAGGAGAGGTAATGACAGAGGTGATTGAGTCCAGGTGAGTCCAATAGTCTCGTGACAGGGGAAAGCAGCTGTGCGTAATGCTGGGGAGCCTGGCGCCCGGGAAGAGCGGGAGCAGGCGTGACAGGGGAAAGCAGCTGTGCGTAATGCTGGGGAGCCTGGCCCCCGGGAAGAGCGGGAGCAGGCGTGACAGGGGAAAGCAGCTGTGCTTAATGCTGGGGAGCCTGGCACCCGGGAAGAGCGGGAGCAGGCGTGACAGGGGAAAGCAGCTGTGCGTAATGCTGGGAAGCCTGGCGCCCGGGAAGAGCGGGAGCAGGCGTGACAGGGGAAAGCAGCTGTGCGTAATGCTGGGGAGCCTGGCGCCCGGGAAGAGCGGGAGCAGGCGTGACAGTATTGAGTTATTCCTTGATATTATAAGAAGACTGATTACTTAATTTGTCAACGTTTAAAGTATTATGAATATTATAAAGAACATTTCTTAATGAACACATTTTAGGTTCTAATATCTCCTGCTAAATTAATATGTTAAGATAGAGGAAGATATCATACGCTGATTCCCAAAAAATGTAAACGATTTCATTTGCAACTGAAGATATTACTCTTAATTTACATTACACACGTTTTAGGTTCTTCTCCTACAAAATAAGATTTGTGCAGCATAATCCATCATGTCCTTTTGATAAAAAAAAATATATGATTACATTATATACATATTTAAATTAATATTCAGCATATATCATGAGGACCGCCACAGGAAAGGAAGACCCAGAGTTACCTCTCCTGCAGAGGATACGTTCATTAGAGTTACCAGCCTCAGATTGCAGCCCAAATAAATGCTTCCCAGAGTTCAAGTAACAGACGCATCTCAAAATCAGCTGTTCAGAGGAGAGTGTGTTAATCAGGCCTTCATGGTTGAATTGCTGCAAAGAAACCACTACTAAAGGACACCAATAAGAAGAACAGATTTGCTTGGGCCAAGAAACACAAGCAATGGATATTAGACCAGTGGAAATCTGTCCTTTGGTCTGATGAGTCCAAATGTGAGATTTTTGGTTCCAACCACTGTGTCTTTGTGAGACGCAGAGTAGGTGAATGGATGATCACCGCATGTGTGGTTCCCACCATGAAGCATGAGAGCCAGTTTCATCATAGCGCTTGATGGTTTCTGCGACTGCGCTTGAAGAAATGTTCCGCATTGACAGACCTTCATGTCTTAAAGTAATGATGGTCTGTCATTTCTCTTTGCTTATTTGAGCTGTTCTTGCCATAATATGGATTTAGTCTTTTACCAAATAGGGTTATCTTATGTATACATTTTTACATTTTAGTCATTTAGCAGACGCTCTTATCCAAAGCGACTTACAGTAGTGAATACATACATTTCATTTTCATTTCATGCATTTTTTTACATTTAAAAAAAAAAAAGTGTACTGGCCCCCCGTGGGAATCGAACCCACAACCCTGGCATTGCACACACCATGCTGGCGATGCAAACACCATGCTCTACCAACTGAGCCACAACACAACTGAATGGCTGCTTTGCTGGTGACACTGTCTGTGATTTATTTAGGTATTTTGTACAATAGTGAAGACATCAAAACTATGAAATAACACATATGGAATCATGTAGTAACCAAAAAAGTATTAAACAAATCAAAATATATTTTATATTTGAGATTCTTCAAAGTAGCCACCCTTTGCCTTGATGACAGCTTTGCACACTCTTGGCATTCTCTCAACCAGCTTCATGAGGTAGTCACCTGGAATGCATTTCAATTAACAGGTGTGCCTTGTTAAAAGTTAATTTGTGGAATTTATTTCCTTCTCAATGCGATTGAGCCAAACAGTTGTGTTGTAACAAGGTAGGGTGGTATATAGAAGATAGCCCTATTTGGTAAAAGACCAACTCCATATTATGGCAAGAACAGCTAGAATGTCATATGCCATAACAATTAACACAACTGTTATAGTTGAGTGATAATGCCCAAGAAGCCAGTGTTTGGAGGATATATTGGCACGGGTGTTGTTAGCAAACCGTGCCAAAATATCCTCCAAACACCAGCTTCGAGGGCATTATCGCTTTTATACAACAGGTTACCAACATATTCACATAATGATTTACATATTTTCATTAAAGCGTTATTTTTATGAATTTATTCATACTATTTCAACCTTCCACAAGATATAGTCATGTGGTACCTTCAGGCATTTGGAAATTGCTCCCAAGGATGAACCGGACTTGTGGAGGTCTACAATTTTTTTTCTGAGGTCTTGGCTGATTTCTTTTGACTTTCCCATGATGTCAAGCAAAGAGGCACTGAGTTTGAAGGTGGGCCTTGAAATACATCCACAGGTGCACCTCCAATTGACTCAGATTATGTCAATTAGCCCATCAGAAGCTTCTAAAGCCATGAAATCATTTTCTGGAATTTTCCAAGCTGTTTAAAGGCACAGTCAACTTAGTGTATGTAAACTTCTGACCCACTGGAATTGTGATACAGTGAATTATAAGTGAAATAATCTGTCTGTAAACAATTGTTGGGAAAATTACTTGTGTCATGCACAAAGTAGATGTCCTAACCGACTTGCCAAAACTATCGTTTGTAAACAAGAAATTTGTGGAGTGGTTGAAAAACTATTAATGACTCCAACCTAAGTGTATGTAAACTTCCGACTTCAACTGTAGATTGGACAGAGATCCCAATATCTGTAATTATGATACATGTATAGGGACTGTACCTACTTTATCAAAAGATGCAAGAATCTCAAATATTTTCTTGACACTGCATATTTAGACACTTCTCCTAATCCAGTGATATACTGTATAATCCTGGCTTTCTGTTCAGTGCAGAAATGTTGTATAAAGCCTTCTTTTTGCTTGGCAGGTATTACTCATATGTGTTGTGCCTACTGCCTCCTCTGATATAACTAAGTACCTCCAAGTATGTCGCTCTGTCTGATCTCAAAGCCAACACACCTCCACATTTAACACTCTGAGTCGATGTCAGGTTTAAACATACAGCCAACACAATTTTATGTTTAGCACTCTAAGACTCTTTCAGGTTTAGCTAAACATACAGCCCACGCAACTTCATCTTACATTCCATCTGTTTGGTCGATAGGGAGATAGGCAGCAATTACAGTACGAATAGGCCTTCATCCACACAATCATTGCAGACTGCCCAGCATCTCATCATTACCACTGAACGCAATGGTACTTTCTACAAAGTAGTTTCTTTACCAAAATCAGCCAGTCATATGTTACACATGGCCCTTTTTATCAATTTGACTTGGAATACTAAGTCATCGTATAGATATGGATGTACAATGAACACAAATATAAACGTTTTTGTCCCATGTTTCATGAGCTGAAAGAAAAGATCCCAGAAATGTTCCATACGCACAAAAACCTTACTTCTCTCAAATGTTGTGAACAAATTTCTTTACATCCCTGTTAGTTAGCATTTTTCCTTTGCCAAGATAATTCATCCACCTGACAGGTGTGACATATCAAGAAGCTGATTAAACAGCATGATTATTACACATTATTACCTTGTGCTGGGGACACTCAAAAATATGGTTTTGTCACACAACACAATGCCAAAGATGTCTCACGTTTTGAGGGAGATTACAATTGGCATGCTGACTGCAGGAATGTGCACCAGATCTGTTGTCAGATAATGTAATGTTAATTTCTCTACCATAAGCAACCTCCAATGTCGTTTTAGATAATTTGGCAGTACGTCCTACCGGCCTCACAACCACTGACCACGTGTAATCCCGCCAGCCCAGGATCTACACATCCGGCTTCTTCACTTGCGGGATCGTCTGAGACCAACCACCTGGACAGGTGATGAAACTGTGGGTTTGCACAACCAAAGAATTTCTGAACAAACTGTCAGGGAAGCTCATCTGCGTGCTCGTCGTCCTCTCCAGGCTGCGTGCTCGTCGTCCTCACCTGACTACAGTTCGGCGTCGTAAGCGACTTCAGTGGGCATATGCTCACCTTCGACGGCCACTGGCAAGCTGGAGAAGTGTGCTCTTCACGGGGGAATCATGTGGGCGAGCGGTTTGCTGATGCCAACGTTGTGAACAGAGTGGCCCTGGTGGCGGTGGGGTTATGGTATGGGCAGGTATAAGCTACGGACAACGAATACAATTGCATTTTATTGGAGGCAATATGAATGCACAGAGATGCCGTGATGAGATCCTTAGGACCATTGTTGCGCCATTCATCCGCCGCCATCACCTCATGTTTCAGCATGATAATGCACGGCCCCATGTCACAAGGATCTGTACACAATTCCTGGAAGCTGAAAATGTCCCAGTTCTTCCATGGCCTGCATACTTACCAGACACTTCACCCATTGAGCATGTTTGGGATGCTCTGGATCGACGTGTACAACAGCGTGTTCCAGTTCCCGCCAATATCTAGGGACAACATTCCAGAGCACTTGGGACAACATGGGACAAAATTCCACAGGCCATAATCAACAGCCTGATCAACTCTATGCGAAGGAGATGTGTTGCACTGCATGAGGCAAATGGTGGTCAGCTTTTTTTTAAGGTATCTGTGACCAACAGATGCATATCTGTATTCCAGTCATGTGAAATCCATAGATTAGGGCCTAATTAATTTATTTAAATTGACAGATTTCCTTATATGAACTGTAACTCATTAAAATCTTTGAAATTGTTGCATGCTGCTTTTATATTTTTTTCTCAGTGTAATATTTAAAGCACTAATGCAGTTTTTGTAAATTAGCTACGTAGGGTCAGGATGACAGTCAACATGTTGTATGCTGCGTCATATAAAAACATGCCTGCCCTGAATCAGAACTGCTGAATGCAGTCAGCAAATGTGAGCAGGGAACATTTTATAACAGCTTTGAATAGAAAGGCAGAGACATCTAGTGGTTCTTCAGAGACACAATAATCCTAAATACGCTGCACACCTCATTACTATAGAAAACACATATTAAACATGTAACGAATTTAAATTAAGGGACCATATACAAAGTCTATTGTTGGAAATTAGTTTGATTGTTGACTTGGGAGGAAATTTTCAAAACATACATTTTCTGCATTTATCAGAGAACATACTTATTTGTGTGTTTCTTATCTTCATCAGTTGCATCTAAATAACAAATACACAATTACACATGAATGAACACATGAATAATAATTAAAATAGTGACTATAGTTACCTTGCCTACTGTTTATTACAGCTGTATAAACTATCCATAAACGTATAAGCCTAGTTAACAGTTTATAAACTATTTATAGACCATTTTAGGGTAGCGTTACCTAGCCTACTGTCTCTTAAATAATAATAAAATGTTTCTAAACATGTTATAACGTATAGCTTTATAAAACATCTAACATAACATGTTTATGTAACAACTACACGTTTGACTTCAATCTTCCTTTTTTAAACAATAAAATGTTTTACCCTCACTGTCATTATATATGATAATAAAAAGTAATGTTTTATAAATAAAAAAATCTGACAGTTTCCATATTTTTCATTTGAATGGAAAACGGCTCATTGAATCCGTTTCTACCGGGCAGAGACTGTCCGTTTGGGAGTGGCCTCTGTAGTAAAAGTCCAGCCCCCTGAAAACAAACCATATTTCAATAGCAAATCCAGTGTCGATATGGCTGAGTTGTAACTTTTGAGCATACCATTTTTATAACGGCATCTAAAGCCTTGAAAGATGTGATCACATAGATGTGATCGCGTAAGCTAACAGTCCAACAAAAATCTGTGGAACTCGGTCAGATAAAAATTGCGATTTTTCACTTGAAACAGCTGCCTCCTGCTGCTCCTCCTACAAACTACATTGATTGATTCAACATCGTGTAACGGTACATACTTCGTCCTGTTTCGTCTGAGGTAAGAACGAAATCGTCCCTTCGGTCGTTACAATGCACCATTATCAAGGATTATAACGGGAACACGGTTAGAGCGGGATTCAATGTCATTGTGTCTGCAATAGCCTAGTCTAATGCAACAGTGTTTTATTGCTTCTATTGGTTGTGTAGCCACTAGCCAGTTGTTGGGGGAAAACCTCGTGCTACTGCTACACTGATACTGCTACTGCTTCTTATTCAGCACGGGTGAGCAAATGTGTAGCTATATCATCATACATTTCATACATCATGAAGAGGGTCTTACATTATAGAATTTACGAAACGAGCTCGAGCGATGAACAGGCCATGGAGGTGGGTCCTTCGATTTCAGGGCTTTTGTCTCGTGGCTATAGCTGTGTGCCTGGCTATAAAACCATTGTACAGTGATCTACCAACAAATAAGGATAGCCTAATATCGAAACTTGCAATTGAACCTAAATGTAAGAAAATGTATGTCTGTTTATTCTCAACCATGCTTATTATTGCCTACCCTCCTAAACGCCCCTTTCATACCTAGCCAATGCGTCGTGGCCATTGGTAATGTCATTGAAAATGTCATCATTATCGAATTACTGTAGCCAACCTTTGAACGCAAGGAAAACTATTATCAATGCTTTGGTAGCAGTCTAATATTCAAATTGACAATATTATGCCTTTTATCAAAATAAGAAGCATTGTTATTGTCATCAATTACAGCCTCCAAATAGGAATAACTATTTATTCTTGGAGTATGAGAATATGAGTGAGATTACTCAATTGTCATACTTAGTAAGGATACCTTAATAGAAAATGACTCAAGTAAAAGTGACAGTCACCCAGTAAAACACTACTTGAGTAAAAGTCTAAAAGTATTTGGTTTTAAATCTACTTAAGTATCAAAAGTAAATGGAATTGCTAAAATGTACTTAAGTATCAAAAGTAAAAGTATAAATCATTTCAAATTCCTTATATTAAGCAAACCAGACTACACAATTTGTATGTTTTTTTTTTTTTAATTAAGGGATAGCCAGGGGCACACAGCAACAGATATAATTTACAAACAAAGCATTTGTGTTTAGTGAGTCCGCCAGACCAGAGGTAGTAGGGATGACCAGGGATGTTCTATTGATAAGTGTGTGAATTGGACCACCTGTCAACATGTAATGACTACTTTTGGGTGTCAGGGAAAATGTATGGAGTAAAAAGTACATTCTTTTCTTTAGGAATGTAGTGAAGTTAAAGTAAAAGTTGCCAAAAATATAAATAGTAAAGAAAAGTACTGATACCCCAAAAAACTACTTAAGTAGTACTTTAAAGTATTTTTATTTAAATACTTTACACCACTGCTAATTACAGTAGCCTCTGGCAGTCAACACACTTTACACATCATGCACATATTTGATCTAGATATATTAGCTCAGACACTAACTTTCCAGGAAGAAAAGCAAACCCAACTTTCTCTAATAATATATGACACAAGGACAAGGTTATTTCATTATTAATGGTGATAGTGGTTTGATAACTGTAGTCTGGATGAACCCAAAATTAAACTAGGCTACATGCAAGTTAGAGAGAAGAAGGTACAGTAAAACAGGTCTTCATCCCAGATGGTACCCTATTCCCTATATAGTGCACTACTTTTGACCAGGACCCATAGGGTGTCATTTGGCATGTAATCTATGATAATATGCCAGTGGGTGGCTCAGTACTGTGCAGTAAGTCAGAGTTTGCTGCATTTCAATCTACTAATGGGTTTCAAATGTTTCCTGACACTGATTTGGCCAGCAACCATGTAAATCTATCATTCTGCAGTCTTTGGGATAAAAACAGATTTGACCGAAAGGATATGATGATGTACTGCAGTGGTTTGTGTATCATTCAGTTCAGTGAAGACAAGACATGTTATTGATAACAGCCCAAATGGGTAATCCTCCCCCCGCTTGTTTAGCAGAATCAAGTAAGTTTATTAGTGTATTTGATGCTAACGGAATACAATAGAACAGAACACTTACACTTCCTTCTTCCTACTTCATAACTTGATACTGTAGCCTACCTAAGTGCCTGGAGATTGTTTTGATCTCACAAAGTAATACGGTATGTCTTGATTCCACATTAGGGGATGATTCGTTTGTCAATATGATTGTCAATATTGAGCTAGTTGCAACTTATCTGTAGTGTTGACTTGTTCTTATCTCTTTGTCCTCATTACAGAACATGGGCCCAGAAGGAAAGGTTTGAAGGAGGTACCTGTGATTTCTAGGAAGGTAAATCATCTTGGCTTTTCAATGTATCAGTTGGCTTTTCGTAGACAAAGTGATCACCGTTGTAAATGTTATGTTGTGTGTGTGTGTGTGTGTGTGTGTGTGTGTGTGTGTGTGTGTGTGTGTGTGTGTGTGTGTGTGTGTGTGTGTGTGTGTGTGTGTGTGTGTGTGTGTGTGAGTGTGAGTGTGTGTGTGTGTGTGTGTGTGTGTGTGATAATGTCATTATTATTATGTGCGTCACCTGCTTTGCTATACCTACATCTTTACTTTTCAGACTGAAGGGCGGAACTTGCCAGGATGGATGCCACCAACATACTGCCCATTCTGAAGAAACGCCTAGCCTTCTTGTCAGGTAATAACATGCTCCAATCAGTCAAAAATGGCCTGCACTGCATTTACATTGTAACATTGTAACATTACCAGTGATCATCTTTAAATAGAAATGCCCAAAAGTAGTGTCACATCCACTAATTACTATTAGTAATTATAGTATTACTACTATGCGTTGATCCTAGCTCATGCAACTGGCCCAAGAACTTTCTGTGTTTCTTATTGAACAATTCCAGTCAGTGAAATAACAGTACAGCAGTGAGAGTGAGCATTATCAAAGAAGTAGAAGGCAGGCAGAGTAGACAAAAAAATACACTTGCAGGCTCATATAAATCCCAGGATTGTCAAGCTTTATGTGTACCACACATCTAACTCTCACTTTCATCACGTTGTTTAATCATCATAGTTGTACAAGGGCACAACCATTTGAAGTTGCAGTGGTATTGATGTGTCCTCCTCCCTCTCTAGCCTCTGAAGGGAGTGTAGTGTAGTGCAGTAGTTCTTGGTCTAGGAGTGTAGTAGCTAGTCCTTGGTGGTCTGATAAATATCCCTCTCTACTCTTGGTGCTGGCAGGCAGTGTGTTGTGATGAAGGTGAATGATAATGGCCTGTGCTGCCCTGCCTGCTGTCCGAATCAGTTTTCTCATCATGTTGATGACTCTGATTTGAAGGTCACGGCATCAGGACTGCATCAGAGAGGGACTCTCCAGAGATGCTGAGTGTTCAGAATACTGTTGAAGGTCTCACTGACTTACCAGGCGCTAGATACACAACAAAACGAAGGCTTGTGGCATTAGAATAGAATATATCTTTATTCTACTTGTGACACTGAAAGTCTAATGAAAGCTAATAGTTCAGTTCACAAATATTGACAATATATAATTTGTTTTGATGGTAATAGCTATTATTATCTTGTTTGCTACTAAGATAACAATGTTTTGGATTGAGCTGCTGTACGTTATATACTTCACACTGATTTCTTTAGAGAGTGAATGGGGTTTCTCTTGAGATTGAGTTTCTAATTTTGGCAAAATAATAGTTTAGACATAAATGTTTGAATACTTCAACATTTGCCAGTGAGCGTTAAATAAAGACTTCTGCTAGTTTAAAATTGTTTTGTTGTTATTTCCAGACTGGAAAAGGTCTCAAACAGACGCATAATTGTTTCAGGAAAATCACAACACTCAATCATGTGGTTTCCCGTGTTTAGACTCTTACACATATAAAAGAAAAACAATGAACAAAGCTGCTGCTTTTCATTCAGGGAAGTGTTGTGACAAGGTTACTGCCTGACTCACTCTGGCTTGACAGAAGACTAACTTTGATGAGGAGTTGCTTTTACTTCTCTAGTCATCAAGTGTATGTACATGACTATACCGCTGACTGACTCACACTGGCTTGACAGAAGACTAACTTTGACAAAGAGCTATTGCTTTTACATCACTGACTCATAGTGGACACTAAACTAACTTTGATGAGAACAAGAGTTGTTGCTTTTACCATTTTCGCCTTGACATGTGGTTCATCCCCCTCACAATTATACAGATATGTTATGAGAAATGAGAGCATTTTATGGGCCTTTTTGTTAGTTTTGGTGTTCGGCAGGGTGTTTTTTGGCTGTTCACGCTCACAGTTTTTCTTGAGGCATGTCGTAGTTCGGTAGCTGTAGGGGTGGGAACTAAGGACGGGATTCTTCAATGAAGTGTTTGCTGTCATTCAACGAGAGAGATTAGAGAGCTCAGCAGCAACGAGACCCTACTGTCTGCAGTGCACTACTAGTTTTCATGCACATTTTTTCACTTGAAAAGTACTACACCCAACATCTTAGCTAAAGACCTCTTCTGCAAAAACGTCAAAATTTATAACAGATTTCTAGATTTATGTTAGATTCATTCGGACTATTCAAATCAAATCAAATTGTGTGTCACATATGTCGAATACAACAGGTGTAGACCTCACAGTGAAACGCTTACTTACAATCCCTTAACCAACAATGCAGTTTTAAGAAAAATACCTAAAATAAATTAAGAAATAAAAGTAACAAACAATTAATAATAACAATAGCACGGCTATATACAGGGGGTACCGGTACAGAGTCAATGTGCGGGGGCACCGGTTAGTCGAGGTAATTGAGGTAGTATGTACATGTAGGTAGAGTTATTAAAGTGACTATGCATAGATAATAACAGAGAGTAGCAGCAGCGTTAAAGGGGGGGTGGCAATGCAAATAGTCTGGGTATTCATTTGATTAGATGTCCAGGAGTATTATGGCTTGGGGGTAGAAGCTGTTTAGCAGCCTCTAGACTTGGCGCTCCGGTACCGCTTGCCGTGTGGTAGCAGACAGAACAGTCTATGACTAGGGTGGCTGGAGTCTTTGACAATTTTTAGGGACTTCTTCTGACACTGCGTGGTATAGAGATCCTGGATGGCAGGAAGCTTGGCCCCAGTGATGTATTGGGCCGTACGCACTACCTACCCTCTGTAGTGCCTTGCGGTCGTAGGCCGAGCAGTTGCCATACTAGGTAGTGAGATGCAACCTGTCAGGATGCTCTCGATGGTGCAGCTGTAGAACTTTTTGAGGATCTGAGGACCCATGCCAAATCTTTTCAGTCTCCTGAGAGGGAATAGGTTTTGTTGTGCCCTCTTCATGACTGTCTTGGTGTGCTTGGACCATGTTAACTTGTTGGTGATGTGGACGCCAAGGAACTTGAAGCTCTCAACCTGCTCCACCACAGCCCCGTCGATGAGAATGGGGGCGTGCTCGGTCCTCCTTTTCCAAGAGGGACAAACAACTGTAATCAGTGTTTCCCCTTTCGCCTCTCCAAAAAATATGATGAAAAAAACCGATATATAGTGACAAGAAAAAGTATGTGAACCCTTTGGAATTACCTGGATTTCTGCATAAATTGGTCATAACATGTGATCTGATCTTCATCTAAGTCACAACAATAGACAAACACAGTGTGCTTAAACTAATAACACACAAATTATTGTACTTTTGTTGTGTATATTGAATACACCATTTAAACATTCACAGTGTAGGTTGGAAAAAGTATTTGAACCCCTCGGCTAATGACTTCTCCAAAAGGAGTCAGCTAAACTGGAGTCCAATATATATATATCTATATATATATATATATATATATATATATATATATATATATATATATACAGTGCTCAAAAAAATAAAGCGAACACTAAAATACCACATCCTAGATCTGAATGAATGAAATAATCTTATTAACTACTTTTTTCTTTACATAGTTGAATGTGCTGACAACAAAATCACACAAAAATAATCAATGGAAATCCAATTTATCAACCCATGGAGATCTGGATAGTGGAAAACCACACTACAGGCTGATCCAACTTTGATGTAATGTCTTTAAAACAAGTCAAAATGAGGCTCAGTAGTGTGTGTGGCCTCCACATGCCTGTATGACCTCCCTACAATGCCTGGGCATGCTCCTGATGAGATGGTCTCCTGAGGGATCTCCTCCCAGACCTGGACTAAAGCATCCGCCAACTCTTGGACAGTCTGTGGTGCAACGTGGCGTTGGTGGATGGAGCGAGACATGATGTCCCAGATGTGCTCAATTGGATTCAGGTCTGGGGAACGGGCGGGCCAGTCCATAGCATCAATGCCTTCCTCTTGCAGGAACTGCAGACACACTCCAGCCACATGAGGTCTAGCATTGTCTTGCATTAGGAGGAACCCAGGGCCAACCGCACCAGCATATGGTCTCACAAGGGGTCTGAGGATCTCATCTCGGTACCTAATGGCAGTCAGGCTACCTCTGGCGAGCACATGGAGGGCTGTGCGGCCCCCCAAAGAAATGCCACCCCACACCATGACTGACCCACCGCCAAACCGGTCATGCTGGAGGATGTTGCAGGCAGCAGAACGTTCTCCATGGCGTCTCCAGACTCTGTCACGTCTGTCACATGTGCTCAGTGTGAACCTGCTTTCATCTGTGAAGAGCACAGGGCGCCAGTGGCGAATTTGCCAATCTTGGTGTTCTCTGGCAAATGCCAAACGTCCTGCACGGTGTTGGGCTGTAAGCACAACCCCCACCTGTGGACGTCGGGCCCTCATACCACCCTCATGGAGTTTGATTCTGACCGTTTGAGCAGACACATGCACATTTGTGGCCTGCTGGAGGTCATTTTGCAGGGCTCTGGCAGTCCTCCTCCTGCTCCTCCTTGCACAAAGGCGGAGGTAGCAGTCCTGCTGCTGGGTTGTTGCCCTCCTACGGCCTCCTCCACGTCTCCTGATGTACTGGCCTGTCTCCTGGTAGCGCCTCCATGTTCTGGACACTACGCTGACAGACACAGCAAACCTTCTTGCCACAGCTCGCATTGATGTGCCATCCTGGATGAACTGCACTACCTGAGCCACTTGTGTGGGTTGTAGACTCCGTCTCATGCTACCACTAGAGTGAATACACCGCCAGCATTCAAAAGTGACCAAAACATCAGTCAGGAAGCATAGGAACTGAGAAGTGGTCTGTGGTCACCACCTGCAGAACCACTCCTTTATTGGGGGTGTCTTGCTAATTGCCTATAATTTCCACCTGTTGTCTATTCCATTTGCACAACAGCATGTGAAATTTATTGTCAATCAGTGTTGCTTCCTAAGTGGACAGTTTGATTTCACAGAAGTGTGATTGACTTGGAGTTACATTGTGTTGTTTAAGTGTTCCCTTTATTTTTTGGAGCAGTGTATATATGTATATATAGTACCAGTCAAAAGTTTGGACACACCTACTCATTCCAGGGTTTTTCTTTATTTTTTACTATTTTCTACATTGTAGAATAATTGTGAAGACATCACAACTATGAAATAACACATATGGAATAATCTAGTAAGCAATAAAGTGTTAAACAAATCAAAATATGTTTTATATTTGAGATTCTTCAAAGTAGCCACCCTGTGCCTTGATGACAGCTTTGCACACTCTTGGCATTCTCTCAACCAGCTTCATGAGGTGGCCACCTGGAATGCATTTTAATTAACAGGTATGCCTTGTTAACTATGGAATTTCTTTCCTTCTAATGCATTTGAGCCAATCAGTTGTGTTGTGACAAGGTAGGGGCGGTATTAGGGCTTGGCGATATGGCAAATTATCACGATATCTATATATTTTTTCATTCGATAACGATAATTATCACGATATTAAAAAAATAATGTTTAAAAGGTACGTATCTGCTTCAGACTCAAGAATGCCTAATGCCTGAACAAACCACTAGGCAGGTTGCGTAGTGGTTAGAGCGTTGGGACAGTAACTGAAAGGTTGCTAAATCGATTTTTTTTATTTCACCTTTATTTAACCAGGTAGGGCAGTTGAGAACAAGTTCTTATTTACAACTGCGACCTTGCCAAGATAAAGCAAAGCAGTGCGCCACAAAGAACAACACAGAGTTACACATGGAATAAACAAATGTACAGTCAATAACACAATAGAAAAAATCTATATACAGTGTGTGCAAATATGTTTTGTAGCCCAAGGAGTGGCTGATGGACTGCTTCAGCTAGCCGGGAGATGGGCCTAGCACGAGTCTAGTTCCAGGCTCACTGGTGCTTGCTTCAGGACAGAGATGTTAGCTAGGGAGTAGACCTGCAGTAGGAAACCGGAGATGTGGAGAAAAAGCAGTCTGGTACGCGCTGGGTTGAATCGCGCTGTGCAGACTGGCAGGAGTTGACCGGGCTAAGGTTAGCTGATGACCGCTATCAGTGGCTAACTGACTACTAGCTAATAGCTAGTTAGCTGGCTAGCCAGCTTCAATTTGGTGAGGCGGGTTTTCAGGAGAGTATGTTGAAACTGAGGTTAAAAATATAAAAAAATATATACGAAATATATACGAAGGGAAAAAAATATCTATACACGGGACACGACAAGACAAAGACGTCTGAACTGCTACGCCATCTTGGAACAAGGATCCCCGAGCTGACAAGGTAAAAATCTGTCGTTCTACCCCTGAACAAGGCAGTTAACCCACTGTTCCCTGATAGTCCGTCATTGTAAATAAGAAGTTGTTCTTAACTGACTTGCCTAGTTAAATAAAAGTTACATTTATACTTTAAGGAAAATTGTTCCATGTTTGTGGCCAGGGAGCACGCACCTAGGGTCAATTAAATTGATAAGCCTCTTGAAACCTTCCTTTTCGACTGTGCTAATTGGTAGCATGTGATGTCTTTGTGATGTCTTTGTCTTTTCGATGTTTGCTTGTAGGGCATATTTCTGTCAGTGTTGGCTGCTTCGGGCAAACATCCCTAGATTGGCTGTTGCTTGAGGGGCGTTTATCAATACCGTGGCGCAAACTCAAACTTCCTGCATGTTCCATATAGTGATTTTGCTTCAGATGTTGAAAAAGGTTTGTCGTATTACCAAACTTAGCCACCTGTCTACGGAACGATTTGCACCGAACATTGCTCTGCTCTTTGTCGGACTTCAAAAAGCCAAACCACTTCCAAATTACTGAAACAGTTTAACCCTTTTTATCAATAATTTATTCTCCTTCTCCATGGCTATCACTGCCACTGTTTTCACCTACATCACTCAAGTTTCGTGGTTAATAGTGGCTACTCCATCACTCAATGTGCTAAGTGGTTTTTAGTGGGCGTATACCTCTCTATGTGCATATTGTCACTTCTCCGCACGTTCCTGCTGCGTCAGAGGTGAAATGGACTGCTGTACCTATTCTATATCGACATTATTGAAAATGAATCTAAACGTTTTATATCGCCATTGAGGGAAGTAATTACCTCGATAATTATTGATATTGATTTATCGCCCAGCCCTAGGCGGTATACAGAAGATAGCCCTATTTGGTAAAAGACCAAGTCCATATTATGGCATGAACAGCTCAAATAAGCAAAGAGAAACAACAGTCCATCATTACTTTAAGACATGAAGGTCAGTAAATCCTGAAAATGTCAAGAACTTTCAACATTTCTTCAAGTGCAGTTGCAAAAACCATGAAGCGCTATGATGAAACTGGCTCTCATGAGGACCGCAATAAGAAAGGAAGACCCAGAATTACCTCTGCTGCAGAGGATAAGTTCATTAGAGTTAACTGCAGCCCAAATAAATGCTTCACAGAGTTCAAGTAACAGACACATCTCAACATCACCTGTTCAGAGGAGACTGAGTTAATCAGGCCTTCATGGTTGAATTTCTGCAAAGAAACCACTACTAAAGGACACCAATAATAAGAAGAGACTTGGTTGGGCCAAGAAACATGAGCAATGGACATTAGACCGGTGGAAATCTGTTCTTTGGCCTGATGAATATAAATTAGAGATATTTGGTTCCAAACGCCGTGTCTTTGTGAGACGCTGAGTAGGTGAATGGATGATCTCCGCATGAGTGGTTCCCACCGTGATACACGGACGAGGAGGTGTGATGGTGTGAGGGTGCTTTGCTGGTGACACTGTCAGTGATTTAGTTAGAATTTAAGGCACACGTAACCAGCATGGCTACCACAGCATTCTGCAGCGACTAAGGACAGAGATGGAGTGCTGCATTAGATGACCTGGCCTCCACAATCACCGAACCTCAACACATTTGAGATGGTCTAGGATGAGTTGGACCGCAGAGTGAAGGAAAAGCAGCCAACAAGTGTTCAGCATTTGTGAGAACTCCAAGACAGTTGGAAAAACATTCTTCATGAAGCTGTTTGAGAGAATGCCAAGTGTGCAAAGCTGTTATCAAGGCAAAGGGTGGCTACTTTGAAGAATCTCAAATATAAAATACATTTCAAACCCTTGAATGAGTATGTGTGTCCAAACTGTTGACTGGAACTGTATATATATATATATATATATATTTGATAAAATATATATTGGCAGCAGTTTAACGGCGCCCAACCAATTGTGCTATTATGTGTTATTTTTTTTTTGTAACTTATTTTGTACATAATATTTCTGCCACCGTATCTTACGGCAGAAAAGAGCTTCTGGATATCAGGACAGCGATCACTCACCTCGGGTTAGACAAAGATTTTTTCTACAACAAAGACGATGCACAAGACATTCTCCAAACACCCCACAGGACCGACATCCCCGTTATTTGCAAGAGGAAGCAATGGAGGTACAGAGGACAAAGAGCCGGATGCCTGGTCAGGACCCGGAGAAGGAGACTGGGAAAGCTGCCGTTACCGTCAATACTACTCGCCAACATGCAATCATTGGACAATAAATTAGACGAGGTGCGATCACGAATATCCTACCAACGGGACATCAAAACTGTAATATCCTATGTTTCACGGAATCGTGGCTGAATGACGACCTGGATGTTCAGTTAGCAGGATATACGCTGCACCGGCAAGATAGAACAGCACACTCCGGTAAGACGAGGGGGGGGGCGGTCTGTGAATATTTGTAAACAACAGCTGGTGCACGAAATCTAAGGAAGTCTCTAGATTTTGCTCGCCTGAAGAGAATAGAGTATATTGTGATAAATTGCAGGCCACACTACTTGCCTAGAGAGTTTTCAGCTATCCTTTTCGTGGCTGTTTATTTACCACCACAGACAGATGCTGCCACAACGACCGCACTCAGTCAGCTGTATAAGGAAATAAGCAAACAGGAAACCACTCACCCAGAGGCGGCACTCCTAATGCAGGGAAACTTAAATCAGTTCTACCAAATTTCTATCAACATGTTAAATGTGCAACCAGAGGGAAAAAAATTCTAAATCACCTGTACTCCACACACAGAGACGCGTACAAAGCTCTCCCTCACCCTCCATTTGGTAAATCCGACCACAACTCTATCCTCCTGATTCCTGCTTACCAGCAAAAATTAAAGCAGGAAGCACCAGTGACTCGGTTTATAAAGAAGTGGTCAGATGAAGCAGATGCTAAACTACCGGACTGTTTTGCTATCACAGACTGGGACATGTTCCGGGATTATTCCGATGGCATTGAGGAGAACACCACATCAGTCACTGGCTTTATCAATAAGTGCATTGAGGACGTCGTCCCCACAGTGACTGTACGTACATAACCCAACCAGAAGCCATGGATTACAGACAACGTTCGTACTGAGCTAAAGGGTAGAGCTGCCGCTTTCAAGGTGCGGGACTCTAATCCGGAGGCTTACAAGAAATCCTGCTATGCCCTGCGATGAACCATCAAACAGGCAAAGCGTCAATACAGGGCTAAGATTGAATCATACTACACCGGCTCCGACGCTCGTCTTATGTGGCAGGGCTTGCAAACTATTACAGACTACAAAGGGAAGCACAGCTGCGAGCTGCCCAGTGACACGAGCCTACCAGACGAGCTATATCACTTATATTCTTGCTTCGAGGCAAGCAACACTGAGGCATGCATGAGAGCATCAGCTGTTCCAGGCGACTGTGTGATCACGCTCTCCGTAGCCAACGTGAGTAAGAACTTTAAACAGGTCAACATACACAAGGCTGCGGGGCCAGACAGATTACCAGGACGTGTGCTCCGGGCATGTGCTGACCAACTGGCAGGTGTCTTCACTGACATTTTCAACATGTCCCTGATTGAGTCTGTAATACCAACGTGTTTCAAGCAGACCACCATAGTTCCTGTACCCAAGATCACAAAGGCAACCTGCCTAAATGACTACAGACCCGTAGCACTCACATCCATAGCCATGAAGTGCTTTGAAAGGTTGGTAATGGCTCACATCAACACCATTATCCCAGAAACCCTAGACTCACTCCAATTTGCATACCGCCCAAACAGATCCACAGATGATGCAATCTCTATTGCACTCTCTATGCAATCTCTAATAGCACAATTGGTTGCCCTTTCCCACCTGGACAAAAGGAACACTTATGTGAGAATGCTATTCATTGACTACAGCTCAGCATTCAACACCATAGTACCCTCAAAGTTAATCACTAAGCTAAGGATCCTGGGACTAAACACCTCCCTCTGCAACTGGATCCTGGACTTCCTGACTGGCCGTCCCCAGGTGGTGAGGGTAGGTAGCAACACATCTGCCTCGCTGATCCTAAACACTGGAGCTCCACAGGGGTGCGTGCTCAGTCCCCTCCTCTACTCCCTGTTCACTTACGACTGCATGGCCAGGCACGACTCCAACACCATCATTAAGTTTGCAGACAACACAACAGTGTTAGGCCTGATCACAGACAACGACGAGAC
Source organism: Salmo trutta (assembly GCF_901001165.1). NCBI lineage: Eukaryota > Metazoa > Chordata > Actinopteri > Salmoniformes > Salmonidae > Salmo > Salmo trutta. Next base: position 20,021,073 of record NC_042976.1, on the reverse strand, counting down.
AGCCTATATGGAGGAGGTCAGAGACCTGGCCATGTGGTGCCAGAATAACAACCTATCCCTCAACGTAACCAAGACTAAGGAGATGATTGTGGACTACAGGAAAAGGAGGACCGAGCACGCCCCCATTCTCATCGATGGGGCTGTAGTGGAGCAGGTTGAGAGCTTCAAGTTCCTCTGTGTCCACATCAACAACAAACTAGAATGGTCCAAACACACCAAGACAGTCGTAAAGAGGGCACGACAAAGCCTATTCCCCCTCAGGAAACTAAAAAGATTTGTCATGGGTCCTGAGATCCTCAAAAGGTTCTACAGCTGCAACATCGAGAGCATCCTGACTGGTTGCATCACTGCCTGGTACGGCAATTGCTCGGCCTCTGACCGCAAGGCACTAGAGAGGGTAGTGTGTACGGCCCAGTACATCACTGGGGCAAAGCTGCCTGCCATCCAGGACCTCTACACCAGGTGGTGTCAGAGGAAGGCCCTAAAAATTGTCAAAGACCCCAGCCACCCCAGTCATAGACTGTTCTCTCTACTTACCGCATGGCAAGCGGTACCGGAGTGCCAAGTCTCGGACAAAAAGGCTTCTCATCAGTTTTTACCCCCAAGCCATAAGACTCCTGAACAGGTAATCAAATGGCTACCCAGACTATTTGCATTGTGTGCCCCCCCAACCTTCCCCAAACCCTCTTTTTATGCTGCTGCTACTCTCTGTTTATCATATATGCATAGTCACTTTAACTATACATTCATGTACATACTACCTCAATTGGGCCGACCAACCAGTGCTCCCGCACATTGGCTAACCGGGCTATCTGCATTGTGTCCCGCCACCCGCCACCTGCCAACCCCTCTTTTGTGCTACTGCTACTCTCTGTTCATCATATATGCATAGTCACTTTAACCATATCTACATGCACATACTACCTCAATCAGCCCGACTAACCGGTGTCTGTATGTAGCCTCGCTACTTTTATAGCCAATTATTGTATTCCTCGGGATTAATTTTATTGTTGAACAAACACAATGCTCTCAGTCAATAAAAATGTTATTGAACCTCAAACCTGTTTAACAAAGGAAAAGTGAGTTTTGTCTTTCTCAGGGAAATATATGTGTGCACAATTATTAGGCAACTATTAGTGTGCAGAATTATTAGGCAACTAAATTACAACAATTATTTCTCTCAGCTCATTTGTTTATTCTCAATTTTTAGAGTAAGTGTAACAGATAAGTAACACAAAATGACAATTTGGCCTTTCAAAAATATTCAGTGACCAATATAGCCACCCTTATTTTCAATAACTGCCATGAGCCTTCCATCCATGGAGTCTGTCAGTTTCTTGATCTGTTCATGATCAATTTTCGCTGAAGCAGCAACCACAGCCTCCCAAATGCTGTTCAAAAAGGTGTATTGTCTTCCATCACTGTAAATCTCACATTTGAGAAGGGCCCACAAGTTCTCAATAGGATTTAAGTCAGGTGAGGAAGGTGGCCAGGTCATTATTCAGGCATCTTTGAGGCCCTTGCTGGCTAGCCTAGCAGTGGAGTACTTGGATGCATATGATGGAGCATTGTCCTGCATAAAGATCATGACCTTCTAGAATGCTGAGGACTTCTTCCTGTACCACTGTTTGACGAAATAATCTTCCAGAAACTGGCAGTAGGTTTGGGAGTTGAGTTTCAGTCCATCTTCAACCCAAAAACGTTCAACTACCTCATCCTCAATGATAGCAGCCCTTACCAGTACCCCTCCTTCACCTTGCTGGCAACTGACTCAAAGTGGTGCCCTGTGTCCATTACTGATCCAGCCACGGGCCCATCCATTTGGTCCATCAAGAGTCACTTTCATTTCATATGTCCATAAAACCTTTGAAAAATCTGTCTTCAGGAATTTCTTTGCCCAATCTTGACACTTCAACTTGTGAATCTTATTCAGTGGTGGTCTTGTTTCAGTCTTCTTGACCTTGGCCATGTCTCTGAGCACTTGACACCTTGTACTTCTGAACACTCCAGGTAGGTTGCAGTTCTGGAATACGGTGGCACTGGAGGATAATGGGTTCCTGGTAGTTTGACGTTTAATTCTTCTCAAGTCTTTTGCAGTTAATTTGCCCCTTTTTCTTCCCCATGCGTTTTTTGCACTTCCGTTGACGATTCGCAATAAAATGTTTGAATGTCCGGTGGTCACACCTCAATAGTTTAGCTATTTACAGAGTGTTGCATCCATCTGAAAGGCATTTTACATTTTTGGCTTTTCAGTGTCAGTTAAATTTATTTTTTGGCCCAATTTACCTGAGGTAATGAGGCTGCCTAATAATTATGCACACCTTGATATAAGGTGTTATTCACTTATGCCACACCCTCCCTCATTACACAAATACATATCACCTGAAAATGATTCAATCCAATAAGCATTCAAGTTTATATGGTTTGGAGTTCGAAAATGTGAATAGAAACAATGATAAGATCAGAATACTCACTTGCCTAATAATTGTGCACGCAGTGTATATAGCCTGTATTTTTACTGTTGTTTTATTTCTTTACTTACCTATTGTTCACCTAACACCTTTTTTGCACTATTGGTTAAAGCCTGTAAGTAAGCATCTCACTGTAAGGTCTACACCTGTTGTATTCGGCGCACGTGACAAATAAACTTTGATTTGATATATATATATATATATGTATTTTTATTTTATTTCATTTGGATGGTAAAGCATTTTCAGTGTAAACTTAAATGACTAAAACCACATATAAAGTATATAGAAAAGATAATGGAGCTATATATTTTTAAATAAGATCATCTTTAAGAACTAATAATCACCAAAATAAAAAATAGAGTCAGGGAGAATTGCTTTTCCCCAAAATGTCATGGCATGTGGTGCCCATAGATTTTGTTATAATGTTTGAGTCACTTAGAAAGGAGGTAACGGCATAAGCCATTGCAAAATATCTAGAATTGCTGGAAACAACAAACTTTTGTCTCTGCGGCTAAGAGGTCCTCAACATTTTTGGATCAGAGTCAAAAGTAGTGCACAAATAGGGCACCATTTGGGATGCACCCAGAGGCAGAGCTCCCACCATCATTGCAGCTGTCCTTGGCGTTAACAAGACGCTACTCCTCCTTTAATAGTTGATTCTTGACAGGCCGTACTTATAATACTTGGTTCTGCCTGACCTTCTCCAAACCTGCCGTTATATGACTGTTATTTTACACGCAATTTTTAGTGTGCATTCTCTGAAGAGTCATTGTTAATGACTCGTACAATGAATCCGTGTAGATACCTTAGAATTAGGATTAGAACGGCCTTGGAACCTCTGACCATGGCAATGTGACTGGTACACTAATGGGTACACACACTACGGAAGATACACCAGGTCTCTCTTGCAAAATAGATTTTATTTCAATGAGAAATACAATTATTTATTTCATTTTTATTTCTGCATAAGGTGACTAAGAGTTTATTTTCTGGTTGTTTCACATTCACAGGAGGCAAGGACAGACGCAGTGGGCTGATCCTAACCATTCCACTATGTACAGAACAGACCAGTATGGAGGAGCTCAGCTCCACGTTGGATTACCTCCTTGGCATCCCCAGGTAAGATCCCATTACTAGCACACCCTGTATTATCACCATTGACTTATATACATCTAGACACATACACTGAGAGAACAAAATATTAGGAACACCTTCCTAATATTGAGTTGCACCCCCTTTTGCTCCCAGAACAGCCTCAATTTGTCTGGACATGGACTCTACAAGGTGTTGAAAGCGTTTCACAGGGATGCTGGCCCATGTTGACTCCAATGCGTCCCACAGTTGTGTCAAGTTGGCTGGATTTCCTTTGGGTGGTGGACCATTCTTGATACACACGTGAAACTGCTGAGTGTGAAAAACCCATCGGCGTTGCAGTTCTTGACACACTCAAACCGGTGTGCCTGGCACCTAACACTTAAATATTTTGTCTTGCCCATTCACCCTCTGAATGGCACACATACACAATCCATGTCTCAATTGGCTCAAGGCTTAAAAATGAACCTGTCTCCTCCCCTTCATCTACACTGATTAGAGATGTATAAAAGAAGATTGTCTGTATATAAGAACACCTTGTGCTGGCCCCCGTGTGGAGAGGGAAGTAGCTGGAGGTAACATTGTTGGTGCGAACAAAAGCCATTGTGGATAATTACAAAATCTAAATCCAGGAAAGGAATGAGGGGTGTAGGGTATTTTATCTGTTCACAGGGAAGAGAGACTGCAGAATCTTCAAACAACAACTTATAAGATTTGCAAAAATGGAGCGGTTAACTATGCACTTCAACAATGCATAGTTAAGGACCAACGAACAGAGTTGGCTCTCAGCTGTCAAAGACAAGTCCAACCTCTTTGTCTATGTGGAAGTTAGCAGATGTGTGCAAACAGGGGTGGAGAACAGAGGGTATAAAAGGCATTTAGCTTGTCTGTGTACATTAAGCTAGCAGACATTGCCAACATCGTGTGTTCCTTCCTGCAAGATTCCACACAGAGGAGTTCCTGCAGCTAGTACAAACGGGATGTCGCATACTGCGGTCGCACCCGGCTCTAATCTGTATGCCCAGATGTATAGCTAAGTCACACAAGACAACAAGCCTGCATAAGCAAAAAACATACATACACTAGCGGTCAAAAGTTTTAGAACACCTACTCATTCAAAGGTTTTCTTTATTTTTACTATTTTTGACATTGTAGAACTATGAAATAACACATATGGAATCATGTAGTAACCAAAAAATGGTTAACCTCTCTGGCGCATGTGGGACGAATTCGTCCCACCTACGTAACAGCCACTGAAATCCAGTGGCGCGATTTTTGAATCGTTAGAAATACTATTACTTCAATTTCTCAAACATATGACTATTTTACAGCTATTTAAAGACAAGAATCTCGTTAATCTAACCACACTGTCCGATTTCAAAAAGGCTTTACAACGAAAGCAAAACATTAGATTATGTCAGCAGAGTGCCCAGCCAGAAATAATCAGACACCCATTTTTCAAGCTAGCATATCATGTCACATAAACCCAAACCACAGCTAAATGCAGCACTAACCTTTTATGATCTTCATCAGATGACACACCTAGGACATTGTGTTATACAATACATGCATGTCTGTTCAATCAAGTTCATATTTATATCAAAAAAACAGCTTTTTACATTAGCATGTGACGTTCAGAAAAAGCATAACCCCCGCAAACTTCCGGGGAATTTACTAACAGTTTGCTAAATTACTCACGATAAACGTTCACAAAAAGCATAACAATTATTTTAAGAATTATAGATACATTACTCCTCTATGCACTCGATATGTCCGATTTTAAAATAGCTTTTCGGATGAAGCACATTTTGCAATAATCTAAGTACATAGCCCGGCATCACAGGGCTAGCTATTTAGACACCCACCCAGGTCAGCCTCCACCAAAATCACATTTCCTATAAGAAAAATGTTCTTACCTTGCTTGTTCTTCGTCAGAATACACTGCCAGGACTTCTACTTCAATAACAAATGTTGGTTTGGTCCCAAATAATCCATTGTTATATCCAAACAGAGGCGTTTTGTTCGTGAGTTCTAGACACTATCAGAATGCTACATCACGGTCTCGCGCATGGCGCATTGGCGTGACAAAAAATGTCTAAATATTCCATTACCGTACTTCGAAGCATGTCAACCGCTGTTTAAAACCAATTTTTATGCCATTTATCTCGTAGAAAAGCGATAATATTCCGACCGGGAATATGCATTGAGCCTAAACAGCCTAATTAAATTTCTCCTCAGGAGCGAATCGTGCACGCGCCTCATTCAAAGGTCCTCTGATCCGCCACTTACCAAAGGCGATAATGTGTTTCAGCCTGAGGCTGCCTCGTCAACCTTCAGGTATTTCCCGGGTTCTGAGAGCCTATCGGAGCCCTGGGAATTGTCACGTTACAGCTAAGATCCTTACTTTTCAATAAACAGATGCAAGACGCACGACTCCTTGTCAGACAGGGTACTTCCTGCATGAAACCTTGTCAGGTTTTTGCCTGCCATAGGAGTTCTGTTATACTCACAGACACCATTCAAACAGTTTTAGAAAATTCAGAGTGTTTTCTATCCAAACCTGAACAATAATATGCATATCCTAGCTTCTGAGTTGGTGTAGGAGGCAGTTAAAAATGGGCACATATTTTTTCCAAAATTCTCAATACTGCCCCCTAGCCCAAACAGGTTAAACAAATCAAAATATATTTTATTTTATATGACAGCTTTGCACATTCTTGACATTCTCTCAACCAGCTTCAGCTGGAATGCTTTTCTAACAGTCTTGAAGGAGTTCCCACATATGCTGAGCACTTGTTGGCTGCTTTTCCTTCACTCTGCGGTCCGACTCATCACAAACCACCTCAATTTGGTTGTAGTCATGGGATTGTGGAGGCCAAGTCATTTGATGCAGTACTTCATCACTCTCCTTCTTGGTAAAATAGCCCTTACACAGCCTGGAGGTGTGTTGGGTTATTGTCCTGTTGAAAAACAAATGATAGTCCCACTAAGCCCAAACCAGATGGAATGGCATATCGCTGCAGAATGCTGTGGTAGCCATGCTGGTTAAGTGTGCCTTGAATTCTAAATAAATCACAGACAGTGTCAATAGCAAAGCACCCCCACACCATAACACCTCCTCTATCCTTTCTGGCGGGCAAGTCTCTTCTTCTTATTGGTGTCCTTTGGTAGTGGTTTCTTTGAAGCAATTTGACCATGAAGGCCTGATGTCTGTAACTTGAACTCTGTGAAGCATTTATTTGGGCTGCAATTTTTGGGACTGGTAACTCTAATGAACCTATCTTCTGCAGCAGAGGTAACTCTGGGTTTTCCATTCCTGTGGCGGTCCTCATGAGAGCCAGTTTAATCATAGCTGTTCTTGCCATAATATGGACTTGATTTTTTACCAAATAGGGCCATCATCTGTATACCACCCCTACCTTGTCACAACACAATTGATTGGTTCAAACACATTAAGAAGGAAAGAAATTCCACAAATTAACTTCTAACAAGGCACACCTGTTAATTGAAATGCATTCCAGGTGACTACCGCATGAAGCTGGTTGAGAGAATGCCAAGAGTGTGCAAAGCTGTCATCAAGGCAAAGGGTGGCTATTTGAAGAATGTCAAATATAACGTATATTTTGATTTGTTTAATACTTTTTTTGGTTATTACATGATTCCATATGTATAATTTCATAGTTGTGATGTCTTCACTATTATTCTACAATGTAGAAAATAGTAAAAATAAAGAAAAACCCTAGAATGAGTAGGTGTTCTAAAACTTTTGACCAATAGTGTATAACCTCTCTAGGGTATGTGGGACGAAATCGTCCCACCTACTCAACAGCCAGTGGAATCCCGTGCCGCGATATTCAAATACCTTAGAAATGCTATTACTTCAATTTCTCAAACATATTACTATTTTACACCATTTTAAAGACACGACTCTCGTTAATCTAACCACACTGTCCGATTTCAAAAAGGCTTTACAACGAAAGCAAAACATTAGATTATGTCAGCAGAGTACCCAGCCAGAAATAATCAGACACCCATTTTTCAAGCTAGCATATAATTTCTCAAAAACCAAAACCACAGCTAAATGCAGCACTAACCTTTGATGATCTTCATCAGATGACACTCCTAGGACATTATGTTATACAATACATGCATGTTTTGTTCAATCAAGTTCATATTTATATCAAAAACCAGCTTTTTACATTAGCATGTGACGTTCAGAACTAGCATACCCACCGAAAACTTCCGGTGAATTTACTAAATTACTCACGATAAACGTTCACAAAAAACATAACAATTATTTTAAGAATTATAGATACAGAACTCCTTTATGCAATCGCGGTGTCCGATTTTAAAATAGCTTTTCAGCAAAAGCACATTTTGCAATATTCTGAGTAGATAGCTCGCCATCACGGGCTAGCTATTTTGACACCCACCAAGTTTGGCACTCACCAAACTCAGATTTACTATAAGAAAAATTGGATTACCTTTGCTGTTCTTCGTCAGAATGCACTCCCAGGACTTCTACTTCATCCACAAATGTTGTTTTGGTTCAAAATAATCCATAGTTATGTTCAAATATCCTCTGTTTTGTTCTTGCGTTCAAGACACTATCCGAACGGTGACGCGCGGACGCGTATCGTGACAAAACATTTCTAAATATTCCATTACCGTACTTCGAAGCATGTCAAACGCTGTTTAAAATCAATTTTTATTAGATTTTTCTCGTATAAAAAGCGATAATATTCCGACCGGGAAACCCTGTTTTCGTTCAAAGACAACTACAACTAGATAATTACAACTCTTTATAACTCCATAAGGAAATAATTGTATCCCATAAGGTAATGGTAAAATAGACTAGAGACAGGTGTCCCTCAGGGCAGCGCTCTCTCCTTTTCGTTTTCCAAATCACACATAGGACTATTGTTAAATGATAAACTTCTTCCTAATTATTAGCGTTTACATATCCCATTTAAATCTCACCCAATGTCTTCTGTCTTTCTAGTGAGGGTGATTAGGCCTCACCAGGAAGTCAGAATAGAGGTCATTCAACCCCTTTTAAAGGTTTTCTTTCTCTTTTCTTTGGAGCAGATAGCCAGAGCGAATTTACGAACCACCCACATTAACAATGTCCATTGAAAACAACTATAGCATTTAGCTAAGCTAAGAATTACATGAAAAATCAAGTCAATAAACGTTGGGTAGTTGGATAGCATATAGTTAATATACTGACAAGTTTGATGTATTAGTAGCCAACCAACGTTAGGTAGCTAGCAAATATATATTACCGGTACATACTGCTGTAATGATATTCTATGTGGTTCATAAGGATAGAGTAACTAACAAATTGTCAGCCAACATAACGTGTAACGTAACTTATTTGAAAAGTCATTACTTTATATCATTGCTCAACATTTTCTTTACTTTTGTCATAATTAGTTAAAGCAATGAATTTTTATCCACTCTTGTCGGACTTCTAATGCATATTATCCGCCATTTTAAAATGTTGTGAAGCCACGCCTATTTTCAGAAGGATTGTATTATGGGTCCTAAAAGTGTCCACTGCTTGTATACTTCGTATTTTGCCGAATGTAGTACGACATCCGGGAACATTTGGCATACTACTATGACCAATAAGTATACTAAATACTCAATTTGCGTCACTAACGGTACGGTTAGTGCGATTCTGCTGAGTACATGTAATATTTTTGGTTTTATCGGTTTTGCTTTTTTGTTTATAGCATGCTAACATCAAAACGCTGGTGTATTGAGCTTTTGATTTTTCTTATATGTCATTGTGCCAACTCACAATAGCATCACTGAATTATTTATTAGATTAGAATTTTTCCGTCAGCAGGGAAATGCTTCCCAATTTTATCCATGATTAGATTTTTTTCATATTCATGCCGAATTGGTAGAATGCTCTTGCGCTTTTTTTTGTGCCTTTATGGCTTTGTTATAGTTTACCTTTTCTATTCCTACTTTTACAGGAGTGTTAGAAACAACAGATGACATTTCAATGGTGGTTATTTTTGCGCCTCTCAACAGTGTCGAGAGTGTCTAGATTTCCTCACTCACGGCTCTAATATATGTTCATTTTAACAATTTTTCAAGGTTGTGATACCCACTTCCACAGTGAGTAGATACGGTATTTGTACCTTTTAATTGGTCACGGCACCTGATACCTTGTATTAGAACTAATACTGAAGCGTCTTCCAATTTACTACTGGAGAATACAGAATACCTAATGTCTTATACCAGTGTCACGCTTCAAATATCACTGTTGACAACACTTATTACCAAAATTAGAGTCCATAATATAAATCTCTTGTCAATACACACACACTCAGGAAACAAAAAACAACACACAAAACAAAAGTTTTTGGTTAAGAACATCTTCCTTTCTTATAATTTACAAGGAGTCATTTCTTCTCCGTCAAAATATTTTTTAATTACTCTATGTAATTTTACATTTTGTACCCACATGGTAGTTCCTCCTATGCAATTTCCATGTAGGTTTAAAATGTTTTGTATTACATTTGTATTAAATAGTGTCTGCAAAACACCAGTCTCAACGTCAACAGTGAAGAGGCAACTCCGGGATGCTGGCCTTTTAAGCAGAGTTCCTCTGTCCAGTGTCTGTGTTCTTTTGCCCATCTTAATCTTTTCTTTTTTTTGGCATGTCTGAGATATGGCTTTTTCTTTACAACTCTGCCTAGGCCAGCATCCATGCCCCCTAAAAACTACTTAAGTAGTACTTTCAAGTATTTTTACTTAAGTACTTTACACCACTGTATAAAGTGGTGGTCCCATGTTTCATGAGCTGAAATAAAAGATCCCAGAAATGTTGCATATGCACAAAAAGCTTGTTTCTCTCAAATGTTGTGCTCAAATGTGTTTACATCCCTGTTAGTGGGCATTTTCCTTTGCCAAGATTATCCATTCACCTGACAGGTTTGGCATATCAAGAAGCTGATTAAACAGCACGATATGCTGAGGACAATAAAAGGCCACTCTATAATGTGCAGTTTTGTCACACAACACAATGTCACAGATGTCTCACGTTTTGGGGATGCATGCAATTGGCATGCCCGCCTGCAGGAATGTCCACCAGAGAATTTCATGTTAATTTCTCTTCAATAAATCACCTCCCAAGTGGTTTTAGAGAATTTGGCAGTAGGTTCAACCAACCCCAGAACCGCAGACCACGTGGATGGCGTCGTGTTGGCTAGCGGTTTTCTGATGTCTACGTTGTGAACAGAGTGTCCCATGGGGACAGTGGGGTGATGGTATTCGCAGGCATAATCTACAGACAACGAACACAATTGCGTTTTATCAATAGCAATTTGAATTCACAAAAATAACGTGATGAGATCCTGAGGCCCATTGTTAGGCCCATTTTTTTCAGGTATCTGTGACCAACAGATACATATCTGTATTCCCAGTCATGTGAAATCCATAAATTAGGGCCTAATTCATTTATTTCAATTGACTGATTTCTTCATATGAACTGTAACTCAGTAAAATCTTTGAAATTGATGCATGTTGCATTTATTTTTTTGTTCAGTATACTGTACATTGAGTTAAGGATAGGTGGCTGATAGGTGTCTCCATTGCCTTTGAAAAAGCACTTGTATAGCAACAATATTGTACACTCATTGGCCTCTCAGCATTTTATTTGGATTGAGCTAGTTCTGCTACATTAGTCTGTAGGAGAGATGACCAAAATAATATGCTAAGAAGGATCATGCTATGTAAGCTTATGTCTTCTGCATGATGAGCACACACTTTCTGTTCAGTATTTACCTTGGCTTTATGGTCCTCTGTGGCTCAGTTGTTAAGAGCGTGGCACCAAGGTTCTGGATTCAATTGCTGTAGGCATGCTTGCTTCATCTGCATATATGATACTGTCTTATTTAAGGGCCAGATTGGGATCCCTTGTGTCAGATTCATGGAGCAAGAGCACACATTATTACAGGTAGACATAATCACCATTTTTTTCTCCTATCTTTTCTCCTCTCTTCAGTGATAAGTGTAAAGCAAGAGGCTTCACAGTCATCGTGGATGGACGGAAGTCTCAGTGGAACATAGTGAAGACGGTGGTGCTCATGTTGCAGGTAGGAACTGATAGAAGAAAGTGTTCATGTTGCAGGTAGGAACTGATAATCAGCGCAGATGTGTTCCTTTAAGGATAAAACCAGTTTACCCCCACACTGCAGCGAGACGAGAAGTCCATATTTCTGTGTATCAAATAGAAGAACGCCTGTCTAACTACTGCCTTTGGAATGTATAGTGGAATGCATTACAGTCATATAGAGTGAATACTAATAAAATCATCTACAATTTGACAGAATGATGACTCATATAGGGCAAAGACATGGAGTTTATTGCAGTCAGTCAGTCGCTACTGTCTGTGTTCTACTCTGCATAGAAACAGTCAGGAGATTATAGCCGTCTGCTATAACAGATTCTTGATCACACACACACCCAGGCTAGATAGGAAGATGATTCCAATGCCATGCTTTGTTGTACAAAAAATACTGTCTGTAGGTGAGGGTGTGGTAAGGTTGGTCGATATGGCCTAAAAATCATATCTAGATTTTTTTCAAATTAATGGGCGATTCACGATATATATAGATCAAAAATAAAATCTAAATAAGCTTTGTTGCACAATTAAAGAGCAATATACTGCATTTCAAACACTCAGGAATAATCAAATGAATTCAGTGCTTGTAAAATTATATCTAGGCTAAATATAAGCCTTCCACTACCACTAATCATTTAATTATTTTATCAAAATAGTTTAACCTGCTTTTCTTTGCAATAATCACTAATCTGGCTTTCACATCTGTCTATGAACATGATTTATTTTGAACAAATTTAACCAGAACCATGCACAATGCACATCCACTAATAAGGACCTTCTTCTGGTAGCAGCAGTAGTGGATTTACGTATGGGCGACATGGGCAGTCGCCCAGGGCAGCACGGGGCGCCCGCACAATTTTTTGGGAAATGGGGACATTTGTGCGATCGGTTTTCTATCACTTATTTGCACGTCAATGATATCATGTCACCGTGTGGGACTGTGGGTCAATTAACCTTGGAGTGGGCGCCCTGATTCTAGTTTGTGAGCTAGGCAGACTACTGCCTGGGAAGGCCTCCCACTCAGAAGTACGAGATGGGAAGGGGGTGGGGGTAGGTTGACCTCAGGTCTTCCCACTGGAAGCCCGAGGTAGGGGGGGCGGGGGTAGGTTGACCTCAGGTCTTCCCACTGGAAGCCCGAGGTAGGGGGAGCGGGGGTATGTTGACCTCAGGTCTCCCCACTGGAAGCCCGAGGTAGGGGGAGCGGGGGTATGTTGACCTCAGGTCTCCCCACTGGAAGCCCGAGGTAGGGGGGGGGTAGGTTGACCTCAGGTCTTCCCACTGGAAGCCCGAGGTAGGGGGAGCGGGGGTAGGTTGACCACAGGTCTCCCCACTGGAAGCCCGAGGTAGGGGAGGCGGGGGTAGGTTGACCTCAGGTCTCCCCACTGGAAGCCCGAGGTAGGGGGGGGTAGGTTGACCTCAGGTCTTCCCACTGGAAGCCCGAGGTAGGGGGAGCGGGGGTAGGTTGACCACAGGTCTCCCCACTGGAAGCCCGAGGTAGGGGAGGCGGGGGTAGGTTGACCTCAGGTCTCCCCACTGGAAGCCCGAGGTAGGGGGACGGGGGGATCTATCAAATAGCGCACCTCTAACTTTGTACAGTTCTAATATCAGTCACGCTATGAAATGCTACCAAATAAACCACAATTCATTCATAATACTGTGAATATATAGTTTCACAGACATATTGTTGCATTTTTTTCTGGTTTGTGTGAAATCGTTAAGAATAATATAAAACCAGTCTGCACACCACCAAGGTGAATTGGTTTAGTCTTGACTCTTGGTTGACAGTGTTGGGGGATGGGTAATGTATTGATGCTCGAGTGCCAAATCAACACAAATTGCTAAGAAAAGGTCCAAGCCATCAGTTTAGGAAAAATATGAAAGAAGAAGAGGTGAAATGCGCAAAAGATAAAGGTATGTAGCTACTAAAAAGATGTCTATATGATGCTGATATTTTGTATCTTTTGTGATATATTGAGTCTGTTGGGGTGCGTTGAAAGGGGTGTTCGCCCAGGGAGCCATACAAGCTAGAACCGCCACTGAGTAGCAGGCATTATAGAAATTTAACACAGGTCTCATAAATAATCTCTCTAGCACAAGCCCACGTGCTAGTGAGTAGCCAGCTAATCTTTATATTTCAAGTCTAGCCACCTTGGATGTATTTGCTTGCAAACAAGGTAGAACAGTTGAACTGTTATGAATACATCCTCCTGTCTGTCTCCAACTGTTTAAACAACATAGCCTGCTCACTTTGTTTAGATGTTGAAATCAAGTGGGCTACCTGGATAAGAAGATGCTTATTTCTCAGAATGAGAACGCGTTGCCAATTCCTTATATAAATGTGACTTTTTATCCTCATTGCACATTTTTAAACACAGACTAGACAGCTGCTAGCACATAACAGTCTGTGGCTAAAATGCTGCTAGCATACGTCATGTTACCGGAAACTGGTACCGGAAATGCTGTTAGCAGAAACTAAGCATACATTTCCCAAAATCATGTTCATTGATACTCCTATTTTAGTATGGTCTGCTTTGTTTTACATTTGGGGAGTTGAAACATAAAAAGGATATCGTTAAAAAAGTTAAGTTCTTGTCTATTACAGTAAAATAATATCTAAATGTGTTCCGGTGTCCATATGACCGATTCTGTTGGACCAAACATCAAATGCAAATAGAGAGTTGGAACTGCTTATGGTCAGAGAGGAAGAAGTGATCTTTTAGTAGAGCCCTGCACTGGCATGATTTTTAAGCCCGAGTCCTACCCAGGCCTGCGACATTCAGGCCCTACCCTACCCAGGCCTGCGACATTCAGACCCTACCCTACCCAGGTCCGATTGCATCTACTAAACTTAAGGCCCAGCCCGAAACCCAAAATAACCTCCTCTATTAGTAAATCCATTAGCTGCTCCTCTCATTCTGTCACTTTCTGCCTGTGAGCAGGCAGGTCATGGCGCTCTGAGTCTGAGTATCTATAGCAACGGCTCGGCTTAGGCTGCTCTGCTCAAGGATGAGACATGAGAGAGCAGTGAGCTGTTAGCTACTTTTTTCCGCTCTAAACTCAAGGAACATTATTATTTTCTGTGAAATAATCTCTCCTATTTTATATTTGGCGAGGTTGAAGCACTTCTGACATCATGTTATGATCTTAGTCAGATATGACTGTACTGTGCAGCAGAGCACGAGCAAATGGTTCAGCTTCAAAATGTTAGTGATCAATGTAGTGATACCCGAGCCCTGGCCGTATCCTAGTTATAGATGAAAAACAGACCCTACCCTTCCCAACCCAATGTATAATGTCGAGCTCGGGTCGGGGAGCAGAGCTCTAATCTTTCATCGTGGTTGTTCTGAGTGGCAGGGGGAGGGGCTTGGTGTCTGTGTGTGAGTGGGAAGGTGCACACAGCACAGATGGAGTGAAGGAGACGAGGCCAAAAAGACAAATGGCACAAAAAAATGATACAGGCATTTGGAACATCACGCTAAGACATTAATTCAAATTAATTCGATATAACGCCCAGCCCTAGAGTGAGGATATAAAAATACTTTCACATGATGATGTGTTCTGTTCCCAATGGCCTATTTAACAATGTTCAGTAGATTTAACCCTTTAAAACCCATGACTCTTTATCTTTAATTATCCCTGTGAATATTCACGATTGTAACGATGTAGCCATTTCCTGCAGTCAAATGACCTAGCGGCCCCATGGGTGGAACGTTATTAATATTTTTCATAATTTTATAATTCATAAACATATATGTTTTTAAATGCAGAAAACCTGGTGTTTCTATGTCAAGCAGTTTTGTTATATTTCAGTCTTCTGTGATGTATATAAAGTATAGTATTGCGATACAAACTCAAAATGGAATAAATGTCAACTCTATATCTGACATGGTACAGGTGTCTTTTTTTTAAGTCCTTAACCATGTGTAAGATGTATACTTTTGTTTCAAAGTAGATTTGTTTAAGACTACCAAGAAGCACTCTGTGTGACCCTGATTTATCCCATTGCAGTAAAAGGCTAATGATTAATTAGCACAGTATACAATAGAGGAGCAGATGTCTGAGTGAGAAGCAGACAGACATGGACATGAAGTTGCCACAGGGGAACCATCTCGGCCTACCTCCACCACATTAACAGCTCTCTGCCAATCAGAACGTGACAAAGAGCCTTGGAGGAGAAATAGTATGGTGGTCCCAACCCAGATGTTGCATTCTGTCTGTGCCATAAAACATTACAGTGATGAGCTATGTAGTTAAATATGGTGCAATATGCATTATGCATGGTCCCTGACAAATAAAATCAAATAATAAAAGAAATAGACATCTCAGATCAAATCCATCCCCAGCAGTCAAGTGAAAAGTAATTAAGACAAAAGGGAATCTAAGCTGATTACGTTTGAAGAAGAGTAGTCTAATCGATCTCCTGACTGGGCTGTGTAATTTCTCCATCTGCCTAATTATGCCTTTAAACAATGTTTTCCCCTGAAGTCCAGGCTCTGGTTTGGGCTCATTAGGGCAAACTAGCCAAACATTTGACAACTAAAAATGTGCATTTCGTATTGGACAAGTCCAGCTTGTCCCTCCTGTTTCAGTCAATGTTGTCCATTTGATGCCTAATGAACAGGACCCAGTCTCTGACCTCCATCCACTTTGCAGTGTGGTCTATGTCAGCAGACAGACTGAGCTCTGTTTGTCTCTGCTGTAGTCTGCAGTCTGCCTGCCCCGGACATGGTTTCAAATACTATTTGAAATGATTTCTAATATTTTAGCTGTGCCTGGTTGAGCTTCCTTTGCTTAATGAACCAATAGTAGAGTCCCAAAACTGGCAGGCTAGGCAGGCGAGAGCAAACGCTCAAGGTATTTTAAAGATTTCAAATACTATTTCAACCCAGTCTGCATTCTGCCCTGTCTGCCCTGACCTGGTTTTGTCGCTGCAGATTGGCTATACAGTCCCCTGCTATCTATAGACCTCTGCAGAAACAGGACCAAAATAGATAGGATGAAATGTACATTCTGTCTGACACACTAATCTGCCTGTCACTGTCTGGGGAAATTCCTGCAGGATTTCATGAAAACTGTGATGCACTACAGGGTTATATATACTATATGTATTTATATATTTGTACACTCTTAGAAAAAAGGGTTCCAAAGGGTTCTTCGGCTGCCCCCATAGGAGAACCCTTTTTGGTTCCAGGTAGAAAGAACTATTTTGGGTTCCATGTAGAACCCTCTGTGGAAAGGGTTTTTACATGGGTAAAATGGTTCTTCAAAGGGTTCTCCTTTGGGGACAGCCAAAGAACCGTTTTATGTTCTAGATAACACCTTTTTTTTAGATAAAGAGTGCACCAGTGTCATTCAATTTGAAAGTCTGCTTACATACTTATTATAAACCATCAGTAACTGTATGTTAACATAACATAAACCTATCTGTTTATTTCTGTGTCCAATAAACCACCCAAAGCCTATACCATTTTGCTAAAGAAATACCATTTAATTTTGATATCATCCCATTTTCTGTAGAATGTGATTCCAGCAGAGGTGTCCCTGGTGTGTGTGGTGAAGCCTGATGAATTCTGGGACAAGAAGGTCACTCATTTCTGCTTCTGGAAGGAGAAGGACAGACTAGGCTTTGAGGTGAGTGTCTTGTCTCTATCTCACTTTCTCCTTCTCTCTCTCTACCCCCCCTTCTCGCTCCTCTCTCTCTCTCTCTCTCTCTCTCTCTCTCCACATCTCTCCCTCTCTTTCTCCCCCCTCACTCTCTCTCTACTAATAATGTTGTATCTCTGAGCAGCAGAATCCTATCCGCCTTCACCTCCCAGAGGGACAGATTATGACCAGAATTGAATTTACGTTCCTTCACAAACCAATGCTTTTTATGTTGGTGGTTGGGTGGCATACAAATTGATAGAGATAGAGAGATAATGCTTTTTATTTTGCTTCAGTCAGTATTATATTTGGCTTTGTGTTGTGAACCCCTTCAGCAAGGCTGTTCTTTATCTTTGGCCCAGATCTGTTTGTGCTGTATAGCCAACACATTTGATTGTTGTTATTGCAATGGCTAGTGCTTTTCTGATGATTTTTTTGTGCTTGTGTGCTCTACAACAGCCCTCAAATATAGCCTATCAATCACCAACATACCCCAGAGGAATTGCTGACCATATGCTATAGACCGCTAGGCAAATTAAGCTCTGTCAATTGCGGCTGATAGATAGATGACCAAGGTCTGTTGTGGTAGACAGCAGGGCAGCATTATACTTTTTTAAGTGCACTGTGTGGTGATTTAGAAGGTAGAACTTTATGGCAGTAAGTCACCATTGTCTCAGAGCTAGATTAATATGACTTATTAAATATTCATGCATCGTGCTCCATTTCAACCTCCCATATGGCTTCTGTCATCTCTTCTTATTCCCCCTGAAGGATTTAAATTAGTAGAGGGGTGGGACACACACACTCCTCAAGTTTCTATCTTTGTTCTCTGAGATGGGAGAGATGTAGCTAGTATTCCTTGTTTATATTTTAGTGCTAGAAGCCCCTTCACAACAGAGTGATATTAATGGAAGTATGGCGTATGGATACATGCTAGTTTGTCTGATAGTAATGGAAGTATGGCGTATGGATACATGCTAGTTTGTCTGATAGTAATGGAAGTATGGCGTATGGATACATGCTAGTTTGTCTGATAGTAATGGAAGTATGGCGTATGGATACATGCTAGTTTGTCTGATAGTAATGGAAGTATGGCGTATGGATACATGCTAGTTTGTCTGATAGCAATGGAAGTATGGCGTATGGATACATGCTAGTTTGTCTGATAGTAATGGAAGTATGGCGTATGGATACATGCTAGTTTGTCTGATAGTAATGGAAGTATGGCGTAAGGATACATGCTAGTTTGTCTGATAGTAATGGAAGTATGAAGCAGGAATACCTGGTAGTAGTAGTTAGTCTGGCTTTCTGTCTACAGTATGGTCTCCTTCAGCGTTGACTAACACTGTCATCATGTTGCTTGGCAACAGTAATGTATATCAAGAGCAGATGCAGGCTGCAGTATAACGTTACTGTCTTCAGCATGTCAGCCCAGTGTGTGTGTGTGTGCGTGCGTACGTGTCTGAGAGGTCGACCGATTAATCGGAATGGACGATTAATTAGGGCCGATTTCAAGTTTTCATAACAATCGGTAATCGGTATTTTTTTACGCTGATTTGGCCGATTAAAAAAATATATATATATATTTTTTTAGACCTTTATTTAACTAGGCAAGTCAGTTAAGAACACATTCTTATTTTCAATGACGGCCTAGGAACGGTGGGTTAACTGCCTTGTTCAGGGGCAGAACGACAGATTTTTACCTTGTCAGCTCGGGGATTCAATCTTGCAAACTTACAGTTAACTAGTCCAACGCTCTAACCACCTGCTTTACATTGCACTCCACGAGGAGCCTGCCTGTTACGCAAATGCATTAAGAAGCCAAGGTAAGTTGCTAGCTGGCATGAAACTTATCTTATAAAAAACAATCAATCAATCATAATCACTAGTTAACTACACATGGTTGATGATATTACTAGTTTATTTAGCCTGTCCTGCGTTGCATATAATCGCTTAGGTACACGTTGCTCCAACCATAAACATCAATGCCTTTCTTAAAATCAATACACAAGTATATATTTTTAAACCTGCATATTTAGTTAATATTGCCTGCTAACATGCATTTATTTTAACTAGGGAAAATGTGTCACTTCTCTTGCAAACAGAGTCAGGGTATATGCAGCAGTTTGGGCAGCCTGGCTCGTTGCGAACTGTGAAGACTATTTCTTCCTAACAAAGACAGCCGACTTCGCCAAACGGGGATGATTTAACAAAAGCGCATTTGCGAAAAATTGTGTCATTTTGCGTTCATTGCACGCAGAGTCAGGGTATATGCAACAGTTTGGGCCGCCTGGCTCGTTGCGAACTAATTTGCCAGAATTTTACGTAATTATGACATAACATTGAAGGTTGTGCAATGTAACAGGAATATTTAGACTTAGGGATGCCACCTGTTAGATAAAATACGGAACGGTTTCATATTTCACTGACAGAAAAAACGTTTTGTTTTCGAGATGATAGTTTCCGGATTCGACCATATTAATTACTTAAGGCTCATATTTCTGTGTGTTATTATGTTATAATTAAGTCTATGATTTGATAGAGCAGTCTGACTGAGCGATGGTAGACAGCAGCAGGCTCGTAAGCGTTCATTCAAACAGCACTTTCGTGCATTTGCCAGCATCCCTTCGCAATGCATTGCGCTGTTTATGACTTCAAGCCTATCAACTCTCAAGATTAGGCTGGTGTAACCGATGTGAAATGGATAGCTAGTTAGCCGGGTGCGCGCTAATAGCGTTTCAATCTTCACTCGCTCTGAGACTTGGAGTAGTTTTTCCCCTTGCTCTGCATGGGTAACGCTGCTTCGAGGGTGGCTGTTGTCGATGTGTTCCTGGTTCGAGCCCAGGTAGGAGCTAGGAGAGGGATGGAAGCTATACTGTTACACTGGCAATACTAAAGTGCCTATCCAATAGTCAAAGGTATATGAAATACAAATCGTATAGAGAGAAATAGTCATATAATTCCTATAATAACTACAACCTAAAACTTCTTAACTGGGAATATTGAAGACTCATGTTAAAAGGAACCACCAGCTTTCATATGTTCTCATGTTCTGAGCAAGGAACTTAAACGTTAGCTTTCTTACATGGCACATATTGCACTTTTACTTTCTTCTCCAACACTTTGTTTTTGCATTATTTAAACCAAATTGAACATGTTTCATTATTTATTTGAAGCTAAATTGATTTTATTGATGTATTATATTAAGTTAAAATAAGTGTTCATTCAGTATTGTTGTAATTGTCATTATTACAAATAAATAAACAAAGATATCGGCCGATTAATCGGTAGCGGCGTTTTGGTCCTCCAATAATCGGTATCGGCGTTGAAAAAGCATAATCGGTCGACCTCTAGTGTGTGCTGGCCTTAGTCTTTGTGAGT
Source organism: Salmo trutta (assembly GCF_901001165.1). Classification (NCBI taxonomy): domain Eukaryota; kingdom Metazoa; phylum Chordata; class Actinopteri; order Salmoniformes; family Salmonidae; genus Salmo; species Salmo trutta. The sequence goes on along the minus strand of NC_042976.1, from coordinate 20,000,343 downwards.
GTTTATATATGTAAGTGTGTGTGTGGAAAGAGTGTCATGGAACACACTAATCCAGAGACTGCTCAGTAGAGGTCTTTCTTGTTGTTTTTGCTCCATCAGTTCTGTGTTGATCTGGACCGGAAGTTCCTTCTAGTTCTTCCTCACTATAACATGTCTGTGTTGATCTGGACCAGAAGTTCCTTCTAGCTCTTCCTCACTATAACATGTCTGTGTTGATCTGGACCAGAAGTTCCTTCTAGCTCTTCCTCACTATAACATGTCTGTGTTGATCTGGACCAGAAGTTCCTTCTAGTTCTTCCTCACTATAACATGTCTGTGTTGATCTGGACCAGAAGTTCCTTCTCGCTCTTCCTCACTATAACATGTCTGTGTTGATCTGGACCAGAAGTTCCTTCTAGCTCTTCCTCACTATAACATGTCTGTGTTGATCTGGACCAGAAGTTCCTTCTAGTTCTTCCTCACTATAACATGTCTGTGTTGATCTGGACCAGAAGTTCCTTCTAGCTCTTCCTCACTATAACATGTCTGTGTTGATCTGGACCAGAAGTTCCTTCTAGCTCTTCCTCACTATAACATGTCTGTGTTGATCTGGACCAGAAGTTCCTTCTAGCTCTTCCTCACTATAACATGTCTGTGTTGATCTGGACCAGAAGTTCCTTCTAGCTCTTCCTCACTATAACATGTCTGTGTTGATCTGGACCAGAAGTTCCTTCTCGCTCTTCCTCACTATAACATGTCTGTGTTGATCTGGACCAGAAGTTCCTTCTAGCTCTTCCTCACTATAACATGTCTGTGTTGATCTGGACCAGAAGTTCCTTCTAGCTCTTCCTCACTATAACATGTCTGTGTTGATCTGGACCAGAAGTTCCTTCTAGTTCTTCCTCACTATAACATGTCTGTGTTGATCTGGACCAGAAGTTCCTTCTAGTTCTTCCTCACTATAACATGTCTGTGTTGATCTGGACCAGAAGTTCCTTCTAGCTCTTCCTCACTATAACATGTCTGTGTTGATCTGGACCAGAAGTTCCTTCTAGTTCTTCCTCACTATAACATGTCTGTGTTGATCTGGACCAGAAGTTCCTTCTAGCTCTTCCTCACTATAACATGCCTGTGTTGATCTGGACCAGAAGTTCCTTCTAGTTCTTCCTCACTATAACATGTCTGTGTTGATCTGGACCAGAAGTTCCTTCTAGCTCTTCCTCACTATAACATGTCTGTGTTGATCTGGACCAGAAGTTCCTTCTAGTTCTTCCTCACTATAACATGTCTGTGTTGATCTGGACCAGAAGTTCCTTCTCGCTCTTCCTCACTATAACATGTCTGTGTTGATCTGGACCAGAAGTTCCTTCTAGCTCTTCCTCACTATAACATGTCTGTGTTGATCTGGACCAGAAGTTCCTTCTAGTTCTTCCTCACTATAACATGTCTGTGTTGATCTGGACCAGAAGTTCCTTCTAGCTCTTCCTCACTATAACTCCCCTGCTAGACCAGAAGGCTCTGATGAATGTCTGAGGTGGTCAATTTATTGGCATTGGAAATTAAAGGGAATTGGGGGAAAATACTTGGAAATTAATGTTGACCTACTTTAGTTTAGACAGGGTGGATTGGGTGCTTGTATTCATCAAACTTTACTATTGAGATGTTGAGAATTAAATATCTTTGAACTAATTGGTTGGCTGGCCTGTATGGCATCTACTACCCAGAACCAATCTGGCATGAATACCAGAGTATATGGGAATGTAACAGGGCATGAAAACCCTGCAGAAGCAGTGAAGTCTCACTCGTAGTGCCTGCCACCTCAATCTCAAAAGACTAGCTATTTGGCTTGTTTTGACATGCATTGCATTGCAAATCACATTGCACTATAAATCAGTCAGTCACAATTTACCCACAATATATAATGGATTTGATGATGATCTCGAACATGGCCATTCTATTTTGAGGGGACACAATCTTGTGTTCATGTAATGATCTCACAGTTAGACAAAGTAACACTTGTGTTAGAGATTAGAGAGCTGACTTACTGAGATGCAGCTAAACAATAATGCCACTAGTTTTAAACCCTCTGCTTGATCTGCCTTTCAGTTTCAAAGTATACCATTTAAGATTGTGAGCTCACACAAAATGCCTCTCGATCTACCTTTCAGTTTCAAAGCACTTCGATTAGGATTCTGAGCTGAGCTTACACCCCAGAGCCCATATTTAAAAAGTGTCTCAGAGTAGGAGTGTTGATCTAAAAGGAAAAACTGATCCTAGATCAACACTCCTGCTCTGAGATGTTTTTCAAGTACTGGCCCTGGGGGTGTAAGCTCAGCTCACATATTAAAGAGGTGGTTTCATGTACAAATGTCTCTATCCAGATGTAATTGATACATACTGGGCTGTGGAAGAGAAGGGAAGGGTCTGTTTTCACTTATGATTTTCTTTCTGCTTCTTTTCTCTATCGGAGGTGTGGCTAAAGTGTTGCCCAATCTGCCATCCCAATTTTTACTATAACCCTCAGACTGTTTTCTTCCTTCGCCTTTTGAAGCTAATCGCGATATAAATAAATGCACTTGTGAACAGAAAATCTGTGTCTGTGCGAGCCACGTGTGTGTTGCCTGGCCTTCTTAGTCATACCCCACTGGGCACAGACTTCAATTCAACATCTAGTACGTATGTATCAAGGGGTCAGTCAGTCTGTGTGTGGGGAATAATCAGAATTCAAATCATGTCTTGATCATGTGTTGCTTTCTCTGCAGCACGATGATGACTCTGTTTGTGCATGCATCTGTGTTGTGTTCCTGTGTGTGTGTATCCTGGAAGAGACCAAAGCAAGGCAAACCGTGACATAACATTAGCATTATGATTCCTCTAACTATGTAGTCCTTCAGGGTTGATTCCTCTAACTATATAGTCCTTCAGGATGGATTCCTCTAACTGTAGTCCTTCAGGGCTGATTCCTCTATGTAGTTCTTCAGGGTTGATTCCTCTAACTATGTAGTTCTTCAGGGTTGATTCCTCTAACTATGTGGTCCTTCAGGTTTGATTCCTCTAACTATGTAGTCCTTCAGGATGGATTCCTCTATGTAGTTCTTCAGGGTTGATTCCTCTAACTATGTGGTTCTTCAGGGTTGATTCCTCTATGTAGTTCTTCAGGTTTGATTCCTCTAACTATGTAGTTCTTCAGAGTTGATTCCTCTAACTATGTAGTTCTTCAGGGTTGATTCCTCTAACTATGTGTTCCTTCAGGATTGATTCCTCTAACTATATTGTCCTTCAGGGTTGATTCCTCTAACTACATAGTCTTTCAAGGTTGATTCCTCTAATTATATAGTGCTTCAGGGTTGATTCCTCTAACTATATAGTCCTTCAGGGTTGATTCCTCTATGTAGGCCTTCAGGGTTGATTCCTCTAACTATGTGGTTCTTCAGGGTTGATTCCTCTAACTATGTGGTTCTTCAGGGTTGATTCCTCTAACTATGTAGTCCTTCAGGGTTGATTCCTCTAACTATGTGGTTCTTCCGGGTTGATTCCTCTAACTATGTAGTCCTTCAGGGTTGATTCCTCTAACTATGTGGTTCTTCAGGGTTGATTCCTCTAACTATGTGGTTCTTCAGGGTTGATTCCTCTAACTATGTTGTCCTTCAGGGTTGATTCCTCTAACTATGTGGTTCTTCAGGGTTGATTCCTCTAACTATGTGGTTCTTCAGGTTTGATTCCTCTAACTATGTAGTCCTTCAGGTTTGATTCATCTAACTATGTTGTCCTTCAGGGTTGATTCCTCTAGCTATATAGTCTTTCAGAGTTGATTCCTCTAACTATGTTGTCCTTCGGGGGTTATTCCCCTAACTATATAGTCCTTCAGGATTGATTCCTCTAACTATGTAGTTCTTCAGGGTTGATTCCTCTAACTATTTAGTCTTTCAGGGTTGATTCCTCTAACTACAGTTGAAGTCGGAAATGTACATACACTGAGGTTGTCATTAAAACTCGCTTTTCAACCACTCCCCAAATTTCTTGTTAACAAACTATAGTTTTGGCAAGTCAGTTAGGACATCTACTTTGTGCATGACACAAGTAATTTTTCCAAACATTGTTTACAGACAGATTATTTCACTTATAATTCACTGTATCACAATTCCAGTGGGTCAGTAGTTTACATACACTAAGTTGACTGTGACTTTAAACAGCTTGGAAAATTCCAGAAAATGATGTCATGGTTTTAGAAGCTTCTGATAGGCTAATTGACATCATTTGAGTCAATTGGAGGTGTACCTGTGGATGTGTTTCAAGGCCTACCTTCAAACTCAGTGTCTCTTTGCTTGGCATCATGCGAAAATCAAGACCCCAGAAAAAAAGTTGTAGACCTCCACAAGTCTGGTTCATCCTTGGGAGCAATTTCCAAACGCCTGAAGTTGCCACGTTCATCTTTACAAACAATAGTACGCAAGTATAAACACCATGGGACCATGCAGCCGTCATACTGCTCAGGAAAGAGACACGTTCTGTCTCCTAGAGATGAACGTACTTTTGTGCGAAAAGTGCAAATCAATCCCAGAACAGCAAAGGACCTTGTGAAGATGCTGGAGGAAACAGGTACAAAAGTATCTAAATCCACAGTAAAACGAGTCCTATATCGACATAGCCTGAAAGGACGCTCAGCAAGGAAGAAGCCACTGCTCCAAAACCGCCATTAAAAAAGCCAGACTACGGTTTGCAACTGCACATGGGGACAAAGATCGTACTTTTTGGAGAAATGTCCTCTGGTCTGATGAAACAAAAATAGAACTCTCATAATGACCATCGTTATGTTTGGAGGAAAAAGGGTGAGGAAAAAAGGGGAAGCCGAAGGACACCATCCCAACCGCGAAGCACGGGGGTGGCAGCATCATGTTGTGGGGGTGCTTTGCTGCAGGAGGGACTGGTACACTTCACAAAATAGATGGCATCATGAGGCAGGAAAATTATGTGGATATATTGAAGCAACATCTCAAGACATCAGTCAGGAAGTTAAAGCTTGGACTCAAATGGGTCTTCCAAATGGACAATGACCCCAAGCATACTTCCAAAGTTGTGGCAAAATGGCTTAAGGACAACAAAGTCAAGGTATTGGAGTGGCCATCACAAAGCCCTGACCTCAATCCTATAGAAAATTTGTGGGCAGAACTGAAAAAGTGTGTGAGCAAGAAGGCCTACAATCCTGACTCAGTTACACCAGCTCTGTCAGGAGGAATGGGCCAAAATTCACCCAACTGATTGTGGGAAGCTTGTGGAAGGCTACCCGAAACATTTGACCCAAGTTAAACAATTTAAAGGCAATGCTACAAAATACTAATTGAGTGTATGTAAACTTCTGACCCACTGGGAATGTGATGAAAGAAATAAAAGATGAAATAAATCATTCTCTACTACATTTCACATTCTTCAAATAAAGTGGTGATCCTAACTGACATAAGACATGGAATTTTTACAAGGATTAAATGTCAGGAATTGTGAAAAACTGAGTTTAAATGTATTTGGCTAAGGTGTATGTAATCTTCTGACTTCAACTGTAGTCCTTCAGGGTTGATGGTAGTGGTGTTTTTTTGATGGAGTATGTGTTTAGCATCCTACGGCTAACCTTGCGGATGTGTGCAAAGGGCTGGCAGCCTTCCAGTCAGGGTTTCTGCTTTCAGCTTGTGATGCACACAAACACACACACACACACACCAGTCAGGTTTCTGCTTTCAGCGTGTGACACACACAAACACACACACACACACCAGTCAGGTCTCTGCAGTCAGGTCTCTGCAGTCAGGTCTCTGCAGTCAGGTCTCTGCAGCGTCTAATGCGGTTGGTCGGAGCTAGGACGTACTATGTTCATGTTCACCATACCGGCGGTATTTTGGGTGGGATTTAAAGGTAGAGTATGACATTATGTAAAGCTTTAATTTGATTAAAACAAACCATCCATATTAGGGTAGACTACTGAGAATTTGAAATACAGAGGGTTCACTCGTATTTGGGCTTAAGCTCTCTCTTATCCCTTTATACATTTTGATGTTGCAGCAGCTCTCACTTTAATCTTCTCTGGTGAGGGGAGTATAAGTGATTTCTCTGTGTACAGGTTAGGATGAGTAATATCTGATATTCACTGAGTAATATTGTCACGCCCTGACCATAGAGAACCTTTTATTCTCTATGTTGGTTTGGTCGAGTGTGACTAGGGTTGGTAATCTAGGTTGTTTTATTTCTATTTTGGCCTGGTAGGTTCCCAATCAGAGGCAGCCGTTTATCGTTGTCTCTGATTGGGGATCATATTTAGGCAGCCATTTCCCCACTGTGTTTTGTGGGATCTTGTTTTGTTTTTGTGTAGTTGCCTGTGAGCACTCCAGAACGTCACGTTTCGTTTGTTCTTTATTGTTTTGTTTGTACGGTTCACTTCTAATAAAATGTCGAACCGATTTCACACTGCGCTTTGGTCTGAGTGTTCTTACGACGATCGTGACAAATATTCAAAGCATAGACTGGTGATGAAGCACATCATAGTAATAAGACAAGACATCTTTTATTTTCACTTTACACTCATTGGTACCCCATTTTTACTCCAAACAAGCAGGTATGACTGCCAGATAGATCAGTTACATCTCAATAAAACACACCCACACATGACATCAGACAGGCAGATATCAAAATCTCTACGGGTGAAAAGCTACAACCCCATAAGTGATGACGAGAAGTGAAGTTATTTGAAAATCCTGATGAAAATATGTTCCTTCTCTCTGACAGGAAGTATCCAGGTTGTGTTTGTGTAGAGGTCAGAAATATTTCCTTGCGCTGTCTATCCCAGGTGGTGGTAGGCTGACTCGCTGTGCTCATCACACCTGCATTCAAACACTATTTGAATTCATTTTAGATACGCTAGCGCAATGGAACCAATAGAATAGTTGCAAAACCGCAAACTCCAGCCTTCTGTCACTCCAGGCAGGCTAAAGCAAATGCTCAAAGTATTTGAAATATTTGCAGTAGTATTTGAACCCAGGTCTGGTGTTTCATCTGTATGGACAAGTGTTACCTTTTATCCACGTGATACATCTGAACAGGCCTGTAGAGTGTGTGCGTGTGTGTGTGTGTGTGTCTGTGTCTGTGTCTGTGTGTCTGTGTGTGTCTGCGTGTGTGTGCGTGTGTGTCTGAGAGAGAGCGTGAACCAGAACCAACAGGCCTGTAGCAAGCCTATATGGCAGGAGGACAGATGAGTCAGAGAGAGATAGGAGAAACAGCTGTGGAGACTAACAGGCTTTGTTTAGAGAGAGACATGTCTGCATAGGCCTCTCCCAGATTCCTATTCCACATTCCCAGATTCTAGAGAAAGTCTTACTTGAATGTCCACGTTGATGTGTCGAAGAGGGGTTTTTACCTAGAGTTGTCTCTGAATTCTTATCATTCATGTGGGGACTTTCTTTACCCAGTACGAGAGGTCATAATCGCAAAAGACCACCAGCTGTGATTAGGCCTTGTCCTGCCTGCTTGATCAATTGTTTCTAAATGTCAAGTGAATGTTGCATTTATTATGCCTAACCTTGGGGAGCATTTCCGACTGGAGGGGATTTAGTGATGATTAAATAATGATTTGTACCAGTAGGGATTTAATCAGCTCTGACTCCATAGAGCAGTGGTCCCAAACTTTGTATAGTCCCGTACCCCTTCAAACATTCAACCTCCATCTGCGTACCCCCTCTAGCACCAGGGTCAGCACAATCTCAAATGTTATTTTTTGCCTTCATTGTAAGCCTGCCACACACACACTATACGATACATTTATTAAATAATAGAATGAGTGTGAGTTTTTGTCACAACCCGGCTCATGGGAAGTGACAAAAAGCTCTTATAGGACCAGGGCACAAATAATAATATAATAATAATCAATAATTTTGATTATTATTATATTTAGCCATCTTACATATAAAACCTTATTTGTTCATCAAAAATTATGAATAACTCACCACAGGTTAATGAGAAGGGTGTGCTTGAAAGGATGCACATAACTCTGCAATGTTCGGTTGTATTGGAGAGAGTCTCAGTCTTAAATAATTTTCCACACACAGTCTGTGCTTCTATTTAGTTTTCATGCTAGTGAGGGCTGAGAATCCACTCTCAGAAAGGTACGTGGTTGCAATGGGCATCAGTGTCTTAACGGAGCGATTTGCAAAGGCATGAAGTCCAGAAATCTGGCAGTGGCTTCTGATTAAATTCAATTTTCACAGAACCGCTTGTTGCAATTTTGATGAGGCTCTCTTGTTCAGATATCGGTAAGTGGACTGGTAAGTGGACCAGTAAATGGACTGGAGGCAGGGTATGAAAGGATAACGAATCCAGTTGTTTGTGTCATCCGTTTCGGGAAAGTACCTGAGTAATTTCCAATTTCTCCCACTTCTCAAGTACCTTGAGTTCATTTGCACACAAAAAATCATACAATGATGGAAAGAACTGTGTGTTGTCCTTGTTAATGCAGACAGAGAACTACAACTTCTTAATCATAGCGTCAATTTTGTCCCGCACATTGAATATTGTTGAGGAGGGTCCCTGTAATCCTAGATTCAGATCATTCAGGTGAGAAAAAAACTTTTTTTTACATTTATTTCACCTTTATTTAACCAGGTAGGCCAGTTGAGAACAAGTTCTCATTTCCAATTGCAACCTGGCCAAGATAAAGCAAAGCAGTGCGACAAAAACAACAACACAGAGTTACACATGGGATAAACAAACGTACAGTCAATAACACAATAGAAAAATCTGTATACAGTGTGTGCAAATGAAGTAAGGAGGTAAGGCAATAAATAGACCATAGTGGCGAAGTAATTACAATTTAGCAATTAAACACTGGAGTGATAGATGTGCAGATGAGGATGTGCAAATAGAAATACTGGTGTGCAAAAGAGCAGAAAAACAAAAACAAATATGGGGATGAGGTAGGTAGTTGGTTGGATGGGCTATTTACAGATGGGCTGTGTACAGCTACAGCGATCGGTAAGCTGCTCTGGCAGCTGATGCTTAAAGTTAGTGAGGGAGATATAAGTCTCCAACTTCAGTGATTTTTGCAATTCGTTCCAGTCATTGGCAGCAGAGAACTGGAAGGAACGGCGGCCAAAGGAAGTGTTTGCTTTGGGAATGACCAGTGAAATATACCTGATGGAGCGCGTGCTACTGGTGGGTGTTGCTATGGTGACCAGTGAGTTGAGATAAGGCGGAGCTTTACCTAGCAAAGTCTTATAGATGACCTGGAGCCAGTGGGTTTGGTGATGAGGACCAGCCAACGAGAGCATACAGGTCGCAGTGGTGGGTGGTATATGGGGCTTTGGTGACAAAACGGATGGCACTGTGATTGACTGCATCCAATTTGCTGAGTAGAGTGTTGGAGGCTATCACCCAGATAGGCCAGTTTGAGAAACTCGTCATCATGCAAGCGGTCAGACATGTAAAAATGATGGTCAGTAAAGAAAACTTTAAGCTCGTCTCTCAATTGAAAAAAAACGAATCAATACTTTGCCCCTTGACAACCAGCGCACTGCTGTATGTTGTAAAAGCGTTACATGGTTGCTACCCATATCATTGCATAATGCAGAACATACACGAGAGTTCAGTGGTCTTGCTTTAACCTGTCTGGGAAAGTGGGACGCTTGCGTCCCACCCTAGTCAACAGCCAGTGGAATCGCGTCGCGCGAAATACAAATATCAGCGCTACAATTTACAAAATTACTATTCGAAAACATTGTTAAAATTTAATATTGTCATTCAAAGAATAATAGATTAACATCTCGTGAATGCAACCGCATTGCCAGATTTAAAAATAACTTTACTGGGAAATCACACTTTGCAATAAGCGACGTGGTATGCTCAGAAAAATAGGCTAGGCGATACATGTTAGCGCCATCTTGGAACCATCTAAAATCAAATATACTATTGTAAATATTCCCTTACAGTGAGGGAAAAAAGTATTTGATCCCCTGCTGATTTTGTACGTTTGCCCACTGACAAAGAAATGATCAGTCTATAATTTTAATGGTAGGTTGATTTGAACAGTGAGAGACAGAATAACAACAAAAAAATCCAGAAAAACGCATGTCAAAAATGTTATAAATTGATTAGCATTTTAATGAGGGAAATAAGGCGGACGATTGCATTGTCTTACTAAACGTTTCGGAACAAAAGGGTTCCCATGGGCGCCTGCGTCATAGTAGTAATGGCCCTCCCCCTGCGACCAACATTCCAAGCCTCTCTTTGGGTCAGTTTCTACCATAGAAGACTCAAACCACTTTGTAAAGACTGTTGACATCTAGTGGAAGCCTTAGGAAGTGCTAAATGATTAATAAGTCCCTGTGTGTTTCAATGGCAAAGGCTTGAAAGTGATTCCACACATCAGATTTCCACTTCCTGTTAGGATTTGTCTCAGGGTTTTGACTGCCATATGAGTTCTGTTATACTCACAGACACCATTCAAACAGTTTTAGAAACTTTAGAGTGTTTTCTATCCAAATCTACTAATTATATGCATATTCTAGTTACTGGGCAGGAGTAGTAACCAGATTAAATCGGGTACGTTTTTTATCCGGCCGTGCAAATACTGCCCCCTATCCCCATCAGGTTTTAACAAAGTTAACCATTTTCACTGTAGAGTCCGAAACGTCTTTCAAGCTGTCAGGCATTCCCTTGGCAGCAAGAGCCTCTTGGTGGATGATGCAGTGTACCCAAGTGGCGTCGGGAGCAACTGCTTGCACACATGTTAACACTACACTATGTCTCCCTGTCATGGCTTTTGTGCCATCAGTACAGATACCGACACATCTTGACCACCAAAGTCCATTTGATGTCACAAAGCTGTCCAGTACTTAAAACATATCCTCTCATGTTGTCCTGGTTTCCAGTGGTTTACAGAAAAGGATGTCTTCCTTAATTGACCCCCCATAAATGTAAAGGACTTGTACCAGGAGCTGTGCCAGGCCCGCCACATCTGTTAACTCATCCAGCTGTAATGCATGTAATTCACTGGCTTATATGCGAAGCTGTAATTGTTTCAAAACATCTCCTGCCATTTCATTGATGCGTTGTGAAACAGTGTTGTTTGATGAAGTCATTGTCTGTGTAGTTTTTTGGGCCTTTTCCCCCAGCATAGTCCCAGCCATATCCGCAGCAGCAGGAATAATAAAGTCCTCCACAATAGTATGGCGCTTGCCTGTCCTAGCCACTCGGTAGCTCACCATATGAGACACTTCTAGCCCCTTCTTATTAATGGTATCTGTTGCTTTTATACATGTCTTACTACTCGAAAGTCGTCTATATTCTCGCTCAAAAAACTCCCATGGCTTATTTTTCAAATGATCATGTTTCGTTTCTAAATGTCTGCGCAAGAGTGAAGGTTTCCCGCGAGAGAGTAAGGGTTAATGTAATTGGATGTTAATTATTTGACTAAGCTACCTGTATTTGACATTGTGTTGTTATGTCACTGAACACTAAATGTTTTAATTTTATTTTTGGCAGTGAAACGAGGCTTCTCAGGCGAGAAAAAAAACTTCACCCAAATGTATAGCCCCGTTGGAAAATATGAATGTACTGTTTGAAAAGGTAAAGAAAAAATGATTATAAATAAAATAATACTTTCTCCCACTCCTCTGTTCCAGGTCATTTTGGTATCTGCCAATAAGCTCACACGCTACATCGAGCCCTGTCAGCTTACTGATGAGTTTGGGGGAAGTCTGGTGTACGATCACATAGACTGGGTGAACAAAAGACTGGTAAGCCGCCATTGCAATACATCCTGAATGTGACTGTGTACAATTACTGTTTAAAGCACCACATTTGATTTGGAAATGATTTGCAACTCGGATAATAATGGCTATGGATGAGATCAAAGTAGTTTATGATTTGACAGATTACTTGCTTATAAAGTTAATGTACGTATTACCCATGTTTACATCAACACCATAACAATACAGACAAATGCAAACAAATACCACCAACCTTGGTTGTGTGGCAATAAAGTATATTGTATCTTGTATGTCAAAATCAGCTTCATAGTTTGAGGAAGGCAAGTTCAAGTTGAGTTCATCTCTTCCTGTGTCCATATTTGCATTATGTTTTGTATGACACAACTTACAAAAGTGTTTTCCTTCTCAGGTCTTTGAAAAGTTTACCAAGGAGTCCACATCCCTTCTTGATGAGCTGGTGGTCATCAATGACAGTGAGAAAAGCAGCCAGTTGGACAAAGAAAGGTATTTATTTTACCAACATGTTGACATTTATTTGTTTTCTTTAAAAGTGTCCAATGATTGAGGAATTGTTTGTGGCAGTGGAATTGCAGCACATTATATTGTTTATGACATGTTTATTTAGGCCAGTAAAGACGTTGCTTTCTTATATTTCTCCCAGGCCACCAGATTGTAACTTCCTACCATCGTTGGATCCTGAAACAGTTCTACAAACTGGTAATTATTCTACTTTTGTCAAATCTTTATGCAAACTTCTCAATACCAGTAGCCAAGCAAGTAGTGCTGTGTGGTTCTAAACCTGGTTGGGCTCTGTTAAGTTTAATGGGATGCGATACAGGGATGATTTGAAGCTAGAATGTTAACCACCGTGGTTAGCAGTGCATGCCGCCAGCAGAGAACATGTTATGGGGTTGTAGCTAAAACCTTCAGTAAACTGACTCCTAGGGTACGTCCCAAATGGCAGTCTATTCCCTATGGCCCTGTTGAAAAGTAGTGCAATCTAGGGTGCGGTTTCAGGCCTAGTGATGAGTAGTGCGTTACTTGAACGGTTTTACTACAATGAAAATATTTACTGAGACAGCTCTGGTAGAGAGAGGGAGGCCAGAGCTGGGCTGTGTCCCAAATAGCACCTTATTCCCTTTATAGTGCAGTACTTTTGACCAGGACCCATAGGTGCACTTTAAAGGGAATAAGGTGCCATATTGGACGCAGCCCTGGAAGGCCAGCACATAGCAGAGCTGGCCCAATGAAAGGAGCTTTGTCTGGGGGTTGTGGAATAGACAGTCAGCTCAACGTGTCTCTGGTACCGTGCTTGCCACAGAAGAACTCAGAAACCTATGGGCCCTTGTCAAACGTTGTGCATTATATAGAGAATAGGGTACAATTTGTTCTCTTTGTCTCTCTCTCTCTGAGCAAATGCCAAGCGTGCGCTCTCTCTCTCTTTCTCTCTCTATCTCTGAGTGAATGCCATTCATAATGAATACAGAAAGGGCTTGGGCTGCCGTGCCAGTGTTGTTTGTGTAGTTGTGTTGTTACAGGCACAACAGAGAGGCTAGGGGATACAGCATGAGATAGAATAAGTGCATGTATATGATATGAGAAGAAGTCTCTGTCCTATTTGTTGTGTGCCTTTGTCAAGGAATGGACTTTGAAGGCTTTCCGATGTAATATTTCACTGGTTGGGATGTTGTTGATGTTGGTATTATGAATAAATTAATAGCAATTTTTCTCCTGAAGTACTCCTCGACAACAATGTACATCTGATATGTCTTTTGTAACTTAATGGATGACAACTAGGGATGTGCTGCTTGTCGTCCACATTATACACACTCCTATCTCTTGCTCTGTTTCCAGTGTTTCCCAAATATACATTTAGCAACGGGGGGTAAATCGTGGCCGCCACAAAAAAATACAAATTAATTAAATTAAGTTAAGATTGGAAAAAAGTAATCGGCATAATAAACCTAAACGACTAAAACCAGATATAAAGTATGTAGAAAAAATATTGGAGCTATATATTTTTCTTTGAGAACTAACAACCACCAAAATAAAAACTAGACAGTCAGGGAGAATCTAAAATTCAAAAAATGTCATGGCATGGGGCCCCGATTGATTTTGTGATAATATTTGAGTCACTTAGATAGCATAAGAACAAGGCATAAGCCATGGCAAAATGTGTATAATTTAAGGACATTTGTTTTAAAACTGAAAATGTTCTCTCAGCCCCATGGCAAAATGTGTAGAATTGCAGGAAATTCACTTTGAAAGTGCATTTTATCTCTCAGACCCATGACAAAATATGTAGAATTGCAGGAAACTAGCTTTAAAACATTAAAATGTTCTCTCTGTCCCATGGCAAACTGTGTAGAATTGCAGCAACATTTTGTCTCAGCAGCCAAGAGGTGGGCCACGCCCAATACCACGTCCCCCCCCCGCACTTTGCTTTACATCAAAATAACTTAATGAAATGGATGAGCGGAGAGAAGATTCAATATCTCCCACACACTCTCTTTTTCTCACTCCCTCTTTTTCTCACTCTTTCTCTCTCTCCCCCTTCTCTCTCTCTCCCCCCTCTGTCTCACCTGCTCTCTTTCTCCCATTCTTACCCCTGTATCTCCTCCCTCCCTCTCTCTCTCTGTCATTCATTATCTCTCCCCCTCTGATCATCCGCACCTCTCTCCCCTCCAGGCCACGAGTTGCTGTCGGAGCTGCAGCAGCGGCGGTTTAACGGGGCAGAGGGAGGTGGTGTGGCCTGGTCCCCCATGGATGACGAGCTACTGGCCCAGCCACAGGTACAATGGAATAACTTTATATTTCCCAGAGGGAACTTCAGTTGTGTCAAGTCAGATAAGATGTAAAAATATATAGTAAACATATAACAGCAAAATTCACACATAACATACAAATACTATATACAATATATACAAAGACTATATGCAAGGTAAGTACATTTTCAATTATTTCAGGTCATGAAACTGCTGGACTCCCTCAGAGAACAATACACCAAGTACCAGGAGGTGTGTCGCCAACGCAGCAAACGATCCCAGCTGGAGGATATACAGACCAAGGTCATGCAGGTACTGCACACGCACTGCCCTATATCACATCACACACACACATATGCACGCACAGAGAAAACACACACTGCTCACACACTGCACACACTATGATATCACACTGCCCTAATGGATCCAAAACACTAGCGTAGTGAAAGACTGAGGCCAGGAGTCAAACAAACTGATATTTCAGACATCGCACTGCCTTGACTTAGGCCCAATGCCATCAACAACAGCAGACCAGTGACCAGACTGAGGGAGACAAGTGTAGAATAGGGCTGCTTTTTTTTCCATTGTCTTTTGCACTTTGTTTCAGAGAGGTTTAAAAGCTATACACACACACAGGATTTCATGAGGATTAGTTCACCAGACATCCAGAGAAAGACCCAGTGGTTGTAATTCTCAGGAACTAGGGAATATGATGCTTCAGTGGAACTTAATTTTCAATTGAAGCCTTGCCTTCTTCAGTGTATTCAAAGCCAGACCCTGGTGATAAATTGTCTGACTGTCCCTGTAACCGACTCATATTAAAACCTTTTCGGTTAGGTCTTCTCGTTCCAAAGTCAGCGTTACATACCACTGGATGGAAAAGCTAACTTCCCAAAGACTGTAGACTCCTAGTCTCTGGCAGGGTTACTCATCAGTTGGCACACACACACACACACACACACACACACACACACACACACACACACACACACACACACACACACACACACACACACACACACACACACACACACACACACACACACACACACACACACACACACACACACACACACACACACACAACACACACACACACACACACACACACACACACACACACACACACACACACACACACACACACACACACACACACACACACACACACACACACACACACACACACACACACACGGCCTTCATCCCAACACACTTCTTCCTTGGCACTACCTAATTTCCTGTCTGTAACCATGAAGGGAAAACGCCTTTTCTCCCATTGGCCAATAGATTGAACTCTACTTTAGCGTCTAAAAGTGGTTCAACCTTTTTTGGTCATTGAACCCCCAATCACATATTTCTCTGACAGAAGTACCCTCTCATTTGCAACTGACCATTAGACCTATGTTCTTATGAGTCTTCTCAATGTAGGCTACCCCCTGTGGATAGGCCTGGTGCCTCAGGGATACAACTTTGAATGTTTTACAGTGCAAAGCAGAACAATTTTGAGTGTTTTACAGTGCAAAGCAGATGATATTGGATGATAAAACTGTACCAATGAGGAAGTGAGCAGATAATGAGATGTGTTTCATGGAATGGACGGATTCTATTTTTGATTTGACAGATTCTAGATTCTAAGGGAATGAGCTGTCTGTTGCTATGGTGATGAAGATGTTGTTCAGTAGGCAGTAGTCTAGGAACATATAGAGACATAGTCATAATAGCCCGGAAGTAAAACACTGAATACATGGAGAAGGGTGGGAAAAAAAACACAATTTAAATGTATTTTTGTAAGGGCTGTGGTCACCATTCAATTAATACATTAAATATATGTCATGGTAGTGGGGAGCTATTTTATATTTTTTTCACAGGTTCATTATCTTCCGATTTACGTCTTATAGCAACCAGGGGAAGCTCCTCAGAGGAAGGGAAGGACCATCCTCCTCAGTGAATATCATAAAAATAGTGAAACATTTAAAAATTCAGGCTTTTTAGATAAAACTATTTAAAATTTATTCACGTCATCAAATAATTTATTACAGTTTTTCTCGATTGTTTACACACATTTTCTGAAAGCATGCCTCATATTCTCAGAACTCTACACACAAATCAAAAAACACACACACACAATGGGCAAAACCCCTCAATTCTCCAGCAAAATTAAACTTTACATTCAAAACAATGTTATTTCTTATCAAAATGGTATTTTGTTTTCAAATGACACACACAAACCATCATATGAATAGACATTTATAAGAACCAGTTGAACACTGATGTGCTCAATGTAAAACACTATGATGAATGGAAAACACTTCTTCTCCATTCATCATAATGACTTTATATTAATATAATGACCTTTTTTGGTTCAGTGTTGCCATTACTACAGACAGTACATACATAAGTGTGTTGTAAAATATTTGAGAATATTGTTTTTATACTCAGAACACACAAATACACGGTAACAAATATATTTTATTTTTCCCACAAAAACAATGTACACAGTGTACATCCCATTCCCAACCAACACAAAGTTGCACATACAGTGGTCTACATACAAAACAGAAGAATTTAATGTATACAGTTACAGCAAAAAAAATGTTTTTTAATTCTTTAAAAAAAATATATGCTGCATCCTCTCTTCTGTTGCGGTCTGGCCACAGCACCTCATCCACATCACAAGCAATGTTTTCCCTGGCCAAGCAGCGGGGGAAATATGGCCTAGCATGGCGATTCCAGCCATGGAAAGCATCAGATGCTATATCTCCACATGCGTCTTCCATAGCTTGGAGAAGAGGTAAACGCGTTTGTGGATTTCGGTCATACACTTTCCATCTCCAGGCAGAAAAAAATTCCTCAATAGGATTGAGGAATGGAGAATATGGAGGGAGATAAACAACTAAAAAGCGTGGGTGGGCAGTGAACCAGTTACGAACCAGAGCAGCCCTGTGGAAACTTACGTTGTCCCAAATGACAACGTACCTGAGCTGCTCTGGGCCATCTACCTGATCTGGTGGAATGAGTGTGTTGTGTAGGGTGTCCAGGAATGTGATCAGATGGGCGGTGTTGTAGGGGCCAAGGGTAGCATGGTGATGGATGACGCCGTGGTGGGTAATCGCTGCACACATTGTGATGTTCCCTCCACGCTGGCCAGGGACTTGAACAAATGGCACGCTGGCCGATGATATTCCTTCCCCTCTTTCGTCTTTTTGTGAGGTTGAATCCAACCTCATCAATGAAGATGAACTGGTGCTCCACTGCAGCCACCTCTAGCTCAAGGACTCTCTGAAACACACATGACACTATCAGAAATAGACATGGAGTGGTCACTATTGTGAAGCACAGTCATTATGATTACAATACTGAAATATGTATAATTTATACAGTGTTGAGAGTATGCATCAATTGTGGGAATGTATAGGACTCACTTGCACATAGTTATATCGCTATTCTTTGACTCTTGCTGAATTCAAATGGCACCCTGTAGACCTGCTTCATCCTGAGATTATTTCTGCGCAAAACACGGTCCAGCGTTAAGCTTACCCTATCAATATTTTGAAATATCTCATTGTTTTCTATAATTTTTTCTTTGTATTTGCCCTAATGTTATGGTGTTATTTTCTAGGACCATGTTCATGATTTCAGTTTCCTGTTCAGGAGACAGAACACGTTCCCGACCACCTTGTGTTGGTAATCTTTCAGTTCTGCCAAACAAATAGTAAAATACTGTAAATACAAAGTAGGAATACATTTCCCAAATACTTGAAACATACTTTATTTTTACAGTCCTACAGAACAGTCCACAGGCAATACTGTACTACTGTACTCATTGAGTACTGTATTGATATGCAGTACTGCAATTTTCTAGTGAGAGTGGATTTCTTACCTATTCTCATTTCGGAATGTCCAGATGATGGATGCTACAGTGTACCTGCTCAAATTTGGCTGTACTCTTTGCCCAGCCTCCCTCATTGTTAGACCATGGTTGACCACATGATCAACCAAAGTGGCTCGGATCTCATCAGAGATTACGGTCCTTGGCCTTCCTCGTCCTTGTCCTCCCCGTCCTCCTCCTCTTACTCTCACTCCTCTGGCTCTGCCTCTGTTTCCAATGTTGGCATCCATTTCTCCAAAACAGAAGAGCTCACCTGTTGCCCTTTTATGCTAAAGCTCTGATTGCTAATTGCAAAACTGTGTGACGGGTGTTTGCCCATGTGATGAGTCAGTGTGCATATTTGAATGGCAGTGTGTTCATTGTGAAAACAAGAGATTTTCTGCATGAAAATTGTGCCAAATGCAAAGAATTCTGTGTAGTGTTTTGAAAAAAGTGTGTTTTAGAACTGCAATTTGAGTGTAAAGCAGAAATTGTGCTTGTAGTTTAGCAGAATTGGTTCAGGGGGTTGGTGCATGAGTTACATGTTGTGGTCATTGTGTCTCAAGTACCAGTATTTGTGTGTAAACAATTGAGAAAAACTGTAAAACACTGTTTTGCAATGAAGGTCTACAGTAGCCTCAGCAGCACTGTAGGGTAGCACCATGGTGTAGCTGGAGGACAGATAGCTTCTGTACTCCTCTGGGTACATTGATTTCAATACAAAACCTAGGAGGCTCATGGTTCTCAACCCCCTTCCATAGACTTACACAGTAATTATGACAGCTTTGGGAGGACGTCCTCCTGTCACGCCCTGACCTGAGAGAGTCGTTTTTCTCTGTTTGGTTAGGTCAGGGTGTGACATGGGGTGGGCATTCTATGTGTTGTATGTCTATGTTGTTTTTTCTTTATTGGTCGAGTATGGTTTCCAATCAGCGGCAGCTGTCATTCGTTGTCTTTGATTGGGAATCATACTTAGGCAGCCTTTCCCCCACCTGTGTTTGTGGGTTATTATTATTTCTGCGGGTGTACGCCACAGTTGCGTCTCTTGCTGTTTACCTGTTTATTGTTTTGGTTCGGTTTTCTTCAAATAAAGATATGGAATTACCGGCACGTTGCGCCTTGGCTCATATATAACAGGGAATTTGAAGATAGAGAATGTGACAGAATAACCCACCACAAGAAGGCCAAGCAGCGTGCGCTGACTGGGAAGACGAGCTGGACCGGGGAGAATCAACAACAGAAGCCCGAGAGGCAGCGGCAAAAAAACATTTTTTTGGGGGGGCACACGGGGAGATTGGCGAAGTCGGGGTTGAGACCTGAGCCAACTCCCCGTGCTTACCGTGGGGAGCGAGTGACCGAGCAAGCACCGTATTATGCGGTGATGCGCACTGTGTCGCCAGTGCACACTCACAGCCCGGTGCGCTCGGTGAAAGCTCCTCACAGTTGCCATGCTAGAGTTGGCCGTGAGCCAGGAAGAAGTGTGCCGGCTCAGCGTTCCTGGTCTCCAGTGCGTCTCTTCGGCCCAGGTTATCCTGCGCCAGCTCTACGCACGGTACCCCCCATTCATCAGCACAAACCTGTTCGTCCTGTACCAGCGCTCCGCCCTTGCAGGGCTACAGTGACCATCCAGCCAGGACAGGGTGTGCCAGCCCTGAGCTCCAGACCTCCGGTGCGCCTCCACGGCCCAGTGTGCCCTGTGCCTGCTCTGCGCACCCAGTTTCCTGTGCGTCTCCCCAGTCTGGTGAGACCGGTTCCAGCTCCCCGTAGGAAGCCTCCAGTGATGATCAATGGTCCGAAGCCTCCAGTGATAATCCATGGCACGAAGCCTCCAGTGATGATCCTTGCCCCGGAGCCTGTAGGGATGATCCATGACCCGGAGCCTGTAGGGATGATCCATGGCCCGAAGCCTCCAGTGATGATCCATGGCCCGGAGCCTGTAGGGATGATCCATGGCACAAAGCCTCCAGTGATGATCCATGGCGCGGAACCAGTAGTGATGATCCATGGCACGGAGCCTGCAGCGACGCTCTCCAGTCCGGAGCCTGCAGCGACGCTCTCCAGTCCGGAGCCTCCAGCGACGCTCTCCAGTCCGGAGCCTCCAGCGACCCTCTCCAGTCCGGAGCCTCCAGCGACGCTCCCCAGTCCGGAGCCTCCAGCGACGCTCCCCAGTCCGGAGCCTCCAGCGACGCTCCTCAGCCCCGAGCCTTCAGCGACGCTCCTCAGCCCCGAGCCTTCAGCGACGCTCCTCAGCCCCGAGCCTCCAGCGACGCTCCTCAGCCCCGAGCCTCCAGCGACGCTCCTCAGCCCCGAGTCTTCAGCGACGCTCCTCAGCCCCGAGTCTTCAGCGACGCTCAAACACCCGGCTCAAACACCTACTCAAACACCCGGCTCAAACAGAGAGACTGGAACTCTTCCAAGTCAAGGTAAGCTTTTGGTTTTATTAATTTATTGCCCTCTGGGTGTAACTGCTAAACTGCATTCTGATTGTACACTGTACTGCATGATTTTAGCGGGTTTACTAATTTTTATTTATTTTTATTTTATTTCACCTTTATTTAACCAGGTAGGCAAGTTGAGAACAAGTTCTCATTTACAATTGCGACCTGGCCAAGATAAAGCAAAGCAGTTCGACAACATACAAAAACACAGAGTTACACATGGAGTAAAACAACATACAATCAATGATGCAGTAGAAAAAAATAAGACTATATACAATGTGAGCAAATGATGTGAGATAAGGGAGGTAAAGGCAAAAAATGCCATGGTGGCAAAGTAAATAAAGTATGGCAAGAAAAACACTGGAATGGTAGATTTGTAGTTTGAAGAAAGTTCAAAGTTAAAATATAAATAATATGGTGCAAAGAAGCAAAATAAATCAAATAAATAAATACAGTAGGGGAAGAGGTAGTAGTTTGGGCTAAATTAAAGATGGGCTATGTACAGGTGCAGAGATCTGTGAGCTGCTCTGACAGCTGAATGCGTTCATTCTAGTAGTTCTAGTTGACTATGACGTGACAACGATGTAGGATGTGTGTAGCGGTCAGAGGTCATTATATGAAGGTTTGGCTAGGAAAGGTTTTTTCGCTGGCCACAGACGGCTGATGTGTTGTGCACTGAAGTCCACAAGTGGAAAGTTGAGAGGAGGAGAGCACATAAAACTATATATACAACGAGCAAAGTGATCATGCTGTTTTTATGTGGCTGCTATGAAAGTAAACTCTGCGTGTGATCAGGGGTGTATTCATTCTGCCGATTCTGTTACAAAACGTTTCTTAAATGGAAGCAAACGGAACAAAACGGGGATAAACATACAGTGGCAAGAAAAAGTATGTGAACCCTTTGGAATTACCTGGATTTCCACATAAAGTAGTCATAACATTTGATCTGATCTTCATCTTAGTCACAACAATAGACAAACACAGTGTGCTTAAACTAATAACACACAAATTATTGTATTTTTCTTGTCTATATTGAATACATCTTTTAAACATTCACAGTGTAGGTTGGAAATAGTATGTGAGCCCCTAGGCTAATGACTTTTCCAAAAGCTAATTGTAGTCAGGAGTCAGCTAATCTGGAGTCCAATCAATGAGACGAGATTGGAGATGTTGGTTAGAGCTGCCTTGCCCTATAAAAAACACTCACAACATTTGAATTTGCTATTCACAAGAAGCATTGCCTGATGTGAACCAAGCCTTGAACCAAAACGATCTCAGAAGACCTAAGATTAAGAATTGTTGACTTGCATAAAGCTGGAAAGGGTTACAAAAGTATCTCTAAAAGCCTTGATGTTCATCAGTCCACGGTACGACAAATTATCTTTAAATGGAAAAAGTTCAGCACTTTTGCTACTCTCCCTAGGAGTGGCCATCCTGAAAAGATGGCTGCAAGAGCACATTGCAGAATGCTCAATGAGGTTAGGAAGAATCCTAGAGTGTCAGCTAAAGACTTACAGAAATCTCTGGAACATGCTAACATCTCTGTTGACGAGTCTACGATACATAAAACACTAAACAAGAATGGTGTTCATGGGAGGACACCACGGAAGAAGCCACTGCTGTCCCAAAAAAAACATTGCTGCACGTCTGAAGTTCGCAAAAGTGCACCTGGATGTTCCACAGCGCTTCTGGCAAAGTATTCTGTGGACAGATAAAAATAAAGTTGAGTTGTTTGAAAGGAACACACAACACTATGTGTGGAGAAAAAAAGGCACAGCACACCAACATCAAAACTTCATCCCAACTGTAAAGTATGGTGGAGGGAGGATCATGGTTTGGGGCTGCTTTGCTGATCCGGAACTTCAGAAAACGTTTGGTTGAGTTTATTGCTGCCAAAAGAGGGTCAAACAGTTATTAAATCCAAGGGTTCACATACTTTTCCCACCCTGCACTGTGAACGTTTACACTGTGTGTTCAATAAAGACATGAAAACGTATAATTGTTTGTGTGTTATTAGTTTAAGCAGACTGTGTTTGTCTATTGTTGTGACTTAGATGAAGATCAGATCAAATGTTATAACCAATTTATGCAGAAATCCAGGTAATTCCAAAGGGTTCACATACTTTTCTTGCCACTGTACCTACATTTGTCCAACAGAAACTTTCATTTGCAACTGTTGGACTAATGATTACACCCTAGATCAGGATTTCCCAAACTCTGTCCTGGGTCCCTTCATAACGCTGCCGTTTGGGAGCGATGTTGTTAGACTACATGGCGTTGTTTCCTCTTCAGAGGGCACTGGTGATATATTGTATAATTTTGTCATTTCGCTTGACCGTGAGAACCACAAGTTCTTTCAAGTTTTGCACTGTATGTTCTGAAGGATTGTATGAAAAAAAAATTATAGGCCTACTACTATAAGCCTACTATGAAATGTTTTCACAGCATCTAAACAGATTGTATCCCCCTCACCTACTGAGTGAACTCATTATACAGCTATACACATGTGTTAAATGTATAGTGTAGGACTATGAATTGGGCTGGTATATAGGCTATTTGCTAATAGGCTAATTATGTTCTGGACCACCAACTAGCTACAAAAAGGAACAAATTGGCTGGAGGCCAAACATAGTTGCCAACCTCCATTGAATATTTTAAATTCAATCACCCCCTTCACCATCATCATCATCATTCAGATCGTAAACATTTTTGTGGATACAGTGCTTAACGTGAAGAACTCATGGTTCTCTCGGTGAAGTGAAAGGATGTCGCTCACCAGTGTGCTCTGAAGAAGAAACAACGGCACAATGTAGCCTATCAACATCACTCGCAAACTGCACAGGTGCGAGATTTGTTTCACTATAGAAGCACTGGACCGCTTACATTTTTATTCCAGTTTGCATATCAAAATATTTAGGGGCATATCAGATGGTCTGCTCTTACTTCCCATAATAGTCATGCCAAGCATAGGACTGCTATAAGATTGAAATAGGAAAATAATATACCTGTGAATAAACTATGAAATAGCTCCCCAATACTGTCTGGTGTATGTATTTAATGTATTACATGAATGGTGACCACAGCCCTTCCAAAAATACATCTAAATGGTGTTTTAATGCGATTTTCCCCTCACCCTGCTCCATGTATTCAATGTCTTCCATTTCAAATTTGTCTCCCAGTGTGGCTAGTTCCTGAGGTATTGTATGTTCCTAGGCAGCAGTAGGATTAGTTTGGCTTGGGGAGTTTGGCCTAGTTATCTGCTGGGAGTAAAGATGCTCTGTAGTGAGTGGGGGAGTAGTTTGTAAGCTGTATTGCTCCAAGCTCTGTAGGAGACAGGCGGTAGAATTGCCTCACCAAGCTAAAAGCTGATGCAGAAGAAAACCGCTCTATCAAACACAACACACTGAACCATTTCATCACCCCTCTTACACAGTTCAGTGGATTCTAAACACCTCTTCTTGATCCTCTCTAAATGCTGCTTTAATATATTTGAACCAGATGTTGAATTAGATTGATCATGTTATTCGATATCCCCTTATCAATATTTACTTTATTGGTAACTTGGCAAAACCTTGTTCTGCGCTGACACATGGTACACTATTTGTCTCATTATAAGACATTATAAATGTTCATACATGCTTTATAGTGATTATACCTGCTGGTTTCAAGTACCCCATTTTAATCGAAACAAACAAGTACCCCATTTAACTCAATCCCACACTGATTTAAATGTTTTCCAACCAATAAGAGACCTCACAGATACCTGAAGGTATTTGATTGGTGGGCCTGGGGGGGAAGTGATAAAGAATTTGTTAATGATTGTGTCCAATCATCGACCTCACAGATGCCTGGAAGCTATTTGATTGGTTGGTCCTGGGGTGTGTGTCTATGAGTCATGAAGCGTGTGCTAATGGGGTCTTTCTCTTCCTTGTTGCTATGCAGGTTGTGAATTGGCTGGAGGGGCCTGGCACAGAGCAGCTCCGAACACAGTGGGGGATCGGAGATTCCATCAGGGCCTCCCAGGCCCTGCAGCAGAAACATGAGGAGATAGAGAGCCAGCATAGCGTAAGGACAGAATAACACTAACACACACTACAGACACAAAACTACAAACACAACACAACACGACACAGCTTACCAACAGCACAACTTTATTACATCACTCCTTGTTCAATGTTCATAATTACAGAGATGAGAAGATGTGGGGAGAGATGGCTGCTAGTTCTGTGTGTGCTTCTCTTTCTTGCTTTCTCTCTCTCTGCAGAAGAAGCACTTGTCTTTGGAGCATCTTGAAGATCCCAACAATTAGGTCACTGAAAATGATTGAGTTTGGATTATTAGGAAGAGTCTGTTAGCTGCCAGGAGATGTACTGTAACTGCTTTTTATAGATCATTACTCTCTGGTCTGAGGAGCACAGATAAAGCACTACTAGACAAAAAATATGGGGGACAAACAAGTTAAGTAAATAAGGTACAGTGTGTACATCTGGAAAAAGCTTGTTTGATTTCACTTACAAAACAGACAGATAGAGAATTTGAAGCACAAATTAGAGCTTGCCCTTAACTTTTCCTCCCTGGATGTAGTATTGTCCTGCTCTTAGTGGTGGACAGATGGGCCAGGCCAGGAAGTGACTGCAGCAGCTGCAGCTGTTGGGTGTAACTAATGTTTCCCCTGGCTGGGTTTACATAAAAGACCCTGGTGAATCATTGCTCTGGGCCAAAGTGTGCCCTGGTGACCGAAACAGAGAGAACCAGCCAGGGGAATGAAAGGCTAAAGCCAGAGTGAGGTCAAAGCTGAAGATTGATGGTTAGGCTAAGGTGTGGTGTTGTCTCCAAGAGCCTTCAGCAGGTGGCGCTATTGATCTGAAATATATGTGTTCTCAAGGTAATAACTATACCACAAAAACACCTCACAACAGTGTTCAACTCAATTACTGTACAGTTGGTTTGAACAGAGTTTGAACAGCTTTGATACAGAAACATCTTTAGTGTGTGGTTCTTCTGTGTATTGAGCTTCTCTATAATAAACTGGTGTGTATATCAGAGTTTTCCTGCTTTCTGGCAAAGCCAGAGGACCACAATGGAAATAAGTTATGAAACATTGTGTAACTTGTGTGGCTGAATTGTGTTTCTAATTTGTGAAATCCAATCCTAATGTATGTGTTATTGGTTGTGTATTTACAGGAGTGGTTTGCAGTATACGTAGAGCTGAACCAGCAGATAGCAGCGTTGTTGAGTGCTGGAGACGAGGAGGACCTAGTGGAGCTGAAGGGTCTTCAGCAGCAGCTCAGTGATGTCTGTTACAGACAGGCCAGCCAACTGGAGTCCAGACAGAACGTACTGCAGTCAGCACACGAGTTCCACGGCACAGCACAGGACGTATGTATCATTGATTGATTGATTTGAATGGATCATTACAAAATACGTGTAAAGCCAAGAACTACAGTGACTCCTACTCTAAATCATAAAGTCAATCCCTAGGCCTGATCCCTAGGCCCTTGTGTAAATCTTTGAGGATTTGATAGGTGTAAGCAATATGGCCACAATCAGAGGGCAAGATGGAGCTACAACCACCCATATTGCTTACACTTATCCAGTCATCTGATCTACTGATCTACTGTGGCTCAGTTGGTAGAGCATGGTGTTTGCAACGCCAGCATGGTGTGTGCAACGCCAGGGTTGTAGGTTCGATTCCCACGGGGGCCAGTAGAAAAAAAAAAAGTGAAATGTATGCATTCACTACTGTAAGTCGCTCTGGATAAGAGCGTCTGCTAAATGACTAAAATGTAAAAATAAGTGCCTAGGGTTGAAGGGATGGGGGTCATAATATACTGAAAAAAATACAATTTCAAACATTTTACTGAGTTACAGTTCATATAAAGAAATCAGTCAATTGAAATAAATGATTTAGGCCTTAATCTATGGATTTCACATGACTGGGAATACAGATATGCATCTGTTGGTCACAGATACCTGAAAAAAAGGTAGGGGTATGGATCAGAAAGACAGTCAGTATCTGGTATGACCACCATTTGCCTCATGCAAGTTGACCAGGCTGTTGATTGTGGCCTGCGGAATGTTGTCACACTCCACTTCAATGGCAGTGTGAAGTTGCTGGATATTGGTGGGAACTGGAACACGCTGTCATTCACGTTGATCCAGAGCATACCCAAACATGCTCAATGGGTGACATGTCTGGTGAGTATGCAAGCCATGGAAGAATTGGGACATTTTCAGCTTCCAGGAATTGTGTACGGATCCTTGTGACATGGGGCTGTGCATTATCATGCTGAAACATGAGGTGATGGCAGTGGATAAATGGCATGACAATGGGCCTCAGGATCTCGTCACGGTATCTCTGTGCATTCAAATTGCCATTGATAAAATGCAATCGTGTTCGTTGTCCATGGCTTATGTTCGTTGTCCGTAGCTTAACCCACCATGAGGCACTCTGTTCACAATGTTGACATCAGCAAACCACTCGCCCACATGGCGCCATCACCTGCCATCTGTCCAGTACAGTTGGAACCGGAATTCATCTGTGAAGATCACACTTCTCCCGCGTGCCAGTGGCCATCGAGGGTGAGCATTTGCCCACTAAAGTCTGTTGCGATGCCGAACTGCATTTTCGAACTGTCAAGATTCTTCAGTTGTGCAAACCCACAGATTAATCAGCTGTCCGGGTGGCTGGTGTCAGACGATCCAGATGAAGAAGCCAGATGTGGAGGTCCTGGGCTGGCATAGTTACATGTGGTCTGCGGTTATGAGGCTGGTTGGATGTACTGCCCAATTCTCAAAAATTACGTTGGAGGCGGCTAATGGTAGAGAAATGAACATTCAACTATCTGGCAACAGCTCTGGTGGCATTCCTACGGTCAGCATGCCAATTGCACACTCCCTCAATTTGAGACATCTTTGGAATTGTGTTTTAGAGTGACCTTTTATTGCACATTTTAGAGTGGCCCTGTATTGTCCCCAACACAAGGTGCACCTGTGTAATGATTGTGCTGTTTAATCAGCTTCTTGATATGCCACACCCGTCAGATGGATGGATTAGCTTGGCAAAGGAGAAATGCTCACTAACAAGGATGGAAACAAGTTTGTGGAAAAGAATTGAAAGAAATAAGCTTTTTGTGCATATGGAACATTTCTGGTATCTTTTATTGCAGATCATGAAGCATGGGACCAACACTTTACATGTTGTGTTTGTATTTTTATTCAGTGTAGTATAGACTACTAACTGTTTGGCCTAGAGCTCTTTGTTGACTTTGTAATAACACCCCAGTTTATCCTCCCAGCTGTCCCAGCAACTGGATGGTCTACTGGGCATGCTCTGTGCCGATGTGGCGCCTGCTGACGGGGCTGCCATCCAACAAACACTCAAACACCTCGAGGAGAAACTCAAGAGCGTTGGTAAGCACAATTAAATGTATTATTCACTGTGATTTTTTTGGTTATATGAAACCAAGCCTTCAATAGATAACTGCAGAGTAGAATAAAAAGACTGATCTTGAGAAAGGTATTTGTGCTGAAACATTGACAGTCTTAACTATATCCCCTCTTCTTGTTTTCTTTCTAATGGATAACTGCAAGAATAATATTTTACATTTGAAATAACTTTCAGTAGTGTTAGTTGAGTAATTCATGAGTATTATTTGACGTGTATTTCTGCCCAGAGGGAGCCCTGGTAGGCCTGAGGGAGAAAGGCCAGGTCCTGATGGATCAGATGTCCAACCAGACTTCCTGGTCCTATGGGAAAGACGTGCCCATCGATAACAAAGACAACGTTGATCACATCCAAGGTGTCATGGAGGACATGCAGCTCCGGAAACAAAGGTTTGCTCAGATTTATTTTCAATCTTTTTTTTGGATGATGTAAGGCCGCAGGCCTCAAAAGGATACTGGAGTTGTTTACAAAGGTTCCACGAGTCAAGCGATTTCTGGAATATCGTGGAATTTTGGCCGTTGTCATGGAAATGGCTATCGTCATGTTTTAATAAAGTTTTGTTTCTGTTTAGATGTGAGGACATGGTGGATGTCAGGAGACTGAAGATGCTTCAGATGGTCCAGCTGTTCAAGTGTGAGGAAGATGCATCACAGGTCAGTCGATAGGCTTCCTTCTGTTCATCCCTGTTTGTTTGTTTGTTTGACCTCTGTTGGTTCTGGACTGCAAACTTAAGTGTGTTGTTATTATTGACATGTTGTTATTGACATGTTATTGTTGTTGACAATACCTTGTAAACCCCAGCTCATGTCACTGTGTTAACTCTCAGGCGGTGGAGTGGCTGGGTGAGCTCCTCGATGCTCTTCTAAAGACCCACATCAGACTAGGGGACGACTCACAGGAAACCAAAGTGCTGCTGGAGAAACACAAGAAGTTTGTGGATGTTGCACAGGTACGTACTACAAGAGCAGAGTTCAGACAGCTTGAGGAAGACTGAGGGGTTCTCTCTCTCCCGCTCTTGTCACTCCCTCAATTGTTCTGTCTGCCCCCTCCTCTCTCTTTCTCTCTCTGTCTCTTTTCTCTTTCCATGTCTTTCAAAGGGAAATAGAGGGGGAAGGGGAGAGTGGGGTAAGTTGAGCCAAAGGGGTAAGTTGAGCCACCCTTGTGTCTAGAAAACCATACACAAAGTTAATAATTTGACAAATTATTTAGGAAGAGGTCATAGTTTCATGGAGTCTGTCAAGGAAGAAACCACATGGAAAAAGTGGGAAGCAAGTTAGGTCCAAAAAACAGATTTTCACCAAGTCAAATTAATTGTGTTACAGGTTTCACGCTTGTATCTAAACCAAAGTAGATAATTGTAAGATTATTCCATACATCAGTTGGGGTCTCTATAAGATTCAGTATGCGGCCCTAAACCTAGCATGAACGTGCAATGGTAGCTGTGTGTGTGGGCTAATATTGTAGAATAATAGGGAAGACATCACAACTATGAAATAACACATATGGAATCATGTAGTAACCAAAAAAGTGTTCAACAAATCCAAATATATTTAATATTTGAGATTCTTTAAAGTAGCCACCCTTTGCCTTGATAACAGCTTTGCACACTCTTGGAATTCTCTCAACCAGCTTCATGAGAGTCACCTGGAATGCATTTAAATTAACAGGTGTGCCTTGTTAACCTCTCTAGGGGGTGTGGGACGCCACCGTCCCACCTGGCCAACATCCAGTGAAATTTCAGAGCGCCAAATTCAAAAACAGAAATACTCATTATAAAAATTCATAAAACATACAAGTGTTATACATCGGTTTAAAGATGAACTACTTGTTAACCTCTCTGGGGTATGTGGGACGAACTCGTCCCACCTACGTAACAGCTACTGAAATTCCAGTGGCGCGATTTTTGAATCGTTAGAAATACTATTACTTCAATTTCTCAAACATATGACTATTTTACAGCTATTTAAAGACAAGAATCTCGTTAATCTAACCCCACTGTCCGATTTCAAAAAGGCTTTACAACGAAAGCAAAACATTAGATTATGTCAGCAGAGTGCCCAGCCAGAAAAAATCAGACACCCATTTTTCAAGCTAGCATATCATGTCACATAAACCCAAACCACAGCTAAATGCAGCACTAACCTTTGATGATCTTCATCAGATGACACACCTAGGACATTGTGTTATACAATACATGCATGTCTGTTCAATCAAGTTCATATTTATATCAAAAAACAGCTTTTTGCATTAGCATGTGACGTTCAGAAAAAGCATAACCCCCGCAAACTTCCGGGGAATTTACTAACAGTTTGCTAAATTACTCACGATAAACGTTCACAAAAAGCATAACAATTATTTTAAGAATTATAGATACATTACTCCTCTATGCACTCGATATGTCCGATTTTAAAATAGCTTTTCGGATGAAGCACATTTTGCAATAATCTAAGTACATAGCCCGGCATTACAGGGCTAGCTATTTAGATACCCACCCAGGTCAGCCTCCACCAAAATCACATTTCCTATAAGAAAAATGTTCTTACCTTGCTTGTTCTTCATCAGAATACACTGCCAGGACTTCTACTTCAATAACAAATGTTGGTTTGGTCCCAAATAATCCATCGTTATATCCAAACAGCGACGTTTTGTTCGTGAGTTCTAGACACTATCAGAATGCTTCTTCACGGTCCCGCGCATGGCGCATTGGCGTGTCAAAAATGTCTAAATATTCCATTACCGTACTTCGAAGCATGTCAACCGCTGTTTAAAACCAATTTTTATGCCATTTAACTCGTAGATAAGTGATAATATTCCGACCGGGAGTATGCATTGAGCCTAAACAGCCGAATAAAATTTCTCCTCAGGAGCGACTCGTGCACGCGCCTCATTCAAAGGTCCTCGGAGCAGCCACTTAAAAAAGGTGATAATGTGTTTCAGCCTGAGGCTCCCTCGTAAACCTTCAGTTATTTCCCGGGCTCTGAGAGCCTATCGGAGCCCTGGGAATTGTCACGTTACAGCTAAGATCCTTACTTTTCAATAAAAAGATGCAAGACGCACGACTCCTTGTTAGACAGGGTACTTCCTGCTTGAAACCTTGTCAGGTTTTTGCCTGCCATAGGAGTTCTGTTATACTCACAGACACCATTCAAACAGTTTTAGAAAATTCAGAGTGTTTTCTATCCAAACCTGAACAATAATATGCATATTCTAGCTTCTGAGTTGGTGTAGGAGGCAGTTAAAAATGGGAACATATTTTTTCCAAAATTCTCAATACTGCCCCCTAGCCCAGACAGGTTAATCCAACCACGGTGTCAGATTTCAAAAGGGCTTTACGGCGAAAGCATACCATGCGATTATCTGAGAACAGCGCCCAGCAGACAAATCATTACAAACAGTTACCAGCCAAGTAGAGGAGTTGCACAAGTCAGAAATAGTGATAAAATGAATCACTTACCTTTGATCTTCGTATGGTTGCACTCACAAGACTCCCATTTACTCAATAAATGTTTGTTTTGTTCGATAAAGTCCTTTTTTATATCCAAAAACCTCAGTTTTGTTCAGTAATCCACTGGCTCAAAGGTAGTCACAACAGACAGACGAAAAATCCGAAAAGTATCAGTAAAGTTCGTAGAAACATGTCAAACGATGTTTATAGTCAGTCCTCAGGTTGTTTTTAGTCATAATAATCAATAACATTTCAACCGGACAAAAGCTTTGTCAATATAAAAGGAAAACAAGAAAGGCGTGCTCTCGGTCGTGCGCATGAAAAATCTCTGGGACACTGAATGGTCCACTCATTTAAAGTGGTCTTACTCCCTCATTTTTCAGAATACAAGCCTGAAACAATTTCTAAAGACTGTTGACATCTAGTGGAAGCCATAGGAAGTGCAATTTGAGTCCTAAATCAATGCATACTGTAATGGCATTCAATAGAAAATTACAAAAATAAATGTATCCCACTTCCTGGATGGATTTTTCTCAGGTTTTCGCCTGCCATATCAGTTCTGTTATACTCACAGACATTATTTTAACAGTCTTGGAAACTTTAGAGTGTTTTCTATTCAAATCTACCAAATATATGCATATCCTAGCTTCTGGGCCTAAGTAGCAGGCAGTTTATTTTGGGCACGCTTTTCATCCAGAGGTGAAAATAGTGCCCACAACCCTAATGAAGTTAAAAGTTAATTTGTGGAATTTCTTTCCTTCATAATGTGTTTGAGCCAATCAGTTGTGTTGTGATAAGGTAGGGTTGGTATACAGAAGATAGTCCTATTTGGTAAAAGACCAAGTCCATATTACGGCAAGAACAGCTCAAATAAGCAAAGAGAAACGACAGTCCATTACTTTAAGACATGAATGTCAGTCAATCCGGAAAATGTCAAGAACTTTGAAAGTTTCTTCAAGTGCAGTTGCAAAAACCCTCAAGCTCTCATGAGGACCGCCACAGGAAAGGAAGACCCAGGGTTACCTCTGCTGCAGAGGATAGGTTCATTGGAGTTACCAGCCTCAAAAATTGCAGCCCAAATAAACGCTTCACAGAGTTCAAGTAACAGACACATCTCAACATCAACTGTTCAGAGGAGACTGCATGAATCAGGCCTTCATGGGTGAATTGCTGCAAAAAAAACATGACTTAAGGACACCAATAAGAAGAAGAGACTTGCTTGGGACAAGAAACACGAGCAATGGACATTAGACCAGTGGAAATCTGTTCTCTTTGGGCTTTGATTTTTGGTTCCAACCGCCGTGTCTTTGTGAGACGCAGTGTAGGTGAATGGGTGGATGATCTCCGCATGTGTGGTTCCCACTGTAAAGTATGGAGGAGGTGTGATGGTGTAGAGGTGCTTTGCTGGTGACACTGTCTATGATGTATTTAGAATTCAAGGCACACTTAACCTGCATCGCTACCACAGCATTCTGCAGCGATACGCCATCCCATCTGGTTTGCGC
Organism: Salmo trutta; assembly: GCF_901001165.1. Classification (NCBI taxonomy): domain Eukaryota; kingdom Metazoa; phylum Chordata; class Actinopteri; order Salmoniformes; family Salmonidae; genus Salmo; species Salmo trutta. The sequence goes on along the minus strand of NC_042976.1, from coordinate 19,967,149 downwards.
TTAGTGGGACTATCATTTGTTTTTCAACAGGACAATGACCCAACACACCTCCAGGCTGTGTAAGGGCTATTTGACCAAGAAGGAGAGTGATGGAGTGCTGTGTGAGGTGACTTGGCCTCCACAATCACCCCTCCTCAACCCAATTGAGATGGTTTGGGATGAGTTGGACTGCAGAGTGAAGGAAAAGCTGGCAACAAGTGCTCAGCATATGTGGGAACTCCTTCAAGACTGTTGGAAAAGCATTCCAGGTTGAGAGAATGCCAAGAGTGTGCAAAGCTGTCATCAAGGCAAAGGGTGGATACTTTGAAAAATCTGAAATCTAAAATATATTTTGATTTGTTTAACACTTTTTTTGATACTACATTCCATTCCACATTCCATATGTGTTATTTCATAGTTTTGATGTCTTCACTATTTTTCTACAATATAGAAAATAGTAAAAATAAAGAAAAACCCTTGAATGAGTAAGTGTGTGCAAAGTTTTGACTGGTACTGTATATAGATTTCTTTGTTAGAAAGAGTACTATATTTCTCTTGACGGAGTGATGCTGAATGTAAAAAATGGCTCAACTTACCCCACTATCCCCTACTAGGTACTAGGTATTGTGTTAACCTGGCTCTCTCTTTCTCTGTGTCCAGAGCACCTATGACTACGGCCGTCAGCTGCTCCAGGCGACGGTGGTGTTGTGTCAGTCTCTACGGTGCTCCACGCGCTCCTCTGGTGACACCCTGCCACGCCTCAACCGGGTCTGGAAACAGTTTACTGTCACCACTGAGGAGAGGGTCCACCGGCTGGAGATGGCCTGCTCCTTTCACACCGCAGCTGAGAAGGTAGGAAAAGAATGACAGTTACCTAATATTATCAGGAAGATGTTAATATATTATTGAATTACCTTTGTGACAGCCAAATAATACACCTTCTTAGCAAATATTGTAAAGGTTTTGTCTTCTTTGTGCTTCTGACTACTCAGCGAGCCCTGTTGTTTGGACGTGTTGAATTATTGGGATATGCATGTATGCCACTTAACAGATACTTATCTAAAGTGACTAACAGTTCAGTGAGTACATACTTTTTTGTTGATGTCCTCTTCTGTTTCCATTCCCTCCTGTCTCCTCCATCCCAGGTGCTGGTCCAAGCCAGCCCAGACCAGGGTGATCTCCCAGTCGAGGTGGAGCAGGAAACCTATGAGGAGGTGGAGACTGTGGGGAAGGCTCTACTGGACAGACTCACTGTCCCTGTTATATTCCCAGACGGGTAAGAAACAATGGACATTTCACACTGAGACATGCCTGGCTTAACCAAGATGCAAGATCTAATGATGCATGCCATTTTGATCATGGACTGTTAATCCTTGTATCCATAGCCCCATCTATGACCCTGCTGAGTCTTTCTGCCCCCTTTGTCCCCCCTTCAGGAGCGAGCAGTATTTTGGCAGTCCTGGAGACATGGCGTCCTCTGCTGAACACATCCGGGACAAGATGAAGCTGGTGGAGGACAGGAAACTGACTCTGCACGAGGAAGATGAAGAGGAAGAAGACACTGAGCAGCTACAGTATCAGCAGCTACAGTATGAGCAGATGCATGACCAGGACGAAGAACTACACGATGATGAAGAACTACAAGACGACCAGGAACTACATGATGAAGAACTACAGGAAGTGGATAATGAACTACAAGATGGGGAGGAACTAGAACTGGAGAATGAGACGGACACTTAGGAATGCTAATGGAGCTCTTATAACAGCTTGCCTGGTCCCAGATCAGTTTGTGCTGTCTTGCCATATCCTATCGCCATTGGCGTGACAATGACCATAGCAGTTGACAAGAGCGCATAAACAGATCTGGGGCCAGGCTGCAGACCTATAACAGCAGCAACTAGCAGTCCACCAGACATTGAGGACAGGAAAGAACACCTCTGACCTTCGACATTACGCCAACACAGCACCTGACCATCACGTGCTCCAGATCTCTAGAATCCCGTTAATCTCCCGGTGTGACCGCATTTTTCCATCTCAGTTGTACTCTGCCTCGTCAAGCCATATTAATTTACCAATATCAGTTAAAGATAGAATATGGTCCTCTAGGATCCACTTACATTGCTTACAATACATGACATGGAGAAGAGAGGAGAGGAGGAGGGAAACAAAAGAAAGAAACTGAAAGCACTGACTGGAATGATCTCTGAAATTGACTATTTCCCTTAAAGCTTTACCTTGCCTGCCGATTGTCCCTCTGAATTTGTGTTCACGCTGCACTTGGCCTAGGGGTAGTTTTAACCCAGGGTTAAGGTTAGGCCTGGGTTAAGAACATGTAGTGTGAAAAGCCCTTAAGACAGGGGAGTCAAGCTTTTACATGGTTCTATATCCTCTAGAATATACAGAAAGCAAAGCACCATCTGTCTCTCTCCTTGTATTTACCTTACCGGTGCTTTAGAGTTTCTAGGCCTTTCTCTTTCTTGTCAAACTGCCTTGTTTGACTATTTTATATTTTCCCTCTGTTGTTTTTTGTTCGCAATACTTTCAAGTGGTTTCTGGAAGAAGAAAAACAAGTGTAAAAAGGTGTGGCAATATGTAAATCTATTCTCATTCTCAATGCCTTTGAATTTGGCACTAACTTCCCAGCCCACTGTTTCCGGTATAGACGGACTGTTGTATATTACGAGGATGGATGGGTGCAGTCAACCAGCTTTTAAGACATTTAGATGGCTGTGTCACTTGTGTGCATCAAGTTAAAATGTCTAATCAGACCTTTGTTATAAACCTAGATTAGAGTGGTAGATCCAGGGCTTTGTTTTTATTCATAAAATGTGATGTGAGAATTATGCTTCATCTCTTCATAATTGTCATTCTAATGTATACATACAGTACATACGCCTTTTGCATCGTGAGGCATGCGATTGAAATATTGATTCTATATTTATTTTGTTTTGTATATTGGTATTTTACATACCAGTCAAAGACATGCTTGTGGAGATTTTAGGTTTGTGAGGCTAATCATGTATTTCTTGAAAACCTGGGTCCTGCGAAATAAACAAGCAAACATTTTAAACATTTCTTGGAGATTATGTAGTTCTTTGTCTTTTGATTCATAAGCATAGTCTTACAAGACAATGTTGTCTCGTACACATACACAAGGTATGACTTCAGGCTTCAATTTAATTTGACACATCATGAAAAGCAGGACCGGACTAGGTGCATTTGGGGCCCTGGGGCACCAACTTCCAGGCCCCCAGTTTTATAATGCTATTCTACACATTTTGTCATGAGGGTATGAGAAAATGTTGCAGTTTTAAAGCTGATTTCCTGCAATTTTACACATTTTTGCCATGAGGCTGAGAGAAAATGTTGCAGGTTTAAAGCTAATATCCTATTCAAAAAATAAATGCCATGATGCTGAGAGAATTTTGCAGTTCCTGCAATTATACACATTTTGACAAAATAAATACAATAATTTGGCCCCGATGAAAAGCTTATTTTATAGAATAACTTACATTTACCAGTTGTTGTCATATTAAATAGGATATTTTAAGGTTTTCAATAAAACTGCCCAGTTGTCAGATTAATAGGATATTTTAAGGGTTTCAATAAAGCAGCCAGGCATTCACAAATCTTCAAGGTGTGTACTCACAGTAGCCGCTGGGTGCTGCAGATTAGATTGAGCTATGTAAGAACATGTTACCTCAACATCTCCTCATGAATAAAGAGTATGGGCATCATAAAATAATTTTCCCTAATTTGGCATAAACCATTCACACCTTTAACGGTAAATTCTCAACAGTCATTGGTAATTCACTTCAAATTAAATGCTATTCGACATTACACATTACAATGGTAAACAATTAACACGTTACTCAAAACAAAGACATCATTTACATTTGCATAAACTTTAGCATTTATATTTAACAATGAATACACCCCTTAACCTGAAATGACAATTTGGCGCGCAAACTCCTGAATTTATCATCGTTCCCTTTCCTGGGAGTCTGGGAGACAGCAGTTCGAACAACAGATGAAGGAAACACACATCGTGAGTCATCTTCAAAACTATCATACCATCTTTAGTTTTCTAACCATTCCACTACAAACACAACTTTCAAGGTATCAAAACACTGGAGTTGTTCAGTATTGCTTTTTGTAGAAGTCCCAGCAACACGACTTCATTCAGTAGCCTAGCATCCATATACTGTATTTCCAGATGATCTAATCCGCTAGAAACGAGCAGGCCCGTAGCCTGCTTATCTTCAGAGCCAAGGGCAAAACTGCGAAAGATATGGTTGCTGTAATTGTTATTTGTTATTTATTTATTGTAAATGCTTCTTCAGTATTTAAGGGTGTGTTTGAAGGTTGTATTTGTGGAACTAGGCCAGAGCTCCCTAACTGGCGGCCCGCATTTTCATTGTTGGACATAAAAGACCGTAGAAACACCAAATCAGCTCCAAGTGATTTTAATTTTGGATGTCTGTTCCCAAGTATTCCCACTCAATACAGAGACACATCTGATATCATACAAATGTAAGCATGGTTTAAAATTATTATGTTTTAGTGAAATATGATATGTTTGTGCTTCTTGCGGTGAATTTGCAGTATACAAATTATTTGTAATTATGTTCCGGGGTTTTGCCAAAATTCTCCCCCTCCTAGAATCCCCCTCCTCACGTGAATGAAGGCAGCTGTCAATGATCACGTTAGGCTGCGTTTTATTTCATGTTTATGGCGGTTTAATCGCGGGGGAGGCACTAGTAATATCTGCAGTTTTCGGTTTGGCTATTTGTTTCAAGTGTATTAGTCTATAAATAAATGTCTTTGCCAAAATTCGTCATCTCACACATGTTTTATTCGACTAGTAGTTGTTCTGAAACATTTTACTCCCTCCTCTATGTTTAATATAACACACATACATTAATTATTCATTTCGGTTTCGGTTGCTTTCGGTTACTTTCTATAGAACAAACCGAGTTGCCTATCCTGATTGAAGTACACTACTGGTCAAAATGAGCTACCGAAATGATTCAGAAGTGTGCCAGGCCTTGCAGTCCCAAGATAGAAGGGGGGAGGTTCAGCAGGCAAGAAAATAGCCCTGTCACCCCCCCCCCCCCCTTCTAATTTTGTCACTAGAGCCAAATACTTTCTATAGAACTAACTTCACGTCAGGATTGGCAACCGAAAATAATAATGAATGTATGTGTGTTATATTAAACATAGAGGAGGGAGTAAAATGTAAGCAATAAACATTTCAGAACAACTACTAGTCGAGTAAGACATGGGAGAGATTTATTTATAGACTAATACACTTGAAAAAAATAGCCAAATTGACAGCTGCCTTGAAGAACACAAATAAAAAATGTTTTTTGCTACTAAAATCAGTGAAATGTAGGCTAAACTGACAATGGAGTAAAGAGCAGAAATCTTAACTAGCAAGCAAGTCGCAGCAATGAAGAATTTAATGTGTGCGCGTTCACACAAAGGGGGGGATTCTGGCAGGGGGGAGATTTTTGGCACAACACCTGCAACCAACATCGGGAGTCTGTGCATTGGTTGGACAATAGGGAGTCCAGGGGACTCAGGGATGTTGTGTACCAACTCTAGGTGCAGGGCAGGCCCTGGCTGCTTAGCTTCATCTGTGAACCAGCAGAGGGAGTCTGGTTTTTTGGTGGCTTTTGGACTACCAGGTCTTCTCTTGTTCATGTCTATTGTTATTTTGTGAAGCCATAGTAACTATTATAGAAACAAAGAGACACTTTCTAATAAACAAATAGGCCTATTTATTTTCAGACATCAAAGGTGTAAACATATTCAAAGTGAGCTTTGTAACCCACAACAAACAAATATTCCACCACATGGGGGTGATGGTGAGACTGTTAATTAAGTTGCAATGTTTGAATCCATCCAACCCAGTAGCTTTTAAATCTTGAAGGTGATAGATGTTGCTGTAGCCGTTCTCAATGCTTATAATGACATGAAGCTGATGGTGAGGCTATATTTAACCCTCTCTGATTTCGCTCAGCTGGAACGGGCTGCTCAGATTGTGCGTCCCAAATGATGACATATCCTCTTTATAGTGCACTACTATTGACCAGGGCCCTAAAGGGAAAATGGTGCCTTTTGGGCTGCTCAGAGAGATGTTAGCTGGGACACAATTATCAGGAGACCCCAGCAGATGGCTGGGTGGGGTGAGGGAGGCCTTCTAGGTCTTCCCAGTCTGTCCTGGGCTATGCTCAAATCGGCTGATTTGTGTGTGTGTGTGTCTCCTCAACTTGACTGATCTGTCTGTGTGTGTGTGTGTGTGTGTGTGTGTGTGTGTGTGTGTGTGTGTGTGTGTGTGTGTGCCCCAGACTCGGCTGATCTCGCAGCGTCTTACTTGCTCAGCTGTTTCTTTAACTTCTCTAACAGCTGCCGCCTGCCCGCAACACTAGTCCATGACAGACCTGGGTTCAAATACTATTTGAAATAATGAAAAACATTTTAGCTGTGGTTGATTGAGCTTGCTTGTTGCTTTGCAAACCCTTGTCTTGCACCCCCAGAGATCCCAAAATCTGGCACTTACGGCAGGAAAACACAAAAAGTATTTGTAGATTTCAAGTAGTAGCCTATTTGAACCCAGGTCTGAGTGTAGTGTCATTGGTTAAGCATGACATGCAGATCCAAGTAGTCCTGTTAACAATTACAACACTTCTTTGGACTTCAGGCCCCCTGGCATGCCTTTGAGTAGGCTACATTTCACACAAATGTCTTCCCTCAAGTATCTGAGTCAGGCACTGTTGTTTGGCAGTGGCACATACACACACACAGTGACGTCCCGCAATGTACAGTTGAAGTCGGAAGTTTACATACACTTAGGTTGGAGTCTTTAAAATTCGTTTTTCAACCACTCCACAAATTTCTTGTGAACAAACTATAGTTTTGGCAAGTTGTTTAGGACATCTATTTTGTGCATGACACAAGTAATTCTTCCAACAATTGTTTACAGACAGATTATTTCACTTATAATTCAATTCCAGTGGGTCAGAAGTTTACATACACTAAGTTGACTGTGCTTTTAAACAGCTTGGAAAATTCCATAAAATTATGTCATGGCTTTAGAATCTTCTGATAGGCTAATTGACATCATTTGAGTCAATTGGAGGTGTACCTGTTAATGTATTTTAAGGCCCACCTTCAAACTCAGTGTCTCTTTGCTTGACATCATGGGAAAGTCAAAAGAAATCAGCCAAGACCTCAGAAAAAGAATTGTAGACCTCCACAAGTCTGGTTCATCCATGGGAGCAATTTCCAAACGCCTGGAGGTACCACGTTCTTCTGTACAAACAATAGTACGCAAGTATAAACACCATGGGACCACGCAGCCGTTATACCGCTCAGGAAGGAGACGTGTTTGGTGTGAGAAGTGCAAATCAATCCCAGAACAGCAGCAAAGGACCTTGTGAAGATGCTGTATGAAACAGGAACAAAAGTATCTATATCCACAGTAAAACGAGTCCTATATCGACATAACCTGAAAGGCCGCTCAGCAAGGAAGAAGCCACTGCTCCAAAACCGGCATAAAAAAGCCAGACTACGGTTTACAACTGCACATGGGCACAAAGATCGTACTTTTTAGAGAAATGTCTGATGAAACAAAAATAGAACTGTTTGACCATAATGACCATCGTTATGTTTGGAGGAAAAAGGGGGAGGCTTGCAAGCTGAAGAACACCATCCCAACCTTGAGGCACGGGGGTGGCAGCATCATGTTTTGGGGGTGCTTTGCAGCAGGAGGGACTGGTGCACTTCACAAAATAGATGGCATTATGAGGACGGAAAATTATGTGGATATATTGAAGCAACATCTCAAGACATCAGTCAGGAAGTTAAAGCTTGGTCGCAAATGGGTCTTCCAAATAGACAATGACCCCAAGAATACTTCCAAAGTTGTGGCAAAATGGCTTAAGGACAACAAAGTCAAGGTATTGGAGTGGCCATCACAGAGCCCTGACCTCAATCCTATAGAAGATTTGTGGGCAGAACTGAAAAAGCATGTGCGAGCAAGGAGGCCAACAAACCTGACTCAGTTACACCAGCTCTGTCAGGAGGAATGGGCCAAAATTCACCCAACTTATTGTGGGAAGCTTGTGGAAGGCTACCCAAAACGTTTGACCCAAGTTAAAAAAGTTAAAGGCAATTCTACAAAATACTAATTGAGTGTATGTAAACTTCTGACCCACTGGGAATGCGATGAACAAAATTAAAGCTGAAATAAATCATTCTCTCTACTATTATTCTGACATTTCACATTCTTAAAATAAAGTGGTGATCCTAACTGACCAAAGACAGGGACTTTTTACTAGGATTAAATGTCAGGAATTGTGAAAAACTGAGTTTAAATGTATTTGGCTAAGGTGTATGTAAACTTCCGACTTCAACTGTAAATACTGAACAGCGGTTTTATTCTCTAGTTTATGGAGCATTTATACCCAGTATTAAACCCAGTTTGATTATTCACCTCCTCCACAGTGCTGCCCATTACAGACAGTCAGCTCTCAGTCCTTTAGCCTTGGCATGCCCTCTATCTAAGCTCCTCTGTCAAGGCTTAGGAGAAGACCCAGATGCAGACAGTTTAGAAGTAACACAAGTTTATTACAAAAACAGGGGGGCAGGCAAACAACAGGTCAAGGGCATGCAGAGGTCAGTAATCCAGAGCAGAGTTCGAAAGGTAGAGAACGGCAGGCAGGCTCAGGGTCAGGGCAGGCAGAGGTCAGTAATCCAGAACAGAGTCCGAGAGGTACAGAACGGCAGGCAGGCTCAGGGTCAGGGCAGGCAGAGTTCAGTAATCCAGGGTGGTGTGACAAGGTACAGAACGGCAGGCAGGTCAAGGCAGGCAGGATGGTCAAAACCGGGAAAACAGGAACTAGAGAAAGACAGGAGCACGGGAAAACAGCTGGTAGGCTTGACGAAACAAAACTAACTGGCAACAGACAAACAGAGAACACAGGTATAATTACACTTGGGATAATGGGGAAGATGGGCGACACCTGGAGGTGGGTGGAGACAAGCACAAAGACAGGTGAAACTGATCAGAGTTTGACACCCTCCTTCTATGCAAAATAGTACAATTATTATATTGCACATTATAACTGTACTTTGTGGACATTTGTGACATTTTGCATCTTGTCAAATATATCAAATAATGTTTCTACACACGACATACTAGTAAGATGGGTAGATGATTTAAGTAGTTGTACTGTACACTGAGAAGTTTCTGGGAAGTTTTGTATCTTGATAACAATGGGCCACTGTTGGCCTTACAGTAGGCTATATCATTTGGACACACACACACACACACACACACACACACTCATATCTATTGTGTTTGTTGTTTGTTTGTTTCTTCCTCCAGTTTACAGTAGATATATGTCACTGCACCTTAGGAGAGTAACACATACCTCTCACTATTGGATCTATTGATGTACTACTAACTATCAAAGAGACTCATCACAGTTGGGAAGCTGAGGTCTGTTTGTGTTCCCCTGCTGTTTTCCTACTGTATCAGAATCTCTCTCTCCCCCTATCTCTCTCTCTCTCAATTTCAATTCAATTTAAGGGCTTTATTGGCATGGGAAACTTATGTTAACATTGCCAAAGCAAGTGAAGTACTGTAGATAATAAACAACAGTGAAATAAACAATACAAATGAACAGTAAACATTACACTCACAGAAGTTCCAAAAGAATAAAGACATTTCAAATGTCATATTATGTCTATATACAGTTGCCCTTTTCTTGTGGCAACAGGTCACAAATCTTGCTGCTGTGATGGCACACTGTTGTATTTCACCCAGTAGATATCGGAGTTGATCAAAATTGGGTTTGTTTTCGAATTCTTTGTGGATCTGTGTAATCTGAAGGAAATATCTCTCTCGCTCTCTCCCCCTGTCTCTCTCCCCCCATGTCTCTCTCTCTCGCTCTCTCCCCCTGTCTCTCTCCCCCCCATGTCTCTCTCTCTCTCACTCTCTCCCCCTGTCTCTCTCTCACCCTGTCTCTCTCGCTCCCCCTGTCTCTCTCTCTCTTTTCCTTCCATTGTGCTGTAGTCAGGGAATAAAGAGCTGATTCTCACTAGGACAATACTAACTCCCCCTATCTCTGACATGCATATCTCTTTCTATTGGATCTAGTGAGGTACTACCAAGTATCAAAGAGACTCATCAAAGTTGGGCCAGCAGAAAGCTGAGGTCTGTTTGTGTACCCCTGCTGTTTCCCTACTGTATCAGAATGTACTCTCTGTCTCTCTATATCTCTAGTCTCTCTGTCGCTCTCTCTCTGTCTCTTTATATATCTCTAGTCTCTCCCACTCTCTCTCTTTCTATATCTCTAGTGTCTCTCTCTCTCTAGGCTCTCTCTCCCTTGTCCCTCTCTTTCTCTTTAAGTCTCTCCCCGCCATCTCTCTTTCTCTCTAGTCTCTCTCTCGCTCTCTCTCTCTCACCCTGTCTCTCTCGCTCCCCCTGTCTCTCTCTCTCCCCCTGTCTCTCTATCTCTTTTCCTTCCATTGTGCTGTAGTCAGGGAATAAAGAGCTGATTCGCATTAGGACAATACTAACTCCCCCTAGCTCTCTGACACACTGGCTTGTTCCCCAAAGGGAAAGGGATATTTTAAAGCAACCAAGAGGAATTTTAAACAAAACGTCTCTAAAGAATGTTTCCTCAAAATAAATAATACAGACATGAACTGTGTTTGAGAGAGTGGCCAAATATATCAGGTTTGAAGGTAAGACCCAAATGCAGACTGTGTGGAAGTAACAATGTTTATTACAGCAACAGGGACAGGCAAACGACAGGTCAAGGCAGGCAGGGGTAGATAATCCAGAGCAGTGGGGCAAAGGTACAGGACGACAGGCAGGCTCAGGGTCAGGTCAGGCAGAGGTCAGTAATCCAGAGTAGAGGCAAAGGTACAGGACGACAGGCAGGCTCAGGGTCAGGTCAGGCAGAGGTCAGTAATCCAGAGTAGAGGCAAAGGTACAGGACGACAGGCAGGCTCAGGGTCAGGTCAGGCAGAGGTCAGTAATCCAGAGTAGTGGGGCAAAGGTACAGGATGGCAGGCAGGGTCAGGGTCAGGTCAGGCAGAGGTCAGTAATCCAGAGTAGTGGGGCAAAGGTACAGGATGGCAGGCAGGGTCAGGGGCTGGCAGAGTGGTCAGGCAGGTGGGCTCAGAGTCAGGACAGGCAAGGGTCAAAACCAGGAGGGCGAGAAAAGAGAGACTGCGGAAAAGCAGGAGCTGAGACAAAAACGCTGGTTGACTTGACAAACAAGGCGAACTGGCAATAGACAAACAGAGAACCCAGGTATAAGTACACAGGGGAAGATGGGCGACACCTGGAGGGGGTGGAGACAAGCACAAAGACAGGTGAAACAGATCAGGGCGTGACAAAATGTGGCTTTTTGAATTACATCATGTAGAGGGGACACCAAGTATTGCCTGTGTCTAAAGGGGGTATCTAGCCAGCCAGGCAAGGTAGTGTTAATTAGAAGCAGTCAGCCAGTGAGAGTGTGACCTTTTCTCTCTCTTAAAAGATACTTAAACACTAGTGCAGCATACCAGTGTGAAGTGTGCTTGGCTTTTGTCTGTAATAATATAATAATAATTATAAATGCCATTTAGCAGACGCCTTTATCTAAAGCGACTCACAGTCATGTAGAGGGGACACCAATGGAAAAACGTATTCACAGACCTAGAGAAGCAAGATAAAAATCTGTCCAGCTATGACAACTCACAGGGTATTTTCCCATCTATTGGAAGATAGATAGGCCTACCAATATGATATTCCATGGATGGACTGGTGCCTATGTGGGGTTGTCTTTGTTAGTGATGCAACAATATGACATTTTTGGCCGATACCGATATCCAATATTTTCCTTGCCAAAAAAAGCCGATACCGATATTAAACATTTTAGCGGCCTTTTAAGCATTCTAGTACAGTTAAATAGTTAACACACACATGGACGCAGCGGTCTAAGTCACTGCATCTCAATGCAAGAGGCGTCACTACAGTCCATGGTTCGAATCCAGACTGTATCACATCCGGCCGTGATTGGGAGTCCCATAGGGCGGCGCACAATTGTCCCAGCATTGTCATTGCTAAGAATAATGAAAATAACTGCAGTTTCTACTGGTCATTGTTTTCAGGCTGGTTGTATTGGTGCTAGCTAGGTACCAAGCTAACGCTAGCTACCCCAGAAGTTGCAGTCAAAGAAATTATGCTTTATTACCAACGCAGTATTGAAAACACATCGTTCATGGCCGTGTTTGCTTGTTTGCAGACTTTTTTGTACAGCTATGACAGTGCTACTGTATCTTTTTTGACACGCAAAGAGCCAAACGGCGTTCCATAGTATGTATGTCGTGAAGCTACTAGCAGTGACGCTATTACTGTGTAACTTCGGTAGGGCAACATCTGAAAAATAGCGCACTTGGTAATGTGTACCGGTGCTCGACCAGTTGGTGAAAGCCAACATCACCCACGACAGAGAACGGTTGATTGTCAAATTTGATTACTCTTTCAAATGACTGCTCGACTTGTTGACTGCTTGATCCACACAGCAGATGTGAGCTAGGTTAGGAATGCTGTGTTGCACGTGTAGCACAAAATATTACGTGGCGTCATTACTGGATGGAAATTACAAGTGTAATGGCTGTGCTCAATGCAATGGCACTTATAAATGTAGATCCTTCAAACACCCCCAAAAAGGGAAACTGATCCCTATCAAAGGTGTTATTACGTGCTCCACTAAGGCAGTTATTTCTTATAACTTGTCCTTGTGGTAAAAAATATGTGGGTAAGACAAAGCTTGAATTAAAAGTATGTATCTCAGAGCATCGTAGCACCATTAGGTGCAAAAACTCGACTTACCCAGTTGCGGCCCACTTTTTGGAAGCAAACCACTCGATTTCGTCTCTGCGTTATATTGGCATCGAACATGTCACCCTCCCTAGGAGAGGGGGTGACCTTGATAATTTATTGTCAAAACGAGAGACTGATGGATCTTTAATTTAAAGACTCTTGCTCCCTTCGGTCTCAACGTAGACTTTGATCTGAAGCCATTCTTGTGATTATTGTGACTTTGCCATTGTAATTGTTTGTAGGCTTATGTAGTCTAAATTGAATCTATGATCGTATGCTATCCATTTGTTTTTTGTATATTGTTCAAGTTTTCCACTCCGCTAGCCAGCACCTCGCCTAAATAGGTGTGCGTTTCTTTTTCCTCTAGATTGTCATTACGTCAAGTACCTACCTACATTATATAGGTATGCACGTCAGCTTTGACATCGGTTTTGCACATCGGCGTTAAACTAGACATCAGCCAATACCGATGTTGGCATTTTTAGCTAATGCCTCCCTCATACACAGACTAGGAATGCACGATATATCGGTGAACATATCGGTGTCGGCCGATTCCGATATGTTCACCGATATATCGTGCAATCCTAGTCTGTGTATGAGGGAGGCAGGAGAGGATAAAGAGGGGCCGAGTGGGACTGGGAGAGAGGCAGGCAGGGAGAGGGGAGGGTTGTGCAGATAGACCAGAGTGGAGCGGCGCCGCCAAACTAGGGGTGTGTCAAATGGCTTCCAGCACAGCACAGTGTGATAATCCTAGAGGATAGTTCTATTTTTAACACACTGGCCAGCCGTGTTCTGCCCTGTCAACTTCACTCTGCTCTGTGTCTCCTGCTTGTTGAGCTTCAGTCAGTACTTTGATGCTAGTGGCTCTGATCTGTTGTGCTGTGGCTCGGCTGTGGGACTGGAGGGAGTGGAAGGGGGATATAACACCGCTGTTGAAACATACACCTTCCAACTGGATTGTTTTTGCGCCTGTTGGATGGATGAGGGGACAGAGGGGTCTCTCTACTGCCATTTTTTGCTTGGTCACTCTATCTTCAAAGGAAATATTGAAGGACTGTTGAGTTTGGAAGCACCCAGAGACTGAAATGAGAGAACAGGACAGAGACTAGGATTTGCAGGATCCAGAGAGAAGAGAGTGGACAGTAGGGGCTGTAAAGCTCATCTTATACTTTATGAAGTTAAGTTTGGACGGGGGAGACAATGTCCAACGAAAGTGACACTAAAGGTCAACCTGCTGCGACAACAACAATCAGCACTATCGCTGTACAGGCTGGCGATTCTCAGATTATTGTTACTGTGTTCAAGGTACCAAACTCCTAAAATGTTCTTCAGTTGTGTCTTTGGGTTGCTTAGGCTGTCTTTAGTTGTCTTTTTAAGCGTATTTCAGTCCTTGAAAAGCCTTATATAAAACCCAATTATTATTTTTCAGTTTGTTGATATCTCAGGTGAACAGAACAGGAGGGCTTAGATATATGCCTCTCAGAACACTTCTTTGGTCAGAAATGGTCGTTCACTCCACAATGATGGAGATGGAGAAGATCAATCTTTCCAGGCATTTTTAACAGAAATGTTGTCTAATATTACTATAGTGTCATGTCTATATAACAACAAGGACTGGTAATGAATCAGTGCCTGTCAAAATAGATTATTGATCTGTCTGAATCTGACTGACACTGACCTCACAGTGATCATCCATCGATCTCTTTCTTTCCAAAGTGATGCTGCTATTAAAGTATCTTTCCCAAATGTCACCCTATTCCCTTCATAGTGCACTACTTATGACTAAGGGTCTTGTCAAAAGTAGTGCACTAGCCTACAGTATATAGGGAATATAGCCATTTGAGACACAACCAGAGAAAGGCATTTAATGTTGTCAATGATGTCACAAGCTTGCATAGTCCACATTGTTAAAGCTAGTATCCTGGGATGTCAATAGCTCTCTCTGTTTGTCCATTATGCTTATAGGACTAGTTCCCAGCCAAACCAGCAGGCTTATCTCAATGCCTCACACACTAGGGCCGTACATCTCAACATGTAGGCGGCCCTGCAGGGCTTTCCCACAGTAGTGATAATAAGACAACTGACATTAGGTAGGTCTTTGTTTTCTTTTCCCACATGGCAGTCAAATACATGGTAAATACATGGTAAATATGTGGTAAATACATGGTAATATGTGGGAAAGTTCAAATGTACAAGATATTAGATATGATAAAACACTGAAAGGAGATTGTTTTCAAGTATTAATTAATATTCCTACTAGAGAAGGAAAAGCCTATGTTTTGTTTGAAGAGAGATATGTTTGTTGTCCTCTGTTGTATCCTCTGGCGCCAATTTTGCTGACCAATTTGGTCGTGAAGGGGGTAATGGTAACGGCGTTCCCCTGAGTCCCCTTTAAAGTAACTGCCACGGCTGCAATCTAATGCATGCAATGATTAAAGGGCAAAGCATGCAGAGTAGGAAATAGGCCTAATCTCCACCTCCAGCACGTCCCAGTTCCAGGGCCCATGTACACTCTATGGCTGTAACCACATAACTAACCACCGCTGTCATTGACATATGAATTATTGTCTCAGTGAAAGTTTCCTTACATCTGAAACAACAGGCTACTGTAATGAGTGTGACACTATGTATAAATCTTGTAATGTAGTTTAACAGTTGTTGGTGATCCTCACACTGCCTAGTATGAACACTTTGTAGCTGTTACAACCACGGTTGTCATTGACAAATCAAGTACTGTCCCGTCTTTCCAAATATATACAGGCATTATGTAGTAATACTGTCATATAGGCTACAGCAATAGCTGTTGGAGCTTTTTACGCTCAGTTTGACACTTCCACGAAAAGCTTGGCTTTAAGTTAATGTGTGTCACCCAGAGCAGTATCAGTAAGTCATTACATTAAATGAATACCTCAGTTTAATGGATTGACATTGTCCTGGGATATGTTCCAAATGGCACCCTATTCTCTATATAGTGCACTACTTTTGAACAGGGTCCATAGAGCTCTGTGAAAAGTAGTGCACTATATAGGGAATAGGGTGCCATTTGGGACGCAGTCACTAATTGCGTTCCCGGGACAGCACAATATATTGGAAAAGGAGCCCCACATTGCGGACGACATTTCCATACTCTGTTTACACTGAAGTTCACAGGAGGACCATGTGGGTGCCCACAGGTCATAACATTACACCAACCTGCCCTGCTCGCAGTCGGATTATAAACAACATGTTACATGGCCTTGGCAGGGAAACACAAACAGACATCGGCTTCCTGCTGGTCTAACTTTGAGTCTCTTTGATACTTAGTATCAAAGATTGTTCCAATGGATACAGACAGGCCGTTTACTCCTGAAGTATAGTAATAATTATAAACAGGTTGGTTCAAGCCCTGAATGCTGATTGGCTGATAGCCGTGGTATACCACGGGTATGACAAAACATTTATTTTTACTGCTCTAATTACATTGGTAACCAGTAATAGCAATAAGGCACATCTGGGGTTTGTGGTATATGGCCAATATACCATGGCTAAGGGCTGTATCCAGGCACTCCTCATACATAAGAACAGCTCTTAGCTGTGGTATATTGGCCATATACCACAAACCCCCGACGTGTCGTATTGCTTAAATATGTACTGACAGCAAAAGGGAGAAAACAATCACTGTGTGTTTTGTAGTGTGAGGCACTGGTGCAGCTGCAGTTGACTGAAGCCAATCCCAACCTGCTGGAGATCGGCAGCAACCAGGATGAAACCAAGAAACTACTGCATGAACACGAGCAGCTCCAGATCAAACTCAAGGTAATCCTCTCATTGGAAATAGATGTCACCACTAAGGGGGTCCTGGGTGGTGCAGTGGTCAAAAGCACTGCACCGCAGTGCAGAGGTGCCACTACAGCCTGGGGTTCGATCCCACTGACCAGGATTCCCGTTGGATGGTGCACAATTGGTCTGGGGTAGGGGAGGGTTTTCTTGGCTCATTGTGCTCTGCAAGCTGACTCCGGTCGTCAGTCAAACGGTGTTTCCTCCGACACGTTGGTGCGGCTGACATCCGGGTTAAGAAAGCAGTGTGCTAAGAAGTAGGCGGCCATGTTTTGGAGGACACATGATTCGACCTTCACCTCTCCTGAGCCCATTGAGGAGTTGCAGAGATTAGCCAAGGGACCTAATTCAGGGAGAAAACGGGGGTAAAAAAAGATATGCTTGTGGCCGTACCATCCTGAACACGCCTGTTCAGGGTTGGGCCTGATTGGTACCGGGACAGGAGAAAAAGAAGTACATACTTCTCATTCTCGTTGTAGTATTTCTTCTTCATTCCTATAACTAATATGATGTAGAACAAACTTCACGTCAGGATAGGCAACCGAAATGAATAATTAATGTATGTGTGTTATATTAAACATAAATGTAGGCAATAAACATTTCAGAACAACTACTTGTCGAATAAGACATGGGAGAGATGACAAATTTTGGTAAAGATATTTATTTATAGACTAATACACTTGAAACAAATGGCCAAACCGAAAACTGCAGACATTACTAGTGCCTCCCCCGCCATCAAACCGACATAATTTTTTTTTTATTAAACACAGCCTAACGTGATCAGAAATCTCAATTAGCAAGCAAGTCGCAGCAATGAAGAATTTAGTTTGTGTGCGTTCACGTGGGGGGGGGGGGGGGATTCTGGAAGGTGGGAGATTTTCGGCACAACATTATTGTGTATATTGTGATTTTCGGCACAATTGACTATATCTCGTTGAGACACCATCAATGCATTTCTTGTCTCAGAGATGGAACATGAAACTTATTCAGTCACTTACATTGCCTCGGTGGAAGGTGGAATGTTCATAGCAGCAACGTTGATTTATATTATTTCCACTCAAAGCTTTTTCCCCCAGCCTTGATATAGACAATGGCTATTTAGATCCAGGCCATTCATTACTGTTGCCACCTACTGTCAGGAGTTAGTTATGTCTGAGTGCTGAGCATGTTACGTCTTATTTTATACAACAATGATATTATTGGCATAAGCATGTGAACAGTTTATATTATTCATGTAAACGTTCCGGTAGCATAGCGGTTAAGAGCGTTGGGCCAGCAACCGGAATGTCGCTGGTTTGAATCCCCGGGCTGACTAGGTAGAAAATCTGTCGATGTGCCCTTGAGCAAGGCACTAACCCCTAAGCTCCTGTAGGTAGCTCTGGATAAGAGTGTCTGCTAAATGAGCAAAATGTCATTTTCCATTAAGACATCAGAGTAACTACAGATTTAAACCCCTGAACAACCCCTCTAGTTAAAGAGAGGTTTTATCACAAAAACAATCCAAAAAAGATTTGCATCCAAATGCACCGTGTCCTTGGTTTATCCACTGCTTTTAATTCAGCTTACCAGCAGCAATCACATAGCAAGGCTTTGAACATTTCAAATGTGTATCTTACAATAGTGCAATTGAACAAAATGTCAATGAATCGCTCCATTAACAATGTTGATTTACATGCAAGTATATGGTCATTTTATGTTTTTTAAACAACGTGTCCTTATCAGAGAATGTCAGTATTGTACTCAACGACCGTGTAATATACAGTGACCTCCAAAAGTATTGGGACAGGGACACATTTTTTAAAATTGTTTTGGCTCTGTACTCTAGCGCTTTGGATTTGAATTGATACAATGACTATGAGGTGAATGTGCAGACAGACTTTTATTGTAAATAAAAATACAATATGTTTCTAAACACGTCTACATTAATGTGGATGCTACCATGATTACGGCTAGTCCTGAATGAATCATGAATAATGATGAGTGATAAAGTTACAGACGCACAAATATCATACCCCCAAGACATGCTAACCCTCTCACCATTACAATAACAGGGGAGTTTAGAATTGTTTTTGTGGGTATGATATTTATGCCTCTGTAAATGTATCATTCATCATTATTCACGATTCATTCAGAATTATCCGTAATCATGGTAGCATCCACATTAATGTAGACGTGTTTAGAAACATATTGTATTCAACAAAAGTGACTCCAAAGTGACACAATTCATGAATTTCCATTCATTTCTATTGGGCACAAAATAATCTGAAATACAATCAAAACAAACAGAAAATGCATCCAACAAATTTGTAGAGTCACAAGCTTGATGTAGTCATTGCATGCTATGACTATTGGACCAAATACTTCACTTTTTACTGATTTAGTACACAAGTGAATTTGTTTCAAAACGTTTGGTCCCCTAAAATGGGGGGACAATACACAAAAAGTGCTATAATTTCTAAATGGTTTACCTGATATGGATGAAAATACATCATATATCATAAAATCCAAAGTGATGGGGTACAGAACCAAAACATCCCAAAATGTGTCACTGTCCCAATACTTTTGGAGCTCACTGTATGTACATATTGGTGCCAGCCTGTTGTAAGGCAGTGTGCTAATAAGAATGTAGCCGGCAAAAAAACCCGGTCCATTTACAATGTTGATTTACATGCAAGTCTACAATTTTTAATAAGGCAGTGCTCTAATGCCTCTGTGTCAGAAACATGAGTGTAAATCCAAAAAAGGAGGCCTGTATAATGCAGAGAAGATACTTGAATGAACTAGCTACAGTATATTTTAGAGACTTCTCTCTTTCCAGAAACATGAGGCAGGCGTGTGGGCCTTGCTGGAGGAGGCAGACAGGACAGCAGAGAAGGAAGATGAAGTGGAGGTGTATGAGGCCATGGCTGTCTCGCTGAGCGATGCCTGGAGAACCCTGATCTCACTGCTAGAGAAGCGCCGGTCGCTGCTACACCTGGCCTCAGAGTTCTTCGACAGGGCTCTCGAGGTAGGTAGGCTAACAGAAGGGAGATGTTCTAGCTACATAGACCATACATAGACCCTGAGCTCACTGCTAGAGAAGTGCTCCTCACTGCTACACCTGGCCTCAAGAGTTCTTTGACGGGGCACTTGATGTATTGGCCAGGCTAATAAACAGACTGTTATAGCTACACTATAGCTACATAGAACACACATGGAGCATACATAGACCAGACATAGACCCTAACAGATCAAAGCTGTTTTTCAGTTCATGTACATGTAGGCTATGCCACAGGGGTTTTCATTGCACTAAGCCTGTTACAAAGTGGAATTTCAACCAGTCCTGCGGTTCTGAAATGGAAAGTTTGTTTTTCATTATTTTGTTTGTTGGAGGAAATATAAAATGGCATGATAGCTATCAACACAGAATCCAGTGTTGTTTTGTTATTACTGTGTTGTTAAAGTGCGTCTGTTTCCTCCTCTGAAGTTTGCTTCAAAAGACAAAAGAAAACAGCTCATTGTTTTATCAG
This sequence comes from Salmo trutta, assembly GCF_901001165.1. Classification (NCBI taxonomy): domain Eukaryota; kingdom Metazoa; phylum Chordata; class Actinopteri; order Salmoniformes; family Salmonidae; genus Salmo; species Salmo trutta. The sequence goes on along the minus strand of NC_042976.1, from coordinate 19,946,956 downwards.
CTTTGTTAGCATTTGTGTCTACGTACTGGAAAATAAAGATATATGATTTTTTCCGGTAGATAACATTGTAACTGAGAAGGGGCTGTTTTTACTGCAATTAGATATCAGGGGAATTTACTGCCAATGTGTCACAATGGTGCAGTTTCCATGCCATCATTCCACAGACAGAGCAAGAACGTTGCATTTTGTGATATTGTAGGCCTATGTACTGTAATTTAACCAGGCTCTATCGGCTGGCCACCCTGGGTGCTGCCACACAAAGCAGACACATTAGAGTTGATGTGATGATTATGAAACATGAGGAGTGGAAGTGTGAAAGATAAAGGAAGCAGATGGTTCCCCCTGGATAACCTCACTGTGGATGTGACTGAGAATTAAACAAATAGCAGAACTGTTTGTACTGTCTGTCCTTTTACATGTTTCATCACTGACCAAACAGTGTTCCTTTTTCAATGTTTTACTTCTTTATTAAATCTATTGTGAATGTACGAAGCCTTTGGAGATCTCCATGAATAAATGTGCAAACCCAGAGCACATACTAGGCTAAATTACACTGTTGTCTAACTATACAGATATATTAATGCTGTCTTCCTCCACCTACTTCACTGTTGTCTAACTATACAGATAGATTAACTATGTCTTCCTCTACCTCCTTCACTGTTGTCTTACTATACAGATAGATTAACTATGTCTTCCACTACCTCCTTCACTGTTGTCTAATTATACAGATATATTAACTATGTCTTCCTTCACTGTTGTCTAACTATACAGATAGATTTACTATGTCTTCCTCCACCTCCTTCACTGTTGTCTAACTATACAGATAGATTAACTATGTCTTCCTCTACCTCCTTCACTGTTGTCTAACTATACAGATAGATTGACTGTCTTCCTCCACCTCCTTCACTGTTGTCTAACTATACAGATAGATTAATACTGTCTTCCTCCACCTCCTTCACTGTTGTCTTACTATACAGATAGATTAACTATGTCTTCCTCTACCTCCTTCACTGTTGTCTAACTATACAGATATATTAACTATGTCTTCCTTCACTGTTGTCTAACTATACAGATAGATGAATTATGTCTTCCTCCACCTCCTTCACTGTTGTCTAACTATACAGATAGATTAATGCTGTCTTCCTCCACCTCCTTCACTGTTGTCTAACTATACAGATAGATTCATTATGTCTTCCTCTACCTCCTTCACTGTTGTCTAACTATACAGATAGATTAACTATGTCTTCCACTACCTCCTTCACTGTTGTCTAATTATACAGATATATTAACTATGTCTTCCTTCACTGTTGTCTAACTATACAGAACTATGTCTTCCTCCACCTCCTTCACTGTTGTCTAACTATACAGATAGATTAACTGTCTTCCTCTACCTCCTTCACTGTTGTCTAACTATACAGATAGATTGACTGTCTTCCTCCACCTCCTTCACTGTTGTCTTACTATACAGATAGATTAACTATGTCTTCCTCTACCTCCTTCACTGTTGTCTAACTATACAGATAGATGAACTATGTCTTCCTCCACCTCCTTCAGTTTGCTATCAGAATAGATGAGGCAGAAGAGTTCCAGAGCAGAGAGCAGGAGCTGGCAGATGCGGAGTGTCTGAAAGAGCTGCTCATGAAACACAGTGTTATGAAGAGAGGTGGGTATTATGTTGATACACCTATAGTACAGCCTCCCTTGGAGAAATTCTGTATTTATTCCCTTTGTCAAATCCCCTTAGAGTAATGACTTCTGGATCACTGTTCCAGATGTCTGGTAGATGATACACAACCTCAGTCTGATCCTGGCAGTCATTCAGTTCACCTCTGCCCTCCCTTGAGTGAATCATTCTCCTCTTAAAGTTCCTGAAAGATGATTTTACCCTTCCTTTCAGTCTCCAAGGCACTGAGACGTAATGAAGAGATAGATATCTGTCAGATGTGAGAATGAGTGGGCTTCATGTTATATCAACAGCACAATAAACTAAAAGCTAGCTGGTTGAGGCTGCTGAAGGAGAAAGGGACCATGGTGTTATATGACATCGTAACGGTAATATAAACAAGTACTGTCATTCTCATGATCATATTTGATGAGAGATTACACTGTAGTGCGAGACACCTTACTTACTATACAAATTGATCTAGGATGGCTGTATTTACACGGCCCAAAGCTGGATTAATTCATTAATTATTTGTGTTTTGGCACATATCTTTTGCAAATGAAAAAAGAGATTCTGCACACTACAATCTATGATCCCATGTGGTATGTTGGTGATAACGTTTTGACTACTTAGGTTTTCATCAGGTCCATATTGTTTTGATTTCCAGCACCTGCTCAAAGACGTTGTATGTGCACATGTAATCATCTTTTCTTATTCTGGCCCATATCTGTCCCTCGGGTCTACTGGAGAAGTCAATGCTGGTTCTAAACAAGAGAGTCTTTCTAATGAGAAACTTGTCAATGGTATCACATAATTCAGATTTTTGCTGCTATTGGCACTGACTATGTAATGCCTCCAAGTAATAGTAAATAAACCTCTCCCTCTTTCTCTATCGCTTTCTTTCTCTCTTTCTCCTCTGTCGTCGACACCTCCCCTTCCCTCTCTCTTTCCCCAGGCCTCCTGGAGAAGTCAATGTTGGTTCTGAACAAGAGTCGTGATCTTCTAGACTTCCTGAGAGAGTTCCAGACTGAGGATGGTCTTCAGAGGAGTGAGGCGTTGAGAGGGGCTGACAGCAGCTATGGCCGGGTGGAAAGTCTGATGGAGATACTGCAGGACAGGAGGAGACAGGTGGATCAACACATGAAGCAGCAGCTCCTTGACCTGGAAGTGATCCTTAACATCTACCAATGGGATCGCCAGGAACAGGAAGTGAGTCACACACTGTCAGGAAATGTCTATCTAAGATCAATCCGTGTCAGAAATCTCCTTTTGACTTAAAACTTTCACCTATCTGAAATCTGAACTCATCATGAGTTGCCTGCCCCCATGTAGAGTAGAAACAAATGTTCTACCGAGAAATATATAATACCTTCTGGCTTGTTGAGCCATATGGGGTCATGTGTTAAGATGATGGGAGTACAGATGCCTCTGGGTTTAATATTCTATCTACTTCTTAGTGTAAGGAAGAGCAGTCATGCAGCATAAAACTCTTCCTTTGAAATCATTTACATAAGTACCCAAGTATAAATGCAGTAATGCCCTGACTGCAGTTATAATGTATGGTATTTTATTCAGGTAACCCACTGGTTCAAAAACAAAGCTGACTTGTACTTTGAAAAAGATAATTTGGGCTCAGCTCTCACAGAAAATGAAGAGCTCCTTCAGGAATACAAAGAGTTTGAAGAGAAAGCCAAGGTATGATACTTTAAATATGAATACACTTTGGGGCATATTTGCCAAGTGATTGACTGATATTTTCAACAGTAAACAACAAAGCTATAACAAACTTTATTAGGGCATGTCCAATTTTACTGTATATGTGTGACTATTATAATACTAGGGCCATGAGCATGACAGCTAAGTGACTTTAGTATAGAAAAAATATTTGATCTACAGCCAATCTAATATTCACTGTGTGTGCATGTGTGTGTGTGCATGCTTGCGTCCTGTTCTGCAGGACTGGAGTGTGTTGGTGGAGAAGCTGCTAGCCCAGGCTTCAGAGCTGCTAGTGGGGGAAGCAGAGGGCTGTGCTGAGGCTGAGATGGGTCATGTCTCTGAGAGAAGTGTGGCTCTCAAAGCCTTGCACAAACACTTCTGGAACCTCATGATGGGCCGGCTGGCACAGCTACAGGAGAGCAATTCCTTCTTCAGCAGCGCTAACACGGTACAGACACAACTGACTACTATACAAAACCCCCCTTAGGAGAGTAGGTACTGCATTAGCAGTAGAAGGTAGCTAGTGTAACTATACATATCACCTACAGGAGAGCAACGGCTTCTTTAACAGTGGCAACAAGGTACAGTACCTTCTCTACATGTCTGATGGCTGTAGATTATCAGGGCCACCAAGGTAATTGCTGATTAGTGTACCTAGAGATAAAACTGTTCTATATCTATGCTTGTGTACATGTAACCTTCTGGAGAGAAATGCCTTCAGTGTCATCAAGATAGTTACTGTAACCTTCTTAAGCACTGCCAATAAGGTGTGCTTTAACAAAGAAATGGAGGCTAAACTTGAGGATATAGTCAGACCATCCAAACATGTCCGTGCAGGAAGATTAAAACAACCGCAAACAATTCTGCTACTTTCAACGCGTTATGATTTCACACGACCTAATGTACATATCATGTGCTGCTGCCTTTCGCATGCCAACAAGGTAGCTAGAATACTGTACAAATCCTGTACCCCTTTAGCAGTGCCAACCAGGTACCTAGTGTGGCTACTGTAGGCTTGTATTACATATCACCTTCAGGAAAGCCTTCTTTAGTAGTTCCAATAAGGTAGCTACTATACATGTGATATCATGTGCCTGACAAATATGTGAAGAGTAGTTATTATTGCAGTACTAAGCGCTTACAACTGTCTTTGAGGTACTCTACACAAGACTAGGGAACTAGTGACTTTAATTTGATTTGAACATGGTGCCCTCTAGTGGACAATAAGGACATACTATTTGTGCCGTCTACTGCATCATGAATTGTGACTGTTATTATAATGAGCAATATTACATTTATTCAGGACTTCTGCTGAACCATCTATCATGTTTACATGAGTACTTAATGCATATTGTCCTATCCTCTCATTACTGTTTTGTCAGGCTTTTGAGGTCCTGGGAACTGTTGAGAGTAAACTTAAGGGGTTGAAGACCCAGACACTATGGTTGCCTGAGTTGGCCAAAAAGCACGAGGACCTGTTGCGAAGCATCAAAGAGTCAGCCACCGACCCTCTTCAGAGAGGACATCTCATAATACAGAAGGCCAAACCACAGAGGTAAGGAGGTAATATGGCATCCATATTAGGACCTCCTTAGTCCTCAGACTCAAAACCTCACCCCCACCCTAGTCAAGTTTAAAACCTGCTGTCAAGAATCACCACAGACTGCTTTTCACTGGTGTAGCAAAACAGAGATTTTGAGTAACATATGATTTCAATAGTAAAGATGTCACTGCTATCACTGTATTCTGAAATCAAATATGCTTGTTATATGCAATGCAGTGTGTTCAAACTAGGCCTTTATATTAATAGATGGATGGATCAAGACTGCGGATAATATGATTACTACATGGAGCATTTCACAGCAGACATGCCTCTTATTATATTTCTAGTACCCAAGTGGAAGGCGTGAAGAGGATGCTGGAATATGTCAGAGACCGGGTTGATGCTCTAAGTCAGGAGTGCCATGCTCACCAAGCACTGGCAGCCAAGAGACAGCAGCTGGTGTCCCAATGTGAGGACCTCATAGACAAGGTAAATCAAATCAAATCAATTTTTATTTGTCACATACACATGGTTAGCACATGTTAATGCGAGTGTAGCGAAATGCTTGTGCTTTAGTTCCGACCATGCAGTAATATCTAACAAGTAATCTAACCTAACAATTTCACAACAAGGTACACACAAGCCTTACGATTTGTCCCAAATGGCACCCTATACCCTTTATAGTGCACTACCTTTGGACCCATAGGGCTCTGGTCAAAGGTAGTGCACAATATAGGAAAAAGGGTGCTATTTGGGATGAACCCGTAGGTATATTTTTATTGAATTACATTATATTATGCCTTTGAGCTGCCAAAATAAATAGTGCCCATACGCCGTACTGGTAAACATGAGACTATCACAATAATTAAAACAAAGATGGCAACAAAACTGTAGGCTATTACACTATAATTTATCAATATCACATGTCAGTCACATGAAACATTTGTGAATGGACTTGAAAATGTGTGGAATACTCTCCAAAATGCAGTGTGGGTCGACAATAAAAGTGACAATTCGCGAAGGTAGAGATGAGTGGCCAAGACAGAGAGGCACTTGGTTAGCAGTTGACGCATAAATTCACATTCATTAGGCTCTACATCAAGTTTTTAATTTAATCATTTTTTTGTACTTTATTGTGCTTAACAGCCAAATTGTATTATTTTTAACATACTATAACTTACTTTTATTTACTAGGCAAGTCAGTTAAGAACAAATTCTTATTTTCAATGACAGCTTAGGAACAGTGGGTTAATGGCCTTGTCCAGGGGCAGAACAACAGATTTTTACCATGTCAGCTCAGGGATTTGATCTTGCAACCTTTCACTTACTAGTCCAACACTCTAACCACTAGGCTACCTGGGAAATTGTTTACAACTTGCTATCTATCCCATAAACCCATCAACAAAAATATATTTTCATCTTCTTCTGTGGTTTGGTAACTTCCTATTCTTCAACCGACTCTGGTTGGACTGAAGAAGATGCACATCTTGGAAAAATTCAAAGTATGCAACGGAGCCTTCAACTGCAAATGGGCATTGTGATTCCACTCCGTTGTGGACGGTCCCCATACAAATGAATGCCATCCGCCGTAACATAACGGAGTGCTTATTGTCACGTCCTGACCAGTATAGGGGTTATTTTGTTGTTGTAGTTTGGTCAGGACGTGGCAGGTTGGTATTTGTTTTATATGGTTCGGGTTGTATGTGTATGTAGAGGGGTGTTTGGTTTATGTATTAGTTTTTTTTTTGTATTGTTCTATGTTAGTATAGTTCTAAGTTCTGTCTAGTCTATTGTAGTTCTATGTTTAGTTTATTGGGGTTGGACCTTCAATTGGAAGCAGCTGGTAATCGTTGCTTCTGATTGAAGGTCCTATAATTAGGAGTTTGTTTTCATGGGGGTTTTGTGGGAGGTTGTTCTTGTTTTGCTGTATGTTGCCTTCAAGACTGTTTTTTTAAAATTTTTAAATTTTTTAAATTTTATTTTTTTGTTAATAAGTGTTCACATTAAAAGTGAATTATGAGCACTCGACCCGCTGCGCCTTGGTCCATTCCTCACGACGAACGTTACACTTATGGTTAATGTGAATGAGGCATTATTATGAATGTAATTATTAATGCATGACAATCACTGAATGTCATTCATTACACTTTTTGGTGTTTCGTAACAGATGTTTCTTTCCATTTGTCAAATGGTGGGTGCACAGTGCATTGTATGGATGTGGGACAGCGGGAATTATTTTAGTGGACGAATGTGCGCAGGTAGCCAGGTTTACACAGGAGCCCTGTGATATGATTGTTTGACAATCAAATGGTTGTGTTTATGCCGCATTAAAAGGTTTGCCAAATATATTTTAAAAGTAAAACAAATCTTTAGTATTAGGCCCACAGAGATGCTATTAAATGAATAGGGATTCTTAATATGTCTCACTGGTCTGGAATCAGAGTTGAGGTAAGCATGTGCAAGTTAGATTTTTTTATAATATAATTCACTCTCAATGGGAGAGGTGAATAAAAGTATATATTCAATTTAACAGACACTTTTATCCAAAGTAACTTAGAGTCATTCGTGCATACATTTTACACATGGATGGTCGCAGGAATTGAACCCACTACCCTGGTGTTAACAAGCACAATACTTTACCAACTGAGCTACAAAGGACCAGTTAAACATATCTAAAGTCAGATTACAGCCCATTCTCAGACGTGTAGTAAGGCTAGTTGACAGCCTATGATCAACTGCTAATGCTTTCATGTGTGTGTAAATGTCCATGTATTTCAGTTGACTGCATTTGACTGAATTGTGGAACTAATAAAGTAAAGTAAAAGTCATGTGTTTCTGTCCCAGATCTCGGTGTGGCTAAAGAGCAGCAACGGTGTCCTTTCCAGCAACACTGAGCCAGGCTCCCTGCTCTCTCAGTCTGAAGACATGCTCAACAAACACCTGGAACTCTCCTCACAGACAGAGGTAGAGTCAGGAATAGCAGCTGTAGACTCACTCAACCTTATTCAAATGTATGACCCCTTTGTTTATTTACCCAGCTCTTGTACAAAGGTTGGGTCACTTTCAATTCAGGAATCTCAGTTTACTTCCTGAATGTTATTTTCAAATAGACCTAACCCTGTCTTGTACTGTACTGAAGTATACACACTACATGACCAAAAGTATGTGGACACCTGCTCGTCGAACATCTCATTCCAAAATCATGGGCATTAATATGGTGTTGGTCCCCCCTTTGCTGCTATAACAGCCTCCAATCCACTTCTGAGAAAGCTTTCGACTAGATCTTGGAACATTGCTGCTGGGACTTGCTTTCGATCAGCCACAAGCATTAGTGAGGTCGGGCACTGATGTTCGGCGATTAGGCCTGGCTCACAGTAGGCGTTCCAATTCATCCCAAAGATGTTTGATGGGGTTGAGGTCAGGGCTTTGTACAGGCCAGTCAAGTTCTTCAATACCGATTTCAACAAACCATTTCTGTATGGACCTCGTATTGTCATGCTGAAACAGAAAAAGGCCTTCCCCAACTGATGCCACAAAGTTGGAAGCACAGAATCGCCTAGAATATCATTGTATGCTGTAGTGTTAAGATTTCCCTTCACTGGAGCTAAGGGGCCTAGCCCGAACCATGAAAAATAGCCCCAGACCATTATTCCTCTTCCACCAAACTTTACAGTTGGCACTATGCATTTGGGCTGGTAGCATTCTCTTGGCATCCGCCAAACCCAAATTCGTCCGTTAGACAGCCAGATGGTGAAGTGTGATTTATCACTCCAGAGAACACGTTTCCACTGCTCCAGAGTCCAATGGCGGTGAGCTTTACAGTCGTGGCCAAAAGTTTTGAGAATGACACAAATATTAATTTTCACAAACTCTGCTGCCTCAGTTTGTATGATGGCAATTTGCATATACTCCAGAATGTTATGAAGAGTGATCATATGAATTGAAATTAATTGCAAAGTCCCTCTTTGCCATGCAAATGAACTAAATCCCCCCCCAAAACATTTCCACAGCATTTCAGCCCTGCCACAAAAGGATCAGCTGACATCATGTCAGTGATTCTCTCATTAACACAGGTGTGAGTGTTGACGAGGACAAGGCTGGAGATCATTCTGTCATGCTGATTGAGTTCGAATAACAGACTGGAAGCTTCAAAAGGAGGGTGGTGCTTGGAATCATTGTTCTTCCTCTGTCAATCATGGTTACCTGCAAGGAAACACATGCAGTCATCATTGCTTTGCACAAAAAGGGCTGCCAGTAAGATTGCACCTAAATCAATCATTTATCGGATCATCAAGAACTTCAAGGAGAGCGGTTCAATTGTTGTGAAGAAGTCTTCAGGGCGCCCAAGAAAGTCCAGCAAGTGCCAGGACCATCTCCTAAAGTTGATTCAGCTGCGGGATCGGGGCACCACCAGTACAGAGCTTGCTCAGGAATGGCAACAGGCAGGTGTGAGTGCATCTGCACGCACAGTGAGGCGAAGACTTTTGGAGGATGGCCTGGTGTCAAGAAGGGCAGCAAAGAAGCCACTTCTCTCCAGGAAAAACATCAGGGACAGACTGATATTCTGCAAAAGGTACAGGAATTGGACTGCTGAGGACTGGGGTAAAGTAATTTTCTCTGATGAATCCCCTTTCCAATTGTTTGGGGCATCCGGAAAAAAGCTTGTCCGTAGAAGACAAGGTGAGCAGTACCATCAGTCCTGTGTCATGCCAACAGTAAAGCATCCTGAGACCATTCATGTGTGGGGTTGCTTCTCAGCCAAGGGAGTGGGCTCACTCACAATTTTGCCTAAGAACACAGCAATGAATAAAGACCGGTACCAACACATCCTCTGAGAGCAACTTCTCCCAACCATCCAGGAACAGTTTGGTGACGAACAATGCCTTTTCCAGCATGATGGAGCACCTTGTCATAAGGCAAAAGTTGGCTCGGGGAACAAAACATCAATATTTTGGGTCCACGGCCAGGAAACTCCCCAGACCTTAATACCATTGAGAACTTGTGGTCAATCCTCAAGAGGCGGGTGGACAAACAAAAACCCACAAATTCTGACAAACTCCAAGCATTGATTATGCAAGAATGGGCTGCCATCAGTGAGGATGTGGCCCAGAAGTTAATTGACAGCATGCCAGGGCGCATTGCAGAGGTCTTCAAAAAGAAGGGTCAACAGTGCAAATATTGACTTCGTGTAATTGTAATCGGGCCTGTGTGTAGCTGGTGTAGAGAGTCAGGCGCAGGACAGCAGATATGAGTAATCAACGTATTTACTCTAGTATTCACAAATACAACACAATATTCCGAGCCCACAATAACGGACCGTATACGAGACAAACAATCACTCACAAACAACCATGGGGGAACAGAGGGTTAAATAATGAACAAGTAATTGGGGGATTGAAACCAGGTGTGTAAAACATAGACAATGAAAAGTGGATCGGCGGTGGCTAGAAAGCCGGTGACGTCAACCGCCGAACGCCGCCTGAACAAGGAGAGGGACCGACTTCGGCGGAAGTCGTGAAAGTACCCCCCACCCCTTGATGCGTGGCTCCAGCAGCACACCGACACCGACCTCGGGGACGACCCGGAGGACGAGGCGCTTGGCGATCCGGGTGGAGACGGTGGAACTCCCGCAGCAACGAAGGGTCCAAGACGCCCTCCACCGGCACCCAGAATCTCTCCTCCGGACTGTACCCCTCCCACTCCACGAGTTACTGAAGGCCCCTCGCCCGACGCCTCAAGTCCAGGATGGCTTGAACAGCATACGCCGGGGGCCCCCTCGATGTCCAGAGGGGGGGCGGAGGAACTTCCCGCACCTCAGACTCCTGGAGGGGACCAGCCACCACCCGCCTGAGGAGAGACACATGGAACGAGGGATTAATACGGTAATCTGGGGGAAGCTGTAACCTGTGGCATACCTCATTCAGTCTCCTTAGGACTTTGAATTGCCCCACAAACCGCGGACCCAGTTTCCGGCGGGGCAGGTTTCGGGTCAAGAGCCAGACCCGGTCCCCCGGTGCAAACACCGGGGCCTCACTGCGGTGGCGGTTGGCGCTCGCATTCTGCCACCTCACGGCCTGTTGCAGGTGCACATGAGCGGCGTCCCAGGTCTCCTTCGAGCGCTTAAACCATTCGTCCACCGCAGGAGCTTCGATCTGGCTCTGATGCCAAGGTGCCAGAACCGGCTGATACCCCAGTTTGCACTGGAAGGGGGAGAGGTTAGTGGAGTGAGTTTTGGGCGATCTCTGCCCAGGGGATGAACGCTGCCCACTCCCCCGGCCGGTCCTGGCAATATGACCGCAGAAACCTACCCACATCCTGGTTTACTCTCTCCACCTGCCCGTTACTCTCGGGGTGAAAACCTGAGGTGAGGCTGACTGAGACCCTTACACGTTCCATGAACGCCCTCCATACCCTGGACGTGAACTGGGGACCCCGATCAGAGACTATGTCCTCAGGCACCCCGTAGTGCCGGAAGGCGTGAGTGAACAGGGCCTCCGCAGTCTGTAGGGCCGTAGGCTGACTGGGCAAAGGGAGGAGACGGCAGGACTTAGAAAACCGATCCACAACGACCAGGACCGTGGTGTTGCCCTGTGAGGGAGGAAGATCCGTCAGGAAGTCCACCGACAGGTGCGACCACGGCCGTTATGGAACGGGTAAGGGTTGTAACTTCCCTCTGGGCAGGTGCCTGGGAGCCTTGCACTGGGCGCACACCGAGCAGGAGGAAACATAAACCCTCACGTCCTTGGCCAACGTGGACCACCAGTACTTCCCACTAAGGTAACGCACCGTACGACCGATGCCAGGATGACCAGAGGAGGGTGACGTGTGGGCCCAATAGATCAAACGGTCGCGGACAGCAAACGCCCAGCTGGATACTTGGGGGGAGTGGGCTCTGTGTGTAACGCCCGCTCGATGTCCACGTCCAGCTCCCACACTACCGGTGCCACCAGGCAAGAGGCCAGAAGTATGGGAGTGTGATCCATGGACCGCTCCTCTGTGTCATTCATCCGGGACAGTGCGTCTGCCTTAGTGTTCTGGGAACCTGGTCTGTAGGACAGAGTGAAAACAAAACGGGTAAAGAACATGGCCCACCTTGCCTGGCGAGGGTTCAGTCTCCTTGCCGCCCGGATGTACTCCAGATTGCGGTGGTCAGTCCAGATGAGAAAAGGGTGTTTAGCCCCCTCAAGCCAATGTCTCCACGCCTTCAGACCCTAAAACACTTCTGTGAGCAGGCCTTTCTAATCGACCTGGCCCAGGTATCCTGGAAGGATATTGACCTCATCCCGTCAGTCGAGGATGCCTGGTCATTGTTTAAAAGTCATTTCCTCACCATCTTAAATAAGCATGCCCCTTTCAAAAAATGTAGAACTAAGAACAGATATAGCCCTTGGTTCACTCCAGACCTGACTGCCCTCGACCAGCACAAAAACATCCTGTGGCGGACTGCAATAAGATCGAATAGTCCCTGCGATATGCAACTGTTCAGGGAAGTCAGGAACCAATACACACAATCAGTCCGTAAAGCAAATGCTAGCTTTTTCAAACAGAAATTTGCATCCTGTAGCTCTAACTCCAAAAAGAGCACCTCCTCCCAGCTGCCCACTGCACTGAGGCTAGGCAACATGGTCACCACCGATAAATCCATGATAATCGAACATTTCAATGAGCATTTCTCTACGGCTGGCCATGCTTTCCTCCTGGCTACCTCAACCCCCGCCAACAGCTCCGCACCCCTCGCAGCTACTTGCCCGAGCCTCCCCAGCTTCTCCTTCACCCAAATCCAGATCGCAGATGTTCTGAAAGAGCTGCAAAACCTGGACACGTACAAATCAGCTGGGCTAGACAATCTGGACCCTCTCTTTCTAAAATTATCCACCGCCATTGTTGCAACCCCTATTACCCTAAAGATTGGAAAGCTGCCGCGGTCATTGCCCTCTTCAAAGGGGGTGACACTCTAGACCCAAACTGTTACAGACCTACATCCATCCTGCCCTGCCTTTTTAAAGTCTTTGAAAGCCAAGTTAATAAACAGATCACCGACCATTTTGAATCTCACCAATCCGGTTTCCGAGCTGGTCACGGGTGCACCTCAGCCACGCTCAAGGTACTAAATTATATCATAACCGCCATCGATAAAAGACAGTACTGTGCAGCCGTCTTCATCGACCTGGCCAAGGCTTTCAACTCTGTCAATCACCGTATTCTTATCAGCAGACTCAATAGCCTTGGTTTCTCAAATGACTGCCTCGCCTGGTTCACCAACTACTTCGCAGATAGAGTTCAGTGTGTAAAATCGGAGGGCCTGTTGTCCGGACCTCTGGCAGTCTCTATGGGGGTACCACAGGGTTCAATTCTCGGGCCGACTCTTTTCTCTGTATATATCAACGATGTCGCTCTCTCCACCTCTACGCAGACGACACCATTCTGTATACATCTGGCCCTTCTTTGGACACTGTTAACTAACCTCCAAGCAAGCTTCAATGCCATACAACACTCCTTCCGTGGCATCCAACTGCTCTTAAACGCTAGCAAAACCAAATGCATGCTTTTCAACCGTTCGCTGCCCGCGCCCGCCCGACTAGCATCACTACTGTGGATGGTTCTGACCTAGAATACGTGGACAACTACAAATACCTAGGTGTCTGGCTAGACTGTAAACTCTCATATCAAACATCTCCAATCCAAAATAAAATCTAGAATCGGCTTTCTATTTCGCAACAAAGCCTCCTTCACTCACGCCGCCAAACTTACCCTAGTAAAACTGACTATCCTACCGATCCTCGCCTTCGGCGATGTCATCTAGAAAATAGCTTCCAATACTCTACTCAGCAAATTAGATGCAGTCTATCACAGTGCCATCCGTGTTGTTACCAAAGCGCCTTATACCACCCACCACTGCGACCTGTATGCTCTAGTCGGCTGGCCCTCGCTACATATTCGTCGTCAGACCCACTGGCTCAAGGTCATCTACAAGTCTATGCTAGGTAAAGCTCCGCCTTATCTCAGCTCACTGGTCAAAGCCAACATCTCCTTTGGCCGCCTTTTCTTCCAGTTCTCTGCTGCCAGTGACTGGAACGAATTGCAAAAATCGCTGAAGCTGGAGACTTACATTTCCCTCACTAACTTTAAACATCAGCTATCTGAGCAGCTAACCGATCGCTGCAGCTGTACATAGTCCATCTGTAAATAGCCCACCCAATTTACCTACCTCATCCTCGTATTGTTTTTATTTACTTTGCTGCTCTTTTGCACACCAGTATCATTATTTACACACCATCATCTGCTCATCATCATCTGCTCATCTATCACTCCAGTGTTAATCTGCTAAATTCTAATTACTTTGCTACTATGGCCTATTTATTGCCATACCTCCTCATGCCATTTGCACACACTGTATATAGACTTTTTTTCTATTGTGTTGACTGTACGTTTGTTTATTCCATCTAACTCTGTGTTGTTGTTTTTGTCGCTCTGCTTTGCTTTATCTTGGCCAGGTCGCAGTTGTAAATGAGAACTTGTTCTCAACTAGCTTACCTGGTTAAATAAAGGTGAAAAATATATATATATATTTTTTTAATCATAGTTTCGCTCCGCCGGGCTGAGCTTCTTCGAAAAGACAGCACAGGGGCGGAGCTTTGGTGGCATGCCCGAGCGCTGAGAGAACACGGCTCCTATCCCAGCCTCGGACGCGTCCTCCTCCACTATGAACGCCAAAGAGGGATCCGGATGAGCCAGCACGGGACCCGAGGTAAACAGAGCCTTCAGGTGACCAAAAGCCCTGTCCGCCTCAGCCGACCACTGCAGCCGCACCGGTCCCCCCTTCAGCAGTGAGGTAATGGGAGCCGCTACCTGACCAAAACCCCTGATAAACCTCCGGTAGTAGTTGGCAAACCCTAGAAACCGATGCACTTCCTTTACCGTGGTGGGAGTCGGCCAATTACGCACGGCTGAAATGCGGTCACTCTCCATCTCCACCCCTGAAGTGGAAATGCGGTACCCTAGGAAGGAGACGGACTGTTGGAAGAACAGACATTTCTCAGGCTTGACGTACAGGTCATGCTCCAACAGTCTACCAAGCACCCTGCGCACCAGGGACACATGCTCGGCGCGTGTAGCGGAGTATATCAGAATGTCGTCGATATACACCACTACACCCTGCCCGTGCAGGTCCCGGAAAATCTCGTCAACAAAGGCCTGGAAGACTATTGGAGCATTCATCAACCCGTACGGCATGACGAGGTACTCATAGTGCCCTGAGGTGGTAATAAATGCCGTCTTCCACTCGTCCCCCTCACGGATACGCACCAGGTTGTAAGCGCTCCTGAGATCCAATTTTGTGAAGAAGCGCGCCCTGTGCATTGACTCGATCGCACTGGCGATGAGAGGCAGCGGGTAGCTGTACCTCACAGTGATCTGATTGATACCCCGATAGTCAATACACGGGCGCAGACCTCCATTGTTCTTCTTCACAAAAAAGAAACTCGAGGAGGCAGGTGAAGTGGATGGCCGAATGTATCCCTGCCCCAGGGATTCGGAGACATATGTTTCCATAGCCGCCGTCTCCTCCTGTGACAGAGGATACACGTGACTCCTGGGAAGTGCTGCGTCTACCAGGAGATTTATCGCACAATCCCCCTGTCGATCGGGTGGTAATTGAGTCGCATTCTTCTTACAGAAGGCGAGAGCCAAATCGGCATATTCTGATATGATGCGCACGGTGGAGACCTGGTCTGGACTTTCCACCGTAGTCGCACCGATGGAAACCCCTACACACCTCCCTGAGCACTTTCGTGACCACCCCTTGAGAGTCCTCTGTTGCCACGAAATAGTGGGGTCATGACAGGCCAACCAGGGTAGGCCCAGCACCACGGGTAACACAGGAGAATCAATAAGGAAGAGACTGATTCTCTCCTTGTGACCCTTCTGCGTAACCATATCTAGTGAAGCGGTGGTCTCCCTAATCAGCCCTGACCCTAATGGTCGCTTATCTAGGGCGTGCACAGGGAAGGGCATATCCACAGGAACAAGGGGGATCCCTAAACTATGGGCAAATGAACAGTCAATAAAATTCCCAGCTGCGCCTGAATCTACAAGCGCCTTGTGCTGGGCATGCGGGGAAAACTCAGGAAATGTAATAAACACATACATGTGAGCAACAGGGGGCTCTGGGTGAGCCTGGTGCCGACTCACCTGGGGTGACACGACAGTGCCCTGCCTGTTGCCTCGACTCCCTGAGGAACCCCCCCAGCACCGACCAGCAGTGTGCCCTCTGCGGCCACAGATGGTGCAGGGAATGGCCCCTCCTCCGGTCGCCCTAAGCGCAGCACCTCCCAACTCCATGAGCGTCGGAACGGAGGTGCTGGGGGATGGAACTGACAGGCCCCGATCCGGACGTCCGCGGGTAGCCAGCAGGTTGTCCAGCCGGATGGACAGGTCCACCAGCTGGTCCAACGTGAGGGTGGTGTCTCGGCAGGCCTCGACGTCCTCGCGCAGACTGCACCGGTAGTGATCAATCAGGGACCTGTCGTTCCATCCCACGCTGGCGGCCAGGGTCCGGAAGTCCAATTCGAAATCCTGCACACTCCTCGTCCCCGGCCTCAGGTGGAACAGATCTTCACCCGCCGCTGAACCCTCAGGTGGGTGGTCGAAAACTGCTCGAAAGCGGCGGGTGAACTCTGTGTAATGGTCCAACGCCGCGTGTCCTTCACTCCATACGGCGTTGGCCCACTCCTGCTGTAGTGGGGCTTGTGGAGGCGCTGGACGACCTCCTCCTCTCTCCCAACGATCCATCGTCTGCAGCACGCGATCCATGGTGGTGCCCAGACGTTGCAACATGGTCACGTGCTGCTGGACGCGCTCCTCTACCGCGGAGGGCGTCTGCTCCTGCTGACTTTTTTTTTGAAAGGTGAGTGATTCTGTAATCGGTCCTGTATGTAGCTGTCACGCTCTGACCTAGGAGAGCTGTGTTTTCTCTGTTTAGCTAGGCCAGGGTGTGATAGGTGGGTGGACAGTCTGTTTTGTTTTCTATGTTTTGGCCGGGTATGGTTTCCAATCAGAGGCAGGTGTCTATCGTTGTCTCTGATTGGAAGCCATACTTAGGCAGCCTGTTTTTCCTTTGTTTTTGGTGGGTAGTTATTTTCCGTTTAGTTGTAAAGTACCTGACGGAACTGTCTGCTGTAATTTTTTGGTTTAATTTTGTAAGTGTTCATTCTTCTTTCATTAAAACTACGAGATGAACATATTCCACGCTGCACCTTGGTCTACTCATTATGACGCCTGTGACAGTAGCTGGTGTAGAGAGTCAGGCGCAGGACAGCAGATATGAGTAATCAACGTATTGTATTCACAAATACAACACAATATTCCGAGCCCACAATAACGGACCGTATACGAGACAAACAATCACTCACAAACAACCATGGGGGAACAGAGGGTTAAATAATGAACAAGTAATTGGGGGATTGAAACCAGGTGTGTAAAACAAAGACAAAACAAATGGAAAATTAAAAGTGGATCGGTGGTGGCTAGAAAGCCGGTGACGTCGACCGCCGAACGCCGCCCGAACAAGGAGAGGGACAGACTTCGGCGGAAGTCGTGACAGAAATGCTTATAATTATACTTCAGTATTTCATGGTAACATCTGACAAAAATATCTAAAGACACTGAAGCAGCAAACTTTGCAAAAATTAATATTTGTGTCATTCTCAAAACTTTTGGCCACGACTGTACACCACTCCAGCCGACACTTGGCATTGTGCATGGTGATCTTAGACTTGTGTGCGGCTGCTCGGCCATGGAAACCCATTTCATGAAGCTCCCGATGAACAGTTATTGTGCTGACTTCCAGAGGCAGTTTGGAACTCGGTAGTGAGTGTTGTAACCAAGGACAGATGATTTTTTCCCCTCAGGGTGCTTCAGCACTCGGCGGTGCCGTTCTTTGACCTTGTGTGGCTTACCACTTCACGGGTGAGCCGTTTTTGCTCTTAGACATTTCCACTTCACAATAACAGCACTTACAGTTGACTGAGACAGCTCTAACAGGGCAGAAATTTGACGACCTGACTCATTGGAAAGGTGGCATCCTATGACGGTGCTACGTTGAAAGTCACTTAGCTCTTCATTGTGGCCATTCTACAGCCAATGTTTGTCTATGGAGATTCCATGGATGTGTGCTCGATTTTATACACCTGTCAGCAACAGGTGTGGCTGAAATAGCCAAATTCACAAATTTGAAGGGCTGTCCACATACTTTTGTGTATATATAGCGTATGTGTTACCATAGAGTTTTCTCAACCCTGGCCATTTGGTTTTCAGCAAACAGCCAGTGAGACAGAGGCCATGGCAGAGCTGATAAAGGAACTGAGAACACTGGGGTGTCCTGAAGCCACTGAGTTCTCCAACAAAGCATCACTGCTAGAGGATGAGCTGAAGACAGTCACCAGAAACATCACATCTCGCATCGAGAATATCCAACCATACGTGGGCTTCTTGCGAATTGCAGAGGAGGTTATTTTCTCTTATCATTTCATGAAACTTAGCAAGCTTATGGTTTTTAAATATCTGTATAGTTAGTTTGGTACAGTGGTGTCTGACTAAATATTGTTACATAGTTATGTACAGTGTACATTAAACTTTGTATGTATTTCATTCATATTATGTTGAAAGCACAGGTAATTTAACTGAAATGTGTCAATACCCAAAATGGAAATCAATCTGAAATGCAGTGTTGGGGAAGCTACTCTGAAAATATAATTTTACCAAGCTGCAAGCTACTTAACCCTAGAAGAAGTTAAGCTAGACTAAAGCTACGCTTAATAAGAAAAATATAGTTCAAACTACTTCATGAAAAACTATCATATGTAAATCTGAAATGTCATAGATGACACATTGCAAGAACAGATCACTTTGGGATCGTATGTTAACAAAATGTGTAATTTAGCCTATTAAACAAAAACAATGTTTCAAGTGAGAATCAGGCAGGTCGCATGCCGTAAAAGAAAGTAAACGATTGCTTACTTCACCCATATTTTAATTTCCTTTTGCAAGAAGAGTAGTGTTCAGTTCCAGTAGTTAGCTGCACAACTACATGGCAAAAAAAGTCATTAACTACTGAAAACACTACCTAGATTTGAATTTAGTTCAACTACCACCAAGCTACTGCAAAAAGTAGTTTAATTACTAGTTGAACTACTTGTAGTTCACTACTCCACAACATTGCTGAAATGTAATATTCTGAAATGTGTGACTCCAATGCTTGTTCAGGTGGAGGAACAGATGCAGAGTCTACATGAAAGCTATAACAGGAAGCAAGAGGAGGAGGAGAACGAGGAGAGTTTAGTCACATCTGAGATAGCTGACGCTAAGTGGCAGTCCATGTTGGAACGCTTCCTCACCATGCTGGACCTGGGAAACAACTACATCAACTACTCAAACATGGTGAGAGAAATTATTAAGCCTCAACCCCGCCATGCACTGTTATCCAGGTTAACGTTGCTAACGTTGAGCCTTCCTATAAGCCATTGCTTTTCTGCCTGCACATAATAATAATAATAATACATTTTATTTTATTTTAAGCGCTTTTCAAGACACCCCAAGTCACTTTACATACACAAGATAATCAGCAGGATAAAAAGCAACAATATCACACATTTAAATAAGTAAGTACAGTATATAAAAGTACACCAAATCTAAGGACAGACTAACCATGGACAGCACTAAACATAATGACAGACTAACCAGGGCAGTGAACTAAACAGGGTTTCAGCAGTGGAGTCAGTTAGAGAGGGTCTGAGTCGTGAGATGTTTTTGAGGTGGAAGAAGGTTGACTTGGTGATGTTTTGGATTTTGTGTCCAATTGACAGAGTGGGGGTCAAATGTAACACCCAGTTCCTGACTGTGGAGTTGGAGTGGATGGTGCAGACGTCGATTGTCCTGTTGAGTTGACCCAGTTTCTTGATGAGCATGATATCTGTTTTGTTGTCATTTAATTTTAAAAAGTTATTGCTTTTTAAAACTAAATGACGATAAAACAGTCATGCCTAAATTAGACAAACCTTACAACCATTGATTATTGCATTTCATTATAAGTATGGTTAGCATGGTTTATTATGTCTTGCTTTTGAAAAATAAATTCCACCAACATCCAGGAGCCCTTCGTAAGGGCTGTAGGATACAGATAAGATCCAGTACCTAATAACAATGGATTCTTTATGTTGACATCGTCAGGTGAGTGAGAACCTGAACCTGAATGTGAGGGCAGCCATCGGTGTGGTGGAGAAGATCATGGAGGAGATGAACAAGAAGAAGGTGGATCTGTCAGACCTCTGGACCTCCTGGCAGCTCCACGTAAGTCAGGTGAAGTCTGTCAAGAAACAGTGGAAGAAATACAAAGAACAACTGAAACAGGTACATAAAAATAAGTATGCAATGTATACTGAACAAAAATATAAACTCAAATTGTAAAGTGTTGGTCCCATTTTTCATGAGCTGAAATACAAGATCCCAGACATTTTCAATGTCTCCCAAATTTTGTGCACAATTTTGTTTACATCCCTGTTAGTGAGCATTTCTCCTTTTCCAAGATAATCCATCCACCTAACAAGTGTGACACAGGTGCACTTTGTGCTGGGGACAATAAAAGACCACTCTAAAATGTGCAGTTTTGTCACACAACACAATGCCACAGATGTCTCAAGTTTTGAGGGAGAGTGCAATTGCCATGCTGACTGCAGGAATGTCCACCAGAGCTGTTGCCAGAGAAGTGAATGTTAATTTCTCTACCATAAGCCGCCTCCAACGCCGTTTTAGAGAATTTGGCAGTATGTCCAACTGGTCTCACAGCAGTTGTGAGACTGGTCCAACTGGTCTCACAGACCACGTGTAACCACGCCAGCCCAGGACCTCCACACCCGGCTTCTTCCCCTGTGGGATCTTCTGAGACCATCCACCCGGACAGCTGATGAAACTGAGGAGTATTTCTGTCTGTAATAAAGCCCTTTTGTGGGGAAAAACTCATTCTGATTGGCTGGGCCTGGCTCCCCAGTGAGTGCCCTATGCCCTCCCAGGCCCACCCATGGAGGCGCCCCTGCCAGTCATGTGAAATCCATAGATTAGGGCTTAAAGAATTTATTTAAATTGACTGATTTCCTTATATGAACTGTAACTCAGTAAAATCAATGAAATTGTTGCATGCTGCATTTATATTTTTGTTCAATATATATCCATTACAAATTCCTGAATCACAACCAATGTATTCTCAATTGATCATAAATGCAATCTCATTTAGTGTCAAGAACCCCCGTGTTTTTTACATTTTAATTTTTTAAATTTTTTTTTAACAGACTGTTCATGACCTAAATAGTGTGGAGGAGGTTCTTGTCCCGACCTCTAAAGTAGATCTGGGAAGTGATCTTCAGACTGTGTCCAAGCTACTGGAGAACTTTAACCTAGCTAAGCCCCACTTCCTGGTAAGAACTATAGCCTATTGGTCTGTCATAAATAGTAGGTAGAAGAAATCATAACATTATTATGTCTAATATTTTTTACAGAAACCCAATGGTTTTATTTTTAATACTTTTACAATAGTACCAATAGTCTGTGTTAGTAGTTAGTTAGTATAAACTTTACCATATCTATACAGTATCTTTACAGTGGCTCTAAGTAGCATGACACTATGCCTACATTTGTGTTCTGGTCCATTATGTAATATCCTATAGGTAAATATGCATTATTATTTTACTATATCTCTATTTACTGTATGTCCTCTGTAGCAGTTGAATGCAGAGGTAGAATATATGGTGAAGACATCAGAACTGTTGGCACTGAAAGGAATTCCAATAAAAGAGAAGAGTGAGAAAGTCACAGAGATGCTTCACCTTCATCAGAGAGTGAAAGATAAAATCAAAGAGTACGAGTCTGTCCTCAACATGGCCGTGAAGTTCCACCAGATCTATGACGAGGTAACAACACATCGTCTAAGGGTGCGGTACCACCCTATTGGGTACCACCCTATTCCCTAAGGAATAGTGCACTACTTTTGACCAGGGCTAATAAGGTGCATTATATAGGGAATA
Organism: Salmo trutta; assembly: GCF_901001165.1. Taxonomy (NCBI): domain Eukaryota; kingdom Metazoa; phylum Chordata; class Actinopteri; order Salmoniformes; family Salmonidae; genus Salmo; species Salmo trutta. The sequence continues at coordinate 19,924,962 of NC_042976.1, read as the reverse complement.
GGGTGAAATTTGGGACGCACTCATAGTCTTACATACTGTATCAGGGAGTCTTTTCAGAGTCATTGTATCTGGGTCTGGCATGGAAAACTATATTTGCTGTGTGTTTGAGAGAACACAAGGGATCAGTTTAGGATAGCTCAAAGCTCCCTGCCTTTCACAGACATGTTCAGCTTGAAATGTCACATAAATACTGTAACTATCAGAGAGTTACTTACCTATCTAGCTTTTTTGTAGACACCGAAGAACACAGGATCAGTTAACAGATGCCCTGGAGATACCTCGTGGACCTTTTTATACAGAAATGTACCATAAAAGATTGATACTTTGCATGCTTTGCAGGTTTCCCAGAAAAGATACCGCAGAAGACACTAACAGAATATGACCGCATTACTTAGTCATTTTAAAATCAATTCTTGAACAGCTGGTGATATACAAACATCATTAAACACACATAGATTCTGATCAGAGCAACACATAAACAGCCTCCTAATTGGTTCATTGTTTGTCCCCAGTTGGATAAGCTGTTAATGTTGGAGCCTGTGACGGGGTTCAGCGAGACAAGCCAGGCTAAGATCCAGCTGGTCCAACATCAGGACAGACACAGCCACGTCAGACACCTGTACAAGCTGGCTATCTCTCTGGGAGGAGATATCAGCAACACTGTACAACAGTTGGTGAGAACACACACAGCCACGTCAGACACCTGTACAAGCTGGCTATCTCTCTGGGAGGAGATATCAGCAACACTGTACAACAGTTGGTGAGAACACACACAGCCACGTCAGACACCTGTACAAGTTGTACATCTCTCAGTAACACTGTCGGTGAGACTGCAAGGCAACACCTCATCATTCACTGCTGTTTGTCTTGACCCTGAGAGTGTTTATTTTTTATTCATTTTAAACTTTACTTTAATCGTTTTCTTTCCCAGGGACAATCCATACTAATGATATGTTAAATAATAAATATTAGTGTACTTTTGAAGATTGTTACATTTCCTGATCATTATCTAATGATACAAAAATTATCTTTCCTGCCGTCCCAGCATGACTCAGGTTTCTCTGTACAGCGGCTGCAGGAGCGTCTGGAGAGACTGGAGAGAAGCTGTGTTAACTGGAGTGCTGAGGCCAACAGGTGTGAAGAGAGCCTCACTAGCAACGTGTACTACTGTGTCTTCAAGGAGGAGATCACTGAGGTGAAACCCTCTCTCGCTCACACACACACACACACACACACACACACACACACACACACACACTGCTTCAAGGAGGAGTTCACTAATGTTGAACTGTTAAACAACCCTTTGGCTTTATCTCAATTAGTCTATTAGTGTAGGTCAAGGCTCTCCAACCCTGCTCCTGGAGAGGTACCCTCCTGTAGGTTTTAACTCTAACCCTGTTCCTGGAGAGCTACCCTCCTGTAGGTTTTAACTCTAACCCTGTTCCTGGAGAGCTACCCTCCTGTAGGTTTTAACTCCAACCCTGTTCCTGGAGAGCTACCCTCCTGTAGGTTTTAACTCTAACCCTGTTCCTGGAGAGGTACCCTCCTGTAGGTTTTAACTCTAACCCTGTTCCTGGAGAGCTACCCTCCTGTAGGTTTTAACTCCAACCCTGTTCCTGGAGAGCTATCCTCTTGTAGGTTTTTGCTCCAACCCGAGTTATAGCTGACCTGATTCAACCAGCTAATTATTAGTATCAGGTGTGCTAGTGTTGGAGTGAACCTACTGGCTCTCCAGGAACAGGGTTATGCACCCCAATATATCTAACCCAGTCCCCAGATCAAGATCTCAATTTATCTAACCCAGGCCCCAGATCAAGATCTCAATTTATCTAACCCAGGCCCCCCCCAGATCAAGATCTCAATTTATCTAACCCAGGCCCCCCCAGATCAAGATCTCAATTTATCTAACCCAGGCCCCCCCCAGATCAAGATCTCAATTTATCTAACCCAGGCCCCAGATCAAGATCTCAATTTATCTAACCCAGGCCCCAGGTCAAGAGCTCAATTTTTCTAACACAGAACTCAGATCAAGAGCTTAATGTATCTAACCCAGGCCCCAGATCAAGAGCTCAATTGATCTAACCCAGATCAAGAACTCAATTGATCTAACCCAGGCCCTAGATCAAGAGCTCAATTGATCTAACCTAGGCCCCAGATCAAGAGCTCAAGATTGGGGCTTTTAGGATTGTGATCCTTGTCTCTAGAGGGTCTATATTCCTCTCTCCTCCCTCTCTTTTTCCTTCCCCCTCCATCCATTTGTCTCACGTTACTCCAGTCAAGAGCAGATTCCTCTCATATCAGCTGTGGAAGGGAAACCCAAATGAGAGGCCTCAATACCAGGGCCTTAATCCCCTACTTATTAGGAATTTCCTTGGCCTAATAATGATTATATCTGCATGTCATATGTAAGCCTGTGGGTGGTACTAATCTAAAGTTTGCACACATCTTTATCAGTGAACATGTTTCCTGTTCCAAATCTATTCATGCTACTCTATTTTTACTCTAACACGCCCTTTATGGCACAGCCAAGATGTTTGTCCTCTACCTCCATCTAGTGGACGATGTCAGTATGTGAGTGTTTATACAACTTGAGATGCTCTGTCTTAATATACATTTTTTGGTCCATTTCTTATTAATTCACCACTATATCAGTTTTCATTGTTAATAACTGCAATCAGAATGTTATTTTCATTACGGTGTTTCTGTTACCTCACATGGCTTGTTTATACATACCCTAGAAAGGCCCTATCTACTGTATAACACACATTTTCCAACACTTGAGAAGTGAGGGCATAATTATTCTTTTCTGGTTAGGTTATTTCATCTGGCCAGCAGAGGGAGCCGCTGTTGCCTCCTGAGAGAAAGTAGAGCGCTCCTAAATATGTCATGAATATATCACCTTGCTTGGACCATTACTTGGAATACATGTGATACAGGTTGACATACTTCTCACTATACTAAGGACACCATACAGTTGTCTGAGCATACCTAGACATACCTAGACTTTTACCAGACACTGCTGCAGGGTGTACTCTTACAGTGCATTCGGAAAATGTTCAGACCCCTTGACTTTTTCAACATTTTATTACATTAAAACCTTATTCTAAAATGCATTAAATTGTTTTTTCCCCTCATTAATCTACACACAATACCCGATAATGACAAAGCAAAAACAGGTTTTTGTTTGCAAAAAAATATGAAATATCACATTTACATAAGTATTCAGACCCTTTACTCTGTACTTTGTTGAAGCACCTTCGGCAGCGATTACAGCCTTGAGTCTTCTTTGGTGTGACGCTACAAGCTTGGCACACCTGTATTTGGGCAGTTTCTCACATTCTTCTCTGCAGATCTTCATAAGCTCTGTCAGGTTTGATGGGGAGCATCACCACACAGCTATTTTCAGGTCTCTCCAGAGATGTTCGATCGGGTTCAAGTCCGGGCTCTTGCTGGGCCACTCAAGGACATTCAGACACTTGTCTGAAGCCACTCCTGCGTTGTCTTGGCTGTGTGCTTAATGTCGTTGTTCTGTTGGAAGGTGAACCTTCACCCCAGTCTGAGGTCCTGACTGCTCTGGAGCAGGTTTTCATCAAGGATCTCTCTGTACTTTGCTCCGTTCTTCTTTCCCTCGATCCTGACTAGTCTCCCTGTCCCTGCCGCTGAAAAACATCCCCATAGCATGATGCTGCAACCACCATGCTTCACCGTAGGGATGGATTTCCTCCAGACGTGACTCTTGGCATTAAGGCCGAAGAGTTCAATCTTGGTTTCATCAGACCAGAGAATCTTGTTTCTCATGGTCTGAGAGTCCTTAAGGTGCTTTTTGGCAAACTCCAAGCGGGCAGTCATGTGCCTTTTACTAAGGAGTGGCTTCTGTCTGGCCACTCTACCATGAAGGCCTGATTGGTGGAGTGCTGCAGAGATGGTTGTCCTTCTGGAAGTTTCTCCCATCTCCACAAAGGACCTCTGGAGCTCTGTCAGAGTGACCATCGTGTTCTTGGTCACCTCCCCGACCAAGACCTTTCTCCCCCGATTGCTCAGTTTGGCCGGGCAGCCAGCTCTAGGAAGAGTCTTGTGTGGTTCCAAACTTCTTCCATTTAAGAATGATGGAGGCCACTGTGGTCTTGGGGACCTTCAATGCTGCAGACATTTTGTGGTACCCTTCCCCAGATCTGTGCCTCAACACAATCCTGTCTCGGAGCACTACGGACAATTCCTTCAAACTCATGGCTTGTTTTTTGTTCTGACGTGCACTGTCAACTGTGGGACCTCATATAGACAGGTGTGTGCCTTTCCAAATCATGTCCAGTCAATTGAATTTACCACAGTTGGACTCCAATCAAGTTGTAGAAACATCTCCAGGATGATCAATGGAAACAGGATGCACTTGAGCTCAATTTTGAGTCTCATAGCAAAGGGTCTGAATACTTATGTAAAAACCTGTTTTCGCTTTGTCTACACTTTGCGTAGATTGATGAGGAGCAAAAATGTATTCAATACATTTTAGAATAAGGCTGTAATGTAACAAAATGTGGAAAAAGTCAAGGGGTCTGAATACTTTCCGAATGCACTGTATTTAGAAGTTGGTGTTAATTCCATTTAAATTCATCAATTCAGGAAGTACAGTAAACTGAAATTCCAATGTCAATTGCCTTATTAAATAGCATAGGAATTTCTGTTTACTTCCTGAATTGACTGAATTGAAATGGAATTAACTCCGATCATGTCTTATGTAATCGTACAGACTTGTCTACAATAATTTTTTTGGTGCATGAATTAAGAAAGAGAAGATACATTAGTAACGACTAAGTATTTCATATTAATAACATAATAAGTATTAAGCTGTAATGGTATGAAATTGAAAGAAATTTTGCATAGAAATTGAAAGAAGGGACTTTTTTCTCTCTTTGCTGTGCCATAAATTACCATGAAATAGACAGATGGCTTATGTCAGAATTTTTGTAGCAGGTTAGGAGAACTTACGCAGCACGTTAGGAGAATTAACGTAGCAGGTTAGGAAAAGGGTTAGGCTTAACTAAAATGCAAAAAAATGTCAACTTTAGACGTCCATTTGACTAGCCAACAGCCTTTTATAAATATGGGTGAGTAGACACGAGGGTATTTTATTAGCAGGAGCAGTTGCTGCTGCTCATCAGCTGGGGTGAGACTCCATTTAAATCCGATCGAGCTCTCAGACCGTAGCCTCAATTTACAGTAGCACAGCCTAGGCTAGGCCTACTGCCTACTTCCCTCAAGAGCCATGCTGCTCTGGTTCTGCAAACTAAAGGCCGATTTTCTTCTTAAGCAGATGGGCATGGGGCCGGAACATAAATTCTAGACTGCAAATTGACCGCAAGAAGCTCAAAAAGATATAATATTTGACAAAAAATTATCATTTCAAACCTTGCTTATAACTTGTATACAATCACATACAGTATATTTCTATTATGCATGGGAATCTTTGTCATCTGTAATCTCAAAATAGTATTTCTTAATGGGTATGTTTATAGTTCTCTAAAGGTTATTTACTTTGGTTCTATTAAGTTATCAGTGGGTCAGAAGGTCTCAGTTAGGTCTCTGTAGCATCTGGCTCAGTAGCTATACAGTAATTGTTTTGGGACAACAAACAGCCTTTCCTTAATGTTTCCTTCTTGTTTCTCTCTCTCTCTCAAAATTCAATTTAAGGGCTTTATTGGCATGGAAAACATATGTTAACATTGCCAAGCAAGTGAAGTAGATAATAAACAATAAAAATTAACAGTAAACATTACACTCACAAAAGTAAAAAAATATTAAAGACATTTCAAATGTCATTATGTGCAAATTGTTAAAGTACACAAGGGAAAATAAATATTGGTTGTATTTACAATGGTATTTGTTCATCTCTGGTTGCCCTTTCCTTGTGGCAACAGGTCACAAATATTGCTGCTGTGATGGCACACTGTGGTATTTAACCCTGTAGATAAGGGAGTTTATCAAAATTTGGTTTGTTTTCATATCATTTGTGGATCTGTGTAATCTGAGGGACATATGTGTCTCTAATATGGTCATACATTTGGCAGGAGGTTAGGAAGTGCAGCTCAGTTTCCACCTCATTTTGTGGGCAGTGTGCACATAGCCTGTCTTTCTCTTGAGAGCCAGGTCTGCCTACGGTGGCCTTTCTCAATCGCAAGGCTATGCTCACTGAGTCTGTACACAGTCAATGCTTTCCTTAAGTTTGGGTCATTCGCGGTGGTCAGGTATTCTGTTTTTTTGTTAATTCTTTCCAATGTGTTAAGTAATTATCTTTTTGTTTTCTCATGATTTGGTTGGGTCTAATTGTGTTGCTGTCCTCGGGCTTTGTGGGGTCTGTTTGTTTGTGAACAGAGCCCAAGGACCAGCTTGTTTAAGGGACTCTTCTCCAGGTTCATCTCTCTGTAGGTGATGGCTTTGTTATGGAAGGTTTGGAAATCGCTTCCTTTTAGGTGGTTGTAGAATTTAATGTCTCTTTTCTGGATTTTGATAATTCTGCTCTACATGCATTATTTGGTGTTTTACGCTGAGGATATTTTTGCAGAATTCTGCATGCAGAGTCTCAATTTGGTGTTTGTCCGATTTTGTGAATTCTTGGTTGGTGAGTGGACCCCAGACCTCACAACCATAAAAGGCAATGGGTTCTATAACTGATTTAAGTATTTTTAGCCAGATCCTAAATGGTATGTTGAATTTTATGTTCCTTTTGATGGCATAGAAGACCCTTCTTGCCTTGTCTCTCAGCTCATTCACAGTGTGGTGGAAGTTACCTGTGGCGCTGACGTTTAGGCCAAGGTTTGTATAGTTTTTTGTGTGCTCTAGGGCAACGGTGTCTAGATGGAATTCATATTTGTGGTCCTGGCAACTGGACCTTTTTTGGAACACCATTATTTTTGTCTTACTAAGATTTACTGTCAGAGCCCAGGTCTGACAGAATCTGTGCAGAAGATCTACTGTAGGTGCTGCTGTAGACCCTCCTTGGTTGGGGACAGAAGCACCAGATCAACAGCAAATGGTTAGCCAGCCTGCCAGCTTAGTGAAGTCTGCCACTAGCACAGTTAGTGTAGTCAGCACAGCTATCCCCATTGAGACCTTGTCTGTGCCTCGATCTAGTTTGGGCAAAACTAAACATGGCGGTGTTCGCCTTAGCAATCTCACTGGAATAAAGACCTCCTCCATTCCTGTCATTATTGAAAGAGATTGTGATATCTCGCATCTCAAAATAGGGCTACTTAATGTTAGATCCCTCACTTCCAAGGCAGTTATAGTCAATTAACTAATCACTGATCATAATCTTGATGTGATTGGCCTGACTGAAACATGGCTTAAGCCTGATAAATTTACTGTGTTAAATGAGGCCTCTCCTCCTGGTTACACTAGTGACCATATCTTCCGCGCACCCCACAAAGGCGGAGGTGTTGCTCACATTTACAATAGCAAATTTCAATTTAGAAAAAAAAATGACTGTGTTTTCATCTTTTGAGCTTCTAGTCATGAAATCTATGCAGCCTACTCAATCACTTTTTATATCTACTGTTTACAGGCCTCCTGGGCCGTATACAGAGTTCCTCACTGAGTTCCCTGAATTCCTATCGGACCTTGTAGTTATGGGAGATAATATTCACATTTTTGGTGACTTTAATATTCACATGGAAAAGTCCACAGACCCACTCCGTTAGGCTTTCGGAGCCATCATCAACTCAGTGGGTTTTGTCCAACATGTCTCCGGACCTACTCATTGCCACAGTCATACCCTGGACCTAGTTTGTCTCTAGTTTTTCCTCATAATCCTGGACTATCGAACCACCATTTTATTATGTTTGCAATCGCAACAAATAATCTGCTCAGACCCCAACTAAGGATCATCAAACGCCGTGCTATAAATTCTCAGACAACCCAAAGATTCCTAGATGCCCTTCCAGACTCCCTCCACATACCCAAGGACGTCAGAGTACAAAAATGGTTAACCACCTAACTGAGGAACTAAATTTAACCTTGCGTAATACCCTAAATGCAGTCGCACCCCTAAAAACCAAAAACATTTGTCATAAGAAACTAGCTCCATGGTATACAGAAAATACCCGAGCCCTGAAGCAAGCTTCCAGAAAATTGGAACGGAAATGGCGCTACACCAAACTGGAAGTCTCCCGACTAGCTTGTAAACACAGTACCGTGCAGTATCGAAGAGCCCTCACTGATCATCCAATTTTCCAACTTAATTGAGGAGAATAAGAAAGTTCCCCCCAAAAATGTTGATACTGTCGCAAAGCTAACTAAAATGCAGCATTCCCCAAGAGAGGATGGCTTTCACTTCAGCAGTGATAAATTCATGAAGTTCTTTGATGAAAAGATCATGATCATGATCTGCGTATTTCTCCAAAGCTCAGTTGTCCTGAGTCTGCACAACACTGCCCGGACCTAGAATCAAGGGAGACACTCAAGGTTTTTAATACTATATCTCTTGACACATTGATGAAAATAGTCATGGCCTCTAAACCTTTCAAGCTGCATACTGGACCTTATTCCAACTAAACTACTGAAAGAGCTGCTTCCTGTGCTTGACCCTCCTATGTTGAACATAATAAACGGCTCCCTATCCACCAGATGTGTACCAAACTCACTAAAAGTGTCAGTAATAAAGCCTCTCTTGAAAAAGCCAAGCCTTGACCCAGAAAATATAAAAAAACTATCTGCCTATATCGAATCTCCCATTCCTCTCAAAATGTTTTGAAAAAGCTATTGCGCAGCAACTCACTGCCTTCCTGAAGACAAACAATGTATATGAAATGCTTAAGTCAGATTTTTGACCCCATCATAGCACTGAGGCTGTACTCGTGAAGGTGACAATCTACCTTTTAATGGTGTCAGACCCAGGCTCTGCATCTGTCCTCGTGCTCCTAGACCTTAGTGGCTGCTTTTGATACCATCGATTACCACATTCTTTTGGAGAGATTGGAAACCCAAATTGGTCTACACGGACAAGTTCTGGCCTGGTTTAGATCTTATCTGTCGGAAAGATATCAGTTTGTCTCTGTGGATGGTTTGTCCACTGACAAATCAACTGTACATTTCAGTGTTCTTCAAGGTTCGTTTTTAGGACCACTATTGTTTTCACTATATATTTTGTTTCTTGGGGATGTCATTCGGAAACATAATGTTAACTTTCACAGCTATGTGGACGATACACAGCTGTACATTTCAATGAAACATGGTGAAGCTGCAAAATTGCCATCCCTGGAAGCCTGTGTTTCAGACATAAGGAAGTGGATGGTGGCAAATGTTTTACTTTTAAATTCGGACAAAACAGAGATGCTAGTTCGAGGTCCCAAGAAACAAAGAGCTCTTCTGTTGGATCTGACAATTAATCTTGATGGTTGTACAGTCGTCTAAAATAAAACTGTGAAGGACCTCGGTGTTACTCTGGACCCTGATCTCTCTTTTGACGAACATATCAAGACTATTTCCATCTACGTAACATTGCAAAAATCTGAAAATGTCAGTCTAAAAATGATGCTGAAAAATGTATCCATGCTTTTGTCACTTCTAGATTAGACTACTGCGATGCTCTACTTTCCGGCTACCCAGATAAAGCACTAAATGAACTTCAGTTTGTGCTAAACACGGTTGCTAGAGTCTTGACTAGAACCCAAAAATTTGATCATATTACTCCAGTGCTCTCTACACTGGCTTCCTGTTAAGGCTAGGGCTGATTTCAAGGTTTTACTGCTAACCTACAAAGCATTACATGGGCTTGCTCCTACTTATCTTTTACCGATTTGGTCCTGCCATGCATACCTACACGTACGCTACGGTCACAAGACGCAGGCCTCCTTATTGTCCCATGAATTTCTAAGCTCTCCTATAGAGCTTCATTTTTATGGAATGGTCTGCCTATCCATATGAGAGACGTGGTCTCGGTCTCGACCTTTAAGTCTTTATTGAAGACTAATCTCTTCAGTAGATCCTATGATTGAGTGTAGTCTGGCCCAGGGGTGTGAAGATGAACGGAAAGGCACTGGAGTGACGAACCACCCTTGCTGTCCCTGCCTGGCTGGTTCCCCTCCTCTGGGATTCTCTGCCTCTAACCCTGTTACGAGGGCTGAGTCACTTGCTTACTGGTGCTCTTCCATGCCATCCCTAGGAGGGGTGCGTCACTTGAGTGGGTTGAGTCACTGACGTGATCTTCCTGTCCGGGTTGGCGCCCCCTCGGGTTCGTGCCGCGGGGGAGATCTTCATGGGCTATACTCGGCCTTGTCTCAGGGTAGTAAGTTGGTGGTTTGAAGATATCCTTCTAGTGGTGTGGGGGCTGTGCTTTGGCAAAGTAGGTGGGTGTTATGTTCCCCGGTTTCTGTGTTGTTGTGGGTTTGTATGTGTGTGTATTTCAGGAAATGGCTTCCTGGAATCCTAAAGCAGCTGATTGGTCGGCCCCATCGCTGATTGGAGCTCTGACCCCTCCCTCTCATCAGGGGAAACAGCTGTCTCTTCAATTACCAACTCATTCTCCAGCTTGATAAAAGCCAGTGTTCCTCCGTCAGGGAGGAGAGCTTTTTTTATGTCCTATGTTGGTTGTTGGTCAGTGAAAGTTTTGTTGATATTATTTTGTAGCCGCTCCTTCAGAGGTATGTGTATGCCAATAGGACTTAGTGTTTTTGGTTTTTGAAATTGTTGTTAAAGTATTGGTAAATTCTTCTGTTTCATTTGTTCCCAGGGTGGGAAGGGGAAACGCACCTTGGGAGTGTTTAGGCAAGAGGCCTGTGGGCATACATAACCCGTAGTATTTAATCTGTCTATGCACACTAGGTAAAACCTGGGCGGACCACCCCCTGTATTTTGGTTAGCGCGCCAGGTGGTGCTAAAGGTTAGTTAAGAAGTGGGAAGGCAAGTAAGGTAGGAGAGGGAGGGGACTCTTTTTAATTTGTACTTTCTTTGCTTTGGTTCCGTCCAGCCCCTTTTCCCCACATTACCGTGTTAATGAATAATAAATTCCTTTTAAACTGTATTTTTCTCTGCCTCTGTCATCCTTCCCCACACCTACGATCACATACTTTTTCACACCATGGGGAGTTGAGATGTAGCAGGGTGTTGCGTTCCTGTCACGTCCTGACCCTTGTAAGAGGTAATTTGCCATAGTTGAGCGATCAGGGCGTGACAGGTGGTTGTGTTGGGTGGTTTTGGGTTTTCTGTTTATAGGTGGGGTTTTTTCTAGTATTCTATTTCAATGTTTTGTTTTCGAGGTTTTGGCCGGGTATGGTTTCCAATCAGAGGCAGGTGTCTTTCGTTGTCTCTGATTGGAAGCCATACTTAGGCAGCCTGTTTTCCTTTGGGGTTTGTGGGTAGTTGTTTTCCGTTTTAGTCTTAGTACCTGATGGAACTGTTGGCTGTCGTTTTGTTATTTTGTTGAAGTGTTATCATAAATAAAAGAAATATGAGCACTTTACACGCTGCGTCTTGGTCCCCTTTCAACGACCCCTGTGACAGTTCCCTACTCCAAGAGGCGTACGTAACAGTGGTGTTATATCCTGCCTGGTTGGCCCTGTCCGGGGGTATCGTCGGACGGGGCCACAGTGTCTCCCGTCCCCTCCTGTCTCAGCCTCCAGTTTTTATGCTGCAATAGGTTATATGTCAGGGGGTAAGGGTCAGTCTGTTACAGTATATCTGGAGTATTTTTGTCTTATCTGGTGTCCTCTGTGAATTGAAGTATGCTCCCTCAAATTCTTTCTCTCTTCTCTCGATGCCCTAGGACCATGCCTCAGGACTACAGTGGCTTGCGAAAGTATTCACCCTCTTGGCATTTGTCCTATTTTGTGGCCTTACAACCTGGCATTAAAATATATTTTTGGGGGGGTTTGTATCATTTGATTTACACAACATACCTACCACTTTGAAGATGCAAAATATATTTTGTGAAACAAACAAGAAATAAGACAAAAAAACTGAACTTAAGCGTGCATAACTATTCACCCCCCCCCCAAAGTCAATACTTTGTAGAGCCACCTTTTGCAGCAATTACAGCTGCAAGTCACTTGGGGTATGTCTCTATAAGCTTGGCAAATCTAGCCACTGGGATTTTTGCCCATTCTTCAAGGCAAAACTGCTCCAGCTCCTTTAAGTTGGATGGGTTCTGCTGGTGTACAGCAATCTTTATGTCATACCACAGATTCTCAATTGGATTGAGGTCTGGGCTTTGACTAGGCCATTCCAAGACATTTAAATGTTTCCCCTGCTTTAGCAGTATGTTTAGGGTCATTGTCCTGCTGGAAGGTGAACCTCCTGACCAGTTTCCCAGTCCCTGCCAATGAAACACATCTCATAGCATGATGCTGCCTCCACCATGCTTCACTGTGGGGATGTGGTTCTCGGGGTGATGAGGGGTGTTGGGCACACAGACAAAAATATTTATAATGGATTTAATGGTGCTCCGTGGAATGTTCAAAGTTTCTGATATTTTTTTATAACCCAACCCTGATCTGTACTTCTCCACAACTTTGTCCCTGACTTGTTTGGAGAACTCATTGGTGTTCAAGGTGCCGCTTGCTTGGTGGTGCCCCTTGCTTAGTGGTGTTGCAGACTCTGGGGCCTTTCACAACAGGTGTATATATACTGAGATCATGTGACACTTAGATTGCACACAGGTGGACTTTATTTAACTAATTATGTGACTTTTGAAGGTAATTGGTTGCACCAGATCTTATTTAGGGGCTTCATAGCAAAGGGGGTGAATACATATTGTGGCAAAGAAGGGGGTTGAGTGATAAATGGCAGATATGTGAGGGCAGAACTAATAAACGGGCTCTGCCCGATCACTAAAATGGCCACCCCGATCAGAACTACAGATCACAAAATGGCCGACTGCCAAAACTACAATTCCCAGAAGCAAGGGGAACCCTCAGAAGGTGGAGCCGACCCACAGATAAAAGGTCAAGAAAAAACAGGAAGAGAGAGAGAGGGCGGGAAGGATCTATGAACCATAGAGAGAGAGACATTCTACATTGGCTGGATTTACCGTGTACGAGCTGGACTGTTTTGGACTTACCTGTTGGCGTTTAGACCTGGACCTACCGAGAACCAGATTTGTGTACCGAACCCTGCTATCCTTGACCTTACCTGCGGCCTGGGTGGACCAGGACAGAGAAACAAACATACAGGTACTGTCATGTTCGAAAGAACTTTAATTCTGGGCTGACTTTGGTGACAGTTTCTCACTTAATTTGTGACAAACGCTCCTAGCTTTGAAGAGGTTTGCCACACGTGGTGGAGAATGTGGGCACTGGATTAACCATACCGCTGGTTAGGTAGAAAAAAAAAAAAAAAAAATTAAAAAAAGTTTAGTTAGCGCTCCAAAGGGGAGTCAGGTTTTTTTTGTGGCTTTGTTTGGTTAGGACAGTTTTTTCAGGAAAATGAGTATGGAGGGAGCCATACAGGCCCTGTTACAAGCGGTGGCCGCCCAACAAGAGGCAACTAGAGCTCAACAAATAGCTCATCAGGATGCAATGCGAATGTATCAGGACACGTTACAGGTCCAGCACCACACCAACCAGCTGCTCAGAGAAGAGCAAGAGAGAAATACCCGGGAGTTAAGAGAAGGCCTAAAGGGGCTAGTGGACCAAATTGGGGCTCAGTTACCAGCTGCAAATACCCAAAGGTGGGCCAAAAATTTTCTTCAAAAAATGACAGCGCAGGATGATGTGGAAGCATATCTTACCACCTTCGAAAGGACGGCAGAGAGGGAGAAGTGGCCGAAAGAAGAATGGGCAGGGCTTCTGGCACCATACCTGGCAGGGGATGCTCAAAAAGCATATTTCGACCTGGAGTTGAAGGATGCACAGGATTACGATAAACTCAAGGGAGAGATTCTGACTAGACTGGGAGTGACCGATACCGTGAGGGCACACCGCTTCCACCAGTGGTCCTACAGACCGGGACAACCCCCCCGAACACAGATGTTCGACTTGATTCACCTGGCACGGAAATGGTTGCGACCGGAGACCCATTCGTCCGCCGAGGTCGTCGAGACCATCGTACTCAACCAGTTTCAGCGAGGTCTACCCCAAGAAGTGCGACGATGGGTTGGCCAGAACGAGGTACTTTCCGCCGACCATCTCGTGGGCCTGGTTGAACGGTATTGTACGGCAGGAACAGCTGAGCAGGCGTAGGAGGAAAGATTCCCCAGGCCTGGGCGAACCAGCGGACAGGGTAAGACTGTGCCAACAGGGGGAGGGGGAGGAGAGCAGCGTGGGGCCATGAGGAAAGAATCAGAATCGGGCCGAGACACTAAGGGAAAAACCGGAAACCGGGACTGGGGGTCGAGGAGGTCTCCCCCCCCCCGGAACCCTATTATCTGTTACAATTGTAATCGACCGGGACATATTGCAGCCTACTGCCCTATTAAAGAAGAGCCAATGCAATGTAACCTCGGTGAAAAAGAAGATGAGATATGGTGTGCATGTCCCGTGGTAACCACTGTACTTGAAAGATCAAGAAACAAACATATGTGCAGGGTGAAGGTTGAAGGGAAGGAGGTTGAAGCACTACTGGATTCCGGCAGTATTCTAACCCTGGTCGTTGCAAACCTAGTGCCGACGCATAAACTGGATACAAGTCAGGATATCAGTGTTACGTGCATTCATGGGAATACCCGTCTGTACCCCACAGCATTAGTGAGCATACAAACAGAGGACGGTCTGCTGGATTATGAGGTCGGCGTGGTCCCAAAGATGCCATATGATGTAATATTGGGTAGATACTTTCCTAACTTTGCGAAGTTAGGTCAAAAGAACGGCATATTTGAGAAGCCAACAACCCTGACCAAGCAGGAAGAAGCATGGGGCCTTCAACCAAGGCCAAGAAAAGAGGTCTCCCAGGGGCCAACCTCACAGGTACTAGTAGGGGAGGATGAGGATGAAGTGGCAAACCTCGTTGATAATGAACAGCCCAGTACTAGTGGGGCTGGGGTCGATCTGAATCCAGAGGACGACTATCTAGAACCAGCAGACCTGGCAGGGTCCATGACTAATTTCGGGACGGCCCAACACCAGGATCCAACCCTGCAGCAAGCCAGAGCAGACGTGCAGTTCATAGATGGTACTCCCATAAATGATAGGATGATGCCTAATAGTTTTCCCCACTGCATCATGAAAAATGGTTTGGTGTACAGAGTCTCAAAAATAGGGGTTGATGTGGTGGAACAGTTGTTGGTCCCCACCCGGTACAGAAAGACAGTACGGGATCTAGCTCATGGGCACATTCTGGGTGGACACCTTGGTATCGATAAAACCCGAGACCGGATTGTAAGGAGGTTTTACTGGCCAGGAATTCAGGCTGAAGTGGCTCGGCATTGTGGAGAGTGCCCGGAGTGTCAGGTAACAGCTCCCCGACCAGCGTTTAGAAGCCCGTTAGTGCCACTCCCCATAATCGAAACGCCATTTGAGAGGATAGCGATGGACATAGTGGGCCCACTACCCAAATCTGCCAGAGGGCACCAATACATTCTGGTCATTCTAGATTATGCCACTCGCTACCCAGAAGCCATTCCCCTTCGGACAATGGCTTCCAAAAATATCACCAAGGAACTAGTGCTATTGTTCACCAGGGTTGGGGTCCCAAAGGAGATCCTTACTGACCAGGGGACCCCCTTTATGTCCCGCCTTATGGCAGACCTTTGTAAATTGTGGCAGGTGAAACAGTTGAGGACATCGGTTTACCATCCACAGACGGACGGGCTGGTTGAGAGATTCAACCGGACCCTGAAGTCAATGCTCAGGAAGGTAATCGACAAGGATGGGAAAAACTGGGATTGCATGTTGCCATATCTGATGTTTGCCATTAGAGAGGTTCCTCAAGCCTCGCTGGGGTTTTCTCCCTTCGAGCTGGTATATGGGAGGCACCCCCGGGGAATCTTAGACATTGCCCGGGAAACCTGGGAACACCAATCCACCCTGTATACTAGTGTCATAGAGCACGTCACGGCAATGCAAAACAGGATAGCCACAGTCATGCCCATCGTCAGAGAGCACATGAGACAAGCACAAGAGCACCAGCGGCACACTTATAACCGGCAGGCTACCCTGAGGGAATTTCAACCGGGAGATAAGGTGTTAGTGCTGATCCCCACGGTAGAGTGCAAACTACTAGCCACATGGAAAGGACCATATGAAGTACTGGAGAGAATAGGAGAAGTTAATTATCGGATCCAACAGCCAGGTCGACGGCCCCAGGAACAGATCTATCACATAAACCTGTTAAAAGCATGGAGAGAGAGAGAAACACTAATGGTCACGTACCCCACACACACTCAGGAGACAGCTGAAGTAAATATTTCACCTACTTTGTCCCCAGCACAAGTACATGAAGTAAAGACCCTGATCCAGAAAAACAGAGATGTGTTTTCAGAAGTACCCGGCCGAACTGAGGTTACAGCTCATGATATCGTTTCCCTACCAGGGAGAAAAGTGAGCATGAGGCCATATCGGGTACCCGAGGCTCGACAGGCAGCGATTAGAGCAGAGACGGAGAAAATGTTGACAGCTGGAGTGATCGAAGAGTCACATAGTGAGTGGTCTAGCCCAATTGTGATGGTCTCCAAGCCCGATGGGTCTTTGCGGTTCTGTAACGACTTTCGGAAGGTAAATGAAATCTCCAAGTTTGATGCCTACCCCATGCCCAGAGTAGACGAACTACTGGAGAAAATTGGTAAAGGTCGGTACATTACGACCCTGGACCTGACAAAAGGATACTGGCAAATTCCTCTGACCCCCAGGGCCAAAGAAAAGACAGCATTTGCAACCCCTGACGGTTTGTTTCAATACACCGTCATGCCATTCGGCCTACACGGGGCCCCAGCCACCTTTCAACGGCTCATGGACAAGGTCCTAAAACCGCACCAAGCATACGCCGCAGCTTATTTAGATGACGTGGGGATCTACAGCCCAGATTGGGAATCCCACTTACCCCGGGTACAGGCGGTGTTAGACGCCCTTAGAAAGGCAGGGCTCACGGCGAACCCTGCCAAGTGTTATGTGGGGTTAGAGGAAACGGAGTATCTGGGATACACCGTGGGAAGAGGATTAATCAAACCCCAACGTAAGAAGGTGGAGGCAATTAGAGAATGGCCGAAACCAGTAAATAAGAAGCAGGTTCGAGCCTTCCTAGGGCTGACCGGGTACTACCGGAAGTTCATCCCAAGTTATGCCACAGTGGCCGCCCCACTCACCGACATGACTAGAGCCAGAGGGCCAAACATGGTCAAGTGGGATGAAAGGGCCACCAAAGCATTTAGGACATTACAGGAGGCCCTCTGCTGTAATCCAGTGCTGGTGGTACCAGACTTTGAGAGAGAGTTTGTGGTTCAGACGGATGCTTCAGAGGTCGGCTTGGGAGCAGTGCTGTCCCAAGAGGTAGAAGGGGTGGAACACCCCCATCCTGTTTTTAAGCAGGAAGCTGGAACCACGGGAAACCAACTACTCAGTTGTTGAGAAAGAGGCGCTGGCAGTAAAGTGGGCTCTGGAAAGCCTGAAATACTACCTGCTGGGGCGCCACTTCACCCTCATCAGTGACCATGCACCACTCACCTGGATGCATAGGGCTAAAGAGAAGAACGCTCGGGTGATGCGGTGGTTTTTGAGTCTCCAGCCGTTTCACTTTGACTTGAAACACAGAGCAGGAAAGGAAATGGGAAATGTGGATGGGTTATCCCGCATGCACGCATATTTTGCTGCGGTAGCCCGACCTAGGGGGTCGGATCTAGGGGGGAGATGTGTGGCAAAGAAGGGGGTCGAGTGATAAATGGCAGATATGTGAGGGCAGAACTAATAAACGGGCTCTGCCCGATCACTAAAATGGCCACCCCGATCAGAACTACAGATCACAAAATGGCCGACTGCCAAAACTACAATTCCCAGAAGCAAGGGGAACCCTCAGAAGGTGGAGCCGACCCACAGATAAAAGGTCAAGAAAAAACAGGAAGAGAGAGAGAGGGCGGGAAGGATCTATGAACCATAGAGAGAGAGACATTCTACATTGGCTGGATTTACCGTGTACGAGCTGGACTGTTTTGGACTTACCTGTTGGCGTTTAGACCTGGACCTACCGAGAACCAGATTTGTGTACCGAACCCTGCTATCCTTGACCTTACCTGCGGCCTGGGTGGACCAGGACAGAGAAACAAACATACAGGTACTGTCATGTTCGAAATAACTTTAATTCTGGGCTGACTTTGGTGACAGTTTCTCACTTAATTTGTGACAAACGCTCCTAGCTTTGAAGAGGTTTGCCACAATATACACGCACCACTTTTCCATTAATTAATAAAATTTTTAACAAGTTCTTTTTTTTCATTTCACTTCACCAATTTTGACTATTTTGTGTATGTCCATTACATGAAATCCAAATAAAAATCTATTTTAATTCCAGGTTGTAAGACAACAAAATATGAAAAATGCCAAGGGAGTGAATGCTTTCGCAAGCCACTGTACCTGGCCTGATTACTCCTTGCTGTCCCCAGTCCACCTGGTTGTGCTGCTGCTGCAGTTTCAACTGTTTTGCTTGCGGCTATGGAACCCTGATCTGTTCACCCGATGTGCTACCTTGTCCCAGACCTGCTGTTTTCGACTCTCTCTCTCTACCGCACCTGATGTCTCTATCTCTGAATGATCGACTATGAAAAGCCAACTGACATTTACTCCTGAGGTGCTGACCCGGCTGGTCGTCTATGAACATTTGAACAGCTTGTCCATGTACTGTTATAATCTCCAGCTGGCACAGCCAGAAGAAGACTGGTCACCCCTCAGATCCTGGTTCTTCTCTAGGTTTCTTCCTAGGTTCCTGCCTTTCTAGGGAGTTTTTCCTAGCCACTGTGCTTCTACATCTGCATTACTTGCTGTTTGGGGTTTTAGGGGTTTTATACTGTAGCACTTTGTGACATCGGCTGATGTAAAAAGGGCTTTATAAATACATTTGATTGATTGATTGATAGACATTTGACTTAAGATTCTAGTAGGGTGAGGCCGGGTGCTGCAGACTGTTGTAGTGCCCTCGCCAATTCGTTGATATATATGTTGAAGAGGGTGGGGCTTAAGCTGCATCCCTGTCTCATCCCATGGCCCTGTGGAAAGAAATGTGTGTGTTTTTTGCCAATTTTAACCGCGCACTTGCTTCTGTACATGGATTTTATAATGTCGTATGTTTTTCCCCCAACACCGCTTTCCATGAATTTGTATAGCAGACCCTCATGCCAAAATGAGTCCAAAGCTTTTTTGAAATCAACAAAGCATGAGAAGACTTTGCCTTTGTTTTGGTTTTTTTGTCAATTAGGGTGTGCAGGGTGATGGTCTGTCTTACGGTAATTTGGTAAAAAGCCAATTTGACATTTGCTCAGTACATTGTTTTCACTGAGTAAATGTACAAGTCTGCTGTTAATGATAATGCATGGGATTTTCCCAAGGTTGCTGTTGACGCATATCCCACGGTAGTTATTGGGGTCAAATTTGTCTCCACTTTTGTGGATCATGTATATGTTTTTGCTGTTTGTTCTTTGTTATAGGGCTTAAAAGATTGGAGAAGTGGTTTACCCATACATCTCCGTTTTGGATAGATAACTCTTCGTGTTGTTGTTTGTTTAGTGTTTTTACATTTTCCCAGAATTGGTTAGAGTCTATGGATTCTTCAGTTACATTGATCTGATTTCTGACGTGCTGTTCCTTCATTTTCCTTAGTGTATTTCTGTATTGTTTTAGTGATTCACCATGGTGAAGGCGTAGGCTAAGGTTTTCTGGGTCTCTATGTTTTCGTTGGATAGGTTTCTCATTTTCTTTCTTAGGTTTTTGCATTCTTCATCAAACCATTTGTCATTGTTGTTAATTTTCTTAGGTTTTCTGTTTGACATTTTTAGATTTGACAGGGAAGCTGAGAGGTCAAATATACTGTTTAGGTTTTCTACTGAAAAGTTTACGCCTTCACTATTACAGTGGAATGTTTTGTCCAGGAAGTTGTCTAAAAGGGATTGAATTTGTTGTTGCCTAATTGTTTTTTGGTAGGTTTCCACACTACCTTCCTTCCGTCTATGGCATTTCTTAATTATTCCGTTCCTTTGGCTTTGGTGCCTCATGATTGAGTATTTGTCTGTACAAGTACAGTAGACTGGTGATTTTGCTGTGATCTGATAAGGGTGTCAGTGGGCTGACTGTGAACGCTCTGAGAGACTGGGTTGAGGTCAGTGATAAAATAGTCTACAGTACTACTGCCAAGAGATGAGTTGTAGGTGTACCTACCATAGGAGTCCCCTCGAAGCTTACCTTTGACTATGTACATACCCAGCGTGCGACAGAGCTGCAGCAGTTGTGACCTATTTTTGTTGACGTAGTTGTGCGTAGGGGGGCATATGGGGAAGGGAATGCTGTCACCTCCAGGTAGGTGTTTGTCCGCCAGTGTACTGAGGATGTCAGATTCTTGTCCAGTTCTGGCATTTAGGTCACCTCAGGCTAGTACATGTCCCTGGGCTTCAAAATGATTGATTTCCCCCTCCAGGATGGATAAGCTGTCTTCATTAAAGTATGGGGATTCTAGTGGGGGATATAGGTAGCACACAGGAGGACATTTGTACTCTGTTAAGATCATTTCCTTGTGCCCGTTTTGATTAATTTCATAGAGTGAGTTAGGTCTGCTCTATACCAAATTAGCATACCCCCTGAGTCCTTTCCCTTTTTCACACCTGGTTGTTTGATGGATGGGACTACCAGCTCTCTGTAACCTAGAGGGCAACCAGTGGGTCTATGTCCTCTATACCATGCTTCTTGTAGGATGACAACATCCAGGTTCCTGCTCTTTAGGCCAAAGGCAGATGACCTCAGGCCTTGGATATTCCAGGATGAGATAGTGAAGGCTTTTTGTTCCATAAAGTGTGTGTGTGTGTGTGTGTGTGTGTGTGTGTGTGTGTGTGTGTGTGTGTGTGTAAAACAGAGACTCCCCATGTACCCATCTCAGCTAGGGAAAAAGATAGTTAGAGATAGTTATACGAGGTTCCCAAAATGGGATGTACAGGGAGGCTGGTTAGGCTGCAGCTGTCCTTGTCTGACATATGAGCTGGCCATTCGGAGACTCAACACCACTGCAGAAGCCCGTCGGCTGGTACAGAAATGGCCCTACTGTATAAATCACGTCTCCAGTCTTAGCCAATAAACCCACCAAAATAATCCTTACACTGACTGAATCTGAATCCAACCCTGCTCTGCTACACTGTTCTGTTTTCCTGCCAAGATAGGATACCCTAACCCAGCCACCCTCCCCCTCCTTCATATCTCTGGTGGTGCTGTTAGATGGTACATGTGCAATGTTCTGTAACTGTATCAAAGGGAGTGAATTACATTTACATTACAGTTACATTTTAGTCATTTAGCAGACGCTCTTATCCAGAGCGACTTACAGTAGTGAATGCATACATTTCATTAAAAAAAATGTCTTCCCGTAATTACAATGGATTTAGATGTCAACGGAGATAAGAAACACAGGATGATGATGATGATATGAGGCTTTTATGTCTTAACTTATTTAAATGTTTTGTATTCTGATTGAAAACATTTGTTATTAATAGATCATGATTGTTTTCATTTCAGCTGAGAAAGTCATTCAAGGACCTCAAGAAGAAATTCAACAACTTGAAGTTCAATTATATGAAGAAAAATGACAAGTCAAGGAACCTGAAAGCAGTGAAAAACCAAATCCAGCAGATAGAGATTTATGTTGAAAAGTTACAGGTGAGACACACCCTGTTTGCTACAACAACAAAATCACATTTCCCTCATTCCCTGCTGTTCAATGGTTTTGAAATTATTCCTAGGTCATGCATATTTTGTTTGCCTCTTTCTATCTTAATTCTTTCTCTCTTGATCCAGATATTGCAGAAACGGATGCAGGTATTTACAGTCAAAGTGACTTCCAGCACAGAGAAGCATCTAATAGGCAGTAGCCCCAGAGAGATAGAGGATGCTGTGAATGAGCTACAGAGACAGCTGGGGGACTTTGACAAGACTGTGGAGGAGTACAAGCAGAATCTGGACATGAGCGTAAAACTGCAGCAAGCCATGGATGAGGTGTGGATGGAGAAAACTTAAGACAAATCGTTTACCCTCTACTTGCCAATTGTGGAGAAAAAAAATGTTGGAGAAAAAAATCAACTAACATCTTGTCAGAAAGCATCATAAAACTCAAGGAATTGGATATAGCATATTTTGTGTTCGCCTAATATCTGCTGCAATTGTCTCAATTTTTTCTGCTTTTGAATTTCAGTATAACTTCTGGTGTGATGATGCAAGTGCTACAATTGTGAGAGTAGGGAAGTACTCTTCCCAGTGTAAGACCAGGGAAGCAGTGTCTACTCTATACAAGCAGTTTGAGAAGTTTGTTTGGCCCACTGTGCCCCAGCAAGAGGAGAGGATCAGCCAAATCACAGAACTGGCTGTCCGTCTGCATGGTAAGGAAACAGACCACACACAATAAACCACCATCTTGACTTTAGACAGAATTCTGATGGTCAGCTTTTTGGGAGTAAGGAAAAGTATGCCTACATAAAGCTGACCGAAAATGCTATTTCAAAATGTGGGGGGACATGTCCCCCTGTCCTTATTGGAAGTCACGCCCATAACACTGGCATTGAGGACTGTATAAACTGTTTTTCAATGTACAGGTGCTGAGGAGGGAAATAAGTATACGGTGAAAACTGTCACCAGACACAATGAGATAGTGGAATCGATAAAGGAACTATCTAATGGATTGATGGATTTGGAGGCTAAACTACAGGTACGATGAAAAAAGCTTTTTTGCCTGGTTATTTTCCTCAGAGATTTTAATAGAAAATGCCTCTTGAAAATATGTGATTGTTCTCTAATTTCAGGCTGAGGCTTTGAAGCAGGAGCCTGAAATAAAAGAATTGGATAATGACATACAAGAGGAAAACAAACAAGAGAAAAAATCTAACCAAGAAACAGAGAAAGCTGAGATGTACCCCCAGGAGTCTCTTGATGTGGTATGTTTATTGATAAGGAAACGGTACGCCATTTTGTTGGCTTCTGGGGGTTTTGGATCCCACTTCTGAAACCATCTGTAATCTGTCAAAAAATATATATATATTTTCAGTCTCACAGTTTTTTATCATACTGTGTGAAATGTGGGTTCCCTTTATTTTTTGGACATTATAATGTATGATTTCAGCAGTCTGAGCTGAAAGAAACTGGACACACTCCCGAACTAACCATGGGAATGAACGGGAAAGAGGTGCCCATCAAAATAATTGAAAACACAAGAAGCAAGAAACCTCAAATCCGCAAAACAAGGAGCCAGGAACTACCAGATAAACTCCACCCACAACATCACAACAAAGTGTTATCAGAGAGCAGGTACCTTCAACCACCACCACCACTATCTACACGTACATCCTCCACTCACTCACAACACATGCTTGCACACACACACGCACGCGCGCGCACACACCCACACACACACAGGGCCGTACACAGATCTTTCAGGGGACAGGTGTTAAAGGGCATCCCCATGAGCATAGGAATATTTATTTATGCATCAAAACATATTACTTTAGTGCCTTGCTGCAAACAGGATA
This sequence comes from Salmo trutta, assembly GCF_901001165.1. Classification (NCBI taxonomy): domain Eukaryota; kingdom Metazoa; phylum Chordata; class Actinopteri; order Salmoniformes; family Salmonidae; genus Salmo; species Salmo trutta. The sequence continues at coordinate 19,901,345 of NC_042976.1, read as the reverse complement.
CATGTTTTGGAATATTTTTATTCTGTTCAGGCTTCCCTCTTTTCTCTCTGTCAATTAAGTTTGTATTGGGGAGTAAGTACAATGTTGTTGATCCATCCTCAATTTTCTCCTATCACAGCCATTTCACTCTGTAACTGTTTTAAAGTCACCATTGGTGTCATGGTGAAAACCCTGAGTGGTTTCCTTCCTCTCCGGCAACTGAGTTAGGAAGGACGCCTGTATATTTGTAGTGATTGGGTGTATTGATGCACAATCCAAAACGTAATTAATACATTCACCATGCTCAACGGGATATTCAATGTCTGAAAATAGTACAATGCACAAGGTGCAATTTCGAAATTGGGCAGTTTTACTCTTGTCTTGTCAGTCATTGCATACCGTAGAGAGCTATTTATAACTTGTCAGAAATGTCCAGATTAACTAGCCAATGTCAGCAAAAGTTTTTTAGCCCATAGATTTTGTTGTAATGTTTGAGTCACTCTAATATCACATGAATAAACATTAGGCATGGCAAAATCTGTAGAATTGCAAGAAAATGTGCTTTAAACTGCAACATTTTCTCTGTACCCCATGACAAAATGTGTACAATTACAGGAAATAAGCTTTAAACCTGCAACATTCTCTCCACCAACAAGAAGGGTGTGAACAGTTTGTGTCATGAACAGTGCTTGTGCCCAAAGAAATAGACATGGCGGGAGAGTGGGATGTTCCTCAATGCTGGAAGGGGGAACCACTAGAGAACCCCTAGTCTAGACTAGACTATCTGTGTTGCTGCTGCCGACTGAGGAAGGGATGGAGTTGGGTCGGAGCGAGGGTCGTTGATGCAGCCGATCTACTCTCTTTCTGCCTCTGTTTTGCATTTATCAGCCAACCAGACTGAATATTGATGATGTTAATCAAATGTTATGCTTCTGTAGCAGCACTGTTGATATTTACTAACTAGGTAGCTTAAACGTTGACTGCATCTCAAGCCATGCATGTTTGGATACCGGGCTTGTGCAAGGTCTGTACAGGGCAGACCAACAAGTGCAACCAACGGACAGGGTGAGGATGTGGGAGTGGCGAACTTGATAACGTTGCGACAACTTGCAGGCAACAATGACAAAACTTTAGAAAAAATATAATACTTATACCACCACCCAAAAGGGCAGTTGGCGAGTGGGACGGCAAAGGGGCATGTGCTGGGCCCAGGTTGACTCCTATCTGTGCACGTGCCTACACACACACACACAGATTCCTCTCCCCTTAACTTTTTTTGTTTTGTTAATGTTCTTTTTTGGTTTATTCTGTTTCTTTGGAACTATTATATAGAGACTTTGGCTCCATGATAACGCTCTATAAAACCCATGTATTATTCTAATTATTCTAGGTATCATACCCAGGAGTTGTGCTCGGAGACCAGCAGAGTGGAGACTATCACCAGCAGGTTGACAATGGAGAGAAAAGAGCAGCTGAGCACCTCTTTCTCATGTACACACACCTTCAACCTGTCCTGTTCACCGCTGGAGAGGGACAGGAAAGTCCATGCGCTCAACCAGGCAAGGATTAAGTCTCTGGTCACCCCTCCTCCTACTATTCCTCCTCCTCCTGCCTTCGCTTCGGCTCCCAGCTTCTCTGATATACAGAGAGTGTTCCAGAAGAAGGAGAGACAGGGCCCTGCTCAGAGGAACTTCCCTGGGTTTCATACTTCTAATACTGATCAGGTTGGTCTTCTTAAGTCCTCAAACAATTGGTTTCCCCTGTTGTTTTTCATTTCTTGAAGTCTTTGTTGTTTTTGACTGAGGTATTATCATGACTTATTATCATGCTTCACTACTACTGGGTTTTTCTGTCCCAAGACCCCATACATAAGGGATCTGTATGTGACATGCTTTTATTTTGACCTCTCTCTGATTGTTTATTTTTTCTAATCCTTACAGGGTGAGCTTTTCCCCCAAGATGCATCACTCCTGCTGCCCCCCGCAGGTGTTCTGACGGAGGGGAACCTTCAGCGGCATAACCTCATGACAGAAGAGTCCCTGTCCAATGACGAATATGAGTGCACTTCCCCCGACGACATCTCCCTGCCCCCGCTTTCCGAGACCCCAGAGTCCAACATCGTCCTATCAGAGAATGACATGGACCTGGATGGTCTCTGTCTCAGCTCCCAGTCCCACACCATTCACATCAACCAGTACAGCCACCAGTTACACTCCACACATAATGATTACAGCAACAGCCAGAGCCAACAGAGGATCAGAGAGCAGACTGTAAGCTGTCCCTCTCCTACAGGGGGCCTCAACACCAAGTTCAGAGCAGAGTCCTCTTCTTTCGTCCACAGCCCCCTGACTGTCCCAGCACCAAGCCTGGTCTCAAACACACTCTCCAATATTCTGAAAAGCAGGGGCATCCCCAACCTTCCAAACGCCGACCTCCCAAATCTCCCACCGGTCGGCCCCCTAGGCCTAAACGAGTGCCACCAGACCGTGTATTCCGTGCATGAGAGCTCTGTCACAGAGACGCAGGAGAATGTGCATGACCCTAGCACCATGATGGTTTGAGGAGCTGCCTTCCCCGCTGCTGCCGCCGCTAGCTCCCTTAACATGCATGGTACCCCCTCCCCATTAACCACCACAACAGTCACACTCACAGACCAGGGCCAAGACCCAGACCTCTGCAACCCCACAGCCATCAGAGAAGAGATCAGGCTGCCTGGTACCAGCCGGTCCATGGGGAGCACCCTAGCAGGCCAGGGCCCTCCTCACTTCTCCAAACTACTGTCTAGTCCCACAGTTATGGAGGGGTCGCCTGTGACCCTGGAAGTGGAGGTCACTGGATTTCCAGAGCCTACTTTAACATGGTGGGTAGCTCATAGTCTTTAGTCATTCATTAACATAGAAGCTGTGTCTGAAATGGCATCTTATTCCCTATGTTGTGCACTACTTTTGACCAGAAGTAGTGCACTCTAAAGGGTATAGGTCAGGGTGTCATTTCTGACACAGATGGATTATTGGTGCAAGTAGAAATGGAACAGTAGAACTTCATTATTTTAATAAAATCTGTATTATTTTTACTCTTCATAAGCATGACAAGTCTGGTTACAGTAGTATTAACAGTCACTGCTTTATGTGTTGGGGATATTTTATTAATCAATTCCAAAAGGATCATTCAGGTGGAGAGGAAAGGACATATTGAGAAATGATAAGATAGATTTGTAAACTGCATAACTAGTGTTAAATCTGAATCCCAAGTCATGTTTTGTGTGGATAACATAATATGTATTTATTTGACTAAAATCCTTTACTGTTGTTTGACTTATCTAACCTTTTGTTTTGATTCCTGTTTAATAACACAACTTTGATAACACGTTTGATCATTAATGGCACGTTCTAATTTTAATTAATCTAGTTGTTTTGATTGATTGTGCTTCAGCTCACCCTTTGATAAATAGGAATGTGATTTGTGTTTTTCTTGTTGTGATTGTGTGATAATTGACTTCTTGCTTTAGGTTCAAGAATGGAGAGAAACTGACCAATGATGAGCACATAGAACTGTCCCAAAAAGAAGGCAAACATGCATTGTTTATACAGAAAGTCACTGAGACCGACGCAGGTCTCTATGTGTGCCGGGCCGTCAACTCAAGTGGCACCCTGTCCTCTAGCGCCGCCCTTCAGGTGAATGCAAGTAACAACAGATGTCCCGATCCTAACTGCCCTCTTCTCAAACTGAACTGGCACACTTGTTTTGGCACTCTGTGTTTTCTCCTGTATCTCCTGTACCTACTACTCTTATGAAGAAAGAAAAAATATATTAAGCTTTTTACTGCCAGTACCTTTTCTACTCTCACTATAATGGGAAGTAGTGTTGACTTTGAACAGTAGTACACTGGATAACCCTAACTTCAACTGTATGGATGCATGCGGTGTCACCTCCAAACCTGGACACCACCACCACCCTATTACACCCAAAACCACCTGTGTGTATGAATGTCGGGTTAATTTATTTTGTAGATTTGTATTTCATCTCTGCATAAAAGTAGTATCTCAATTAATTTACATCTCAGCTAAAGTCGGAATCTCCTTCGTATACTTTTGTCTAGAAAGTCAGTGCATTGAGTCTGTGCCTCCATGACTAAAATGGTCTACAATTACAGAATCAAGGTATTAATTTACTAATAAAATGATAAAATCAGTAATTTAGCCAATTTCTCTTTTATTGTATTACGCCCATCCTAAACTTCAAAGTTCGGAGATTAGATGGTAAATTGTTTCAGCCAAATTACCTTATTAAATGTATTTTAAATAAAGTAATGCAGCTTCTGAGTCAAAAGTTTCATGAATTGTTTGTGCTCCCTCTACTACCATCTTGTTATATCATTTGTATGGTTCTACAGTTTAATGGTAATGTAAGATGCACATTTATAAAATGATCTATCAGATCATTTTTGGCTGTTTTTATATTTCACTTTATCACCAGTTAAAACCCCATGTACCGGATAAAAAAACCAAGTTAATTGGGTTTGCATCGCATTTTCAACTCTACTGATGATTTTGTCACAAAAATATATATAGCGTTATATAACGAAGGTGCCCACTCTGGTATTGGCACGTGCATCTTAGCCAACAGCTCACAGATACAGTGCGTGTATAGCCTACACTACTGTTCAAAAGTTTGGGGTCACTTAAAAATGTCCTTGTTTTTGAAAGAAAAGCACAGTTTTGTCCATTAAAATAACATCAAATTGATCAGAAATACAGTGTAGACATTGTTAATGTTGTAAATGACTATTGTAGCTGGACATGGCTGATTTTTTTTTTTTTATGGAATAGCTACACAGGCGTACGGAGGCCCATTATTAGCAACCATCACTCCTGTGTTCCAATGGCACGTTGTTAGCTAATCCAAGTTTATCATTTTAAAAGGCTAATTGATCATTATAAAACTCTTTTGCAATTATGTTAGCACAGCTGAAAACTGTTGTTCTGATTGAAGAAGCAATAAAACTGGCCTCCTTTAGACTAGTTGAGTATCTGGAGCATCACCATTTTGGGGTTCGATTACATGCTGAAAATGGCCAGAAACAAAACACTTTCTTCTGAAACTCGTTAGTCTATTCTTGTTCTGAGAAATGAAGGCTATTCCAAGCAAGAAAATGCCAAGAGACTGAAGATCTCGTACAACACTGTGTACTACTCCCTTCACAGAACAGCGCAAACTGTCTCTAACCAGAATAGAAAGAGGAGTGGGAGGCCCTGGTGCACAACTGAGCAAGAGAACAAGTACATTAGATGTCTAGTTTGAGAAACAGACACCTCACAAGTCCTCAACTGGCTTCATTAAATGGCAAAACACCAGTCTCAACATCAACAGTGAAGAGGCGACTCCGGGACGCTGGCCTTCTAGGCAGAGTTGCAAAGAAAAAGCCATATCTCAGATTGGCCAATAAAAAGAAAAGATTCAAATGGGCAAAGAACACAGACACTGGACAGAGGAACTGCCTAGAAGGCCAGCATCCCAGAGTCGCCTCTTCACTGTTGACGTTGAGACTGGTGTTTTGCGGGTACTATGATCAGTTAGCCTTTTTAAAATGATAAACTTGGATTAGCTAACACAACGTGCTATTGGAACACAGGCATGATGGTTGCTGATAATGGGCCTCTGTATGCCAATGTAGATATTCCATAAAAAATCTGCCGTTTCCAGCTACAATAGTCATTTACAACATTAGCAATTTCTACACTGTATTTCTGATCAATTTGATGTTATTTTAATGGACAAAAAATAGCTTTTCTTTAAAAAACAAGGACATTTCTAAGTGACCCCAAAGTTTTTAACGGTAGTGTACATGATAGGATTATTATGGAAATGTTTATTTATCAAACGGCATGATCATGTCACCAGCATTTAAGGTTGACTGCTCTGCTGTTGTACTGTATGTTGTGGGGTAACACAATCTCTCAGGTCAAATTGTGGTTCCGCAGGTTACACCTCTTCACTCCAATCCACCTCTCCACTCCACTAACTACTTCACTCCTCACACAGTGATGATAAAGCTGGCTCCCCTCCTGTTGTAGAGGGCTGAAATATTGCAGATACAGGCTTAAGATTGGCCTTTATCGGCAACAGATAGACGAGCCATGGGCTATTCTTGATAATATCATATAACATTTGAGAAGAAAAGCAGTTTGTTCTAATAAATAAATTGCTTTATATTTTATAATTGTACACATTTGTCTCCGTTGGTAGACTGTTTCTTTCACCTTGCATACCAATTTATGATTTTCACAGGGGCGCAACATTCACTGGGGACCCGGGGGGGACATGACCCACCCACATTATGAAATTGCATTTTAGTCCCCTACCGTGATAGAAAACGAGGCAACGCTGTGCTTTAGGACAATGCGGACGCCTCCGAGCGTCGGGTAGGCTGTTTGGAGTGTTTATCCGACTTTAAAAAATCTATATAAAGTTATGTACCCCTCACTTCTAAAACCAAAGTTGTGCCCCTGGATTTTCAAATATTATGCACAAGCTCATCTAATTTGATGAATACATCCTCCTGAACCTAATGGAACGAATCAAACAATGCGATAGAAAATAGTGTAACTTGGTCTCCCCCAGTCTGTGGATCTACTCCTCAGTTCCTTTCAAAGCCAGAAGATAAGCATCTCCTGGTGGGAGAAGATCCCTTCCTGAAGTGTGTCATTGTAGCTTGTGGAGAAAGCAGGGTGAGTTGTCTAACATTACTTTAAATTGCCTACAATTAGGTGATAGATTTTTATTTTTGATATTTTAAGTTGCCACTATAGCTTGTGAAGAAAGCAGGGTGGTACAAGATTCTAAATAGATTAAAATAACAGTTACGTTTTTGTCTCCCTTGCAGATTCAAAGCCAAAGTGATACTCATGTCATTGTAAAGAAGAGTGCTATTGTGTCAGACGCTGGGAAGTATGTGTGAGATGAAAAATAGGACGAGGGGAAGTCTGCTGTACTGCAGAGGAGTTGGTCACTGGTAAATCCTTTTTTATTTTCAAATTTTTTTTTTTTTTTTTGAATTCAAGTTAGTGTCATTACTGTGACACATGGATGTCATATGTATGGGTTTTTTATGTGTTAGAATGTCCTTATGTAGGTACTCATCAAAGTCTTACCCACATTCATCAATTAATCAATATCTTTGTTTAAATAGAGAAATTTGTAGTGCAGTCAGGTTCAACATTAAAAACAGTAACAACCATACAACAGATATACACATAAGTTAAATAATGACATTCTGTAACATGTAACTGCAAAAAAAAATGTATGAAATGTATGCATTCACTACTGTAAGTCGCTCTGGCTAAGAGCGTCTGCTAAATGACTAAAATGTAAAAAATGTAAAATGTAACTGTCCATAGATTTGATTCTGGAATGTATGACCCCTAAACTATCAATAAATGTGACATCTCAATTTTACAGTTATCTTTATTCTCCCGCAGAGCCAAGCCAAAGTGTTTCAAAGCCCAGGCAGTCATCATGATCAACACACTGAAGATCCAGATGGGAAAACTACATGCATCCTCAACAAGTAAACAACATAAAAAGTCAAGAGGGGCAGGAGGGAAAATAGGGAGTCTGGGGACTTGAATAAAGTTATGTATACATTTTGTGGCAATTTGCCTATTGCATGTAGTCCCTTTGTTTGCAATGAAAGCCTTTTTGTGAATACTGTTCTGATGTATTGTCCAATACCTGAATGAATTATTGAAGATTATCTTTTGGAGTACCGTCAATTTTATTTTTGACATTTTGAAAAACATTCTGTGAGTGAGCATTTTGATAATATATGAGATACAGACAAAAATGTTCATCGCCATGTTGCAGGAGACCTTTCCTGCAATCCAGGACATGTTAAACTTGTGGTGTATTAGAGGTTTAAAAAGGCTTCTGAAGTTTGTAATTTCCACAAATTTCAGAGTTGATTTTCCGTTATGAACAAAATGTATCAACCCTCACAAAAATGTAAATTGAATTATATTTCACATTTCCTGTTTTAGCAAACTGACTCAAATTAAGATCATACATCTGTGTATTTTTTATTTAACTGGGCAAGTCAGTTAAGAACACATTCTTATTTACAATGACGGCCTACCCCAGCTAAACCTGGACGATGCTGGGCCAATTGTGCGCCGCCCTATGGGACTCCCTCTCTATGGGAATCGAGCCAGTGTCACGTCCTGACCAGTAGAAGGGTTATTTGTTATTGTAGTTTGGTCAGGACGTGGCAGAGGGTATTTGTTTTATGTGGTTCGGGGTGGTGGTTTATTTAGTAGGGCGTTTGATTTATTATTTCCGGGTTTTTGGGTAATGTTCTATGTTTGTATTTCTATGTGGTCTCTGGTCTTTTGTATTTCTGTGTCTGGTTTATTGGGGTTGGACTCTCAATTGGAGGCAGGTGTTTTCTCGTTGCCTCTGATTGGGAGTCCTATATATGGGTATGTGTTTGGTTTAGTGTTTGTGGGAGATTGTTTCTTGTTTTGCCTGTGTGAGCCTTACAAGACTGTTTTGTTGTTCGTGCGTTTCGTTTTGTTGTTTTTGGTGTTCTCTTTATTTAAAATAAATGATAAGATGAGCATCCACATTCCTGCTGCGTTTTGGTCCTCCATTCCAGACGACAACCGTTACAGCCAGGGTGTCTGTAGTGCCCCCTCAAGCACTGAGATGCAGTGCCTTTGACCGCTGCGCCACTCAGGAGCCCGTTCATTTGGAAAGTATTCAGACCCCTTGACTTTTTCCACATTTTGTTACGTTACAGACTTATTCTAAAATGTATTGATATAGTTTTTTTCTCTCTCATCAGTCTACACACATATCCCATAATGACAAAAGCAAAAACAGTTTTTTTTAATTTTTTCAATATTTATCCCCCCCAAAATTAACGGAAATATCACATATATATGTATTCAGACCCTTTACTCAGTACTTTGTTGAAGCGCCTTTGGCAGCGATTACAGCCTCAAGTCTTCTTGGGTATGACTCTACAAGCTTGGCACTCTGGTATTTGTGGAGTTTATCCCATTCTTCTCTGCAGATACTCACAAGCTCTAAAAGGTTGACAGGGGAGTGTTGCTGCACAGCTATTTTCAGGTCTGTACAGAAATGTTTGATCAGGTTCAAGTCCGGGCTCTGGCTGGACCACTCAAGGACATTCCGAGACTTGTCCCGAAGCCACTCCTGCGTTCTCTTGGCTGTGTGCTTAGGGTCGTTGTCCTGTTGGCAGGTTTTCATCAAGGATCACTCTGCTTTGCTCCGTTCATCTTTCCCTCGATCCTGACTAGTCTCCCAGTCCCTGCAGCTGAAAAACATCCCCACAGCATGATGCTGCCACCACCATGCTTTCCCGTAGGAAGAGTGCCAGGTTTCCTCCTGACGTGACTCTTGGCATTCAGGCCAGAGAATCTTGTTACTCATAGTCTGAGAGTCCTTTAGGTGCCTTTTGGCAAACTCCAAGTGGTCTGTCATGTGCCTTTTACTGAGGAGTGGCTTCCGTCTGGCCACTCCGCCATAAAGGCCTGATTGTTGGAGTGCTGCAGAGATGGTTGTCCTTCTCGAAAGTTCTCCCATCTCCACAGAGGAACTCTGGAGCTCTGTCAGAGTGACCACCAGGTTCTTGGTCACCTTCTTGACCAAGGCCCTTCTCCCCTGATTGCTCAGTTTGGTGGACAGCTTTAGGAAGAGTCTTGGTGGTTCCAAACTTCTTCAAATTAAGAATGATGGAGGCCACTGTGTTCTTGGGGATGCTTGATACCCTTCCCCAGAACTGTGCCTCGACACAATCCTGTCTCGGAGCTCTACTGACAATTCCTTTGACCTCATGGCTTGGTTTCTGTTCTGACATGCACTATAAACTGTGTACACAGGGGACAATGGGGTCAAATGGGAGACCTCTTTGGGGGGTGGAGACAAGCATAAGACAGGTGAAACAGATCAGGGTGTGTCAATACCCCCCCTCTAGGGACGCCACCTGCTGTCCTACCTGGGCACATACCTGGTTGACCCGGGGTGCCGGCGGGTCCAGGATGTTCCTAGCGGGACCCAGCACCTCTCCTCCGGGGCATAATCCTCCCAGTCAACCAGGTACTGGAAAACCCTGCCCCGAGGTCAAACACTCAGGAGGCATCTCACCGTGGACGTCGGATGGCGGTCGATAAGACTGGGAGTGGGGGTGGGCCTGGAAACAGGAGACAAAGGGCTGTGAGACAAAGGTATAATCCTAGACAGATGAAAAGTAGGATGTATACGGATAGTACGGGGCAACAGAAGACTAACAGCAGAGGGGCTAAGGACTTTAGAAATGGGGAATGGATCAATAAAACAGGGGAAAGGTTTACGAGACTCCACCCGGAGGCTTAGATCCCACGTAGACAGCCATACTCTCTGCCCGAGACGATAGCGGGAGCCGATTTCCAGTGGCTTGCTTCCATGTACGCCGACAGCGGCAGACGAACATCGGGGCAGAGTGTATGTTGACCTATTCCTCTTGCTCAAGGCACCGAAGAGTCATCTCCAGGTCCTGATTGACACACTCCGACTGGCCATTGGATTGAGGATGAAACCCGGAGGACAGGCTGGCCGACGACCCAATGAGGGAGCAGAACGCCTTCCAAAATCGGGACGAGAACTGAGGACCACGACGGAGACTATGTCGACAGGAAACCCATGTATTCGGAAGACGTGCTGCACCATGAGCTGGGCTGTCTCCTTGGCTGAAGGTAACTTGGGGAGGGATATGAAATGGGTGGCTATAGAAAACCTATCCACCACTGTAAGAATGGTGGTGTTGCCATCAGATGGAGAGGGACCAGTGACAAAGTCCAGGTATATATGGGACCAGGGTCGATGAGGAACAGGGAGTTGTTGAAGGAGGCCAGCCGGAGCTTGCCATAGAGTCTTAATTTTGAGCACACCGTGCATGCGGCGATGAATGCGGAGACGTCAGAAACCATAGCAGGCCACCAAAAGCATTGTCGGAGGATGGCCAGGGTTCGGCGGGAGCCAGGATGGCAGGTTAGCTTAGAGGAATGAGCCCACTCCAGGACCGAGGACCGAGCCGGATCTGTGACGAACATTCGGTTAGCCCCCCCCCCCCCCCCGGGTTAAATTAAATCGTGTGAATAATAGAGCTCAATGGCCTAGAGTTGAGGTGCTTGGCGATGTGGAGATATTCTTAATTCTTGGTCGGTCCACACCAAGAATGGATGTTCTGCCGCTTCAAGACAGTGCCTCCACTCCTCCAATGCCATTTTGACCACCAGAAGTTCCAGCTGGATTGAGACGATGGGACAGGAAGGCACAGAGATGCAGCTTTTGGTCCCGGGCAGACTGCTGGGACAGGACGGCCCCAACTCCAACGTCAGAAGCATTGACCTCTAGCACAAACTGACGGGACAGGTCCGGATAGATATGGATGGGGGCTGTGGTGAACCAATGCTTCAGATCCAAAAACGCTTGGTAAGCAGCTGGGGACCACGTGAACAGAACCTTGGGAGAAGTGAGAGCTACGAGGGGGGAAGCCAGGGTGCTTTAAGTCCCGAAAGAAGTGGCGGTAGAAATGTGCAAACCCAAGAAAATGTTGCAGCTGCACTCTGGACATGGGTTGAGTCCAATCAACCACTGCTCTCACCTTGTCAGGATCCATTTGAATGTTCCCCGCTGTGATGACGTATCCTAGAAAGGAGATAGTGGAACGATGGAATTCACACTTCTCAGCCTTGACAAACAACTGGTTCTCCAGGAGGCGCTGCAGGACTTGTCAGATGTGGAGGACATGCTCCTGAACCGAACAGGAAAAGACAAGGATGTCGTCAAGGTAAACGAACACGAATCTGTTCAACATGTCACGGAGCACATCATTGACCAAAGCCTGGAACACTGTGGGAGCGTTGGTCAATCCGAATGGCATCACCAGATACCCGTAGTGCCTGCTGGCTATGTTAAAGGCTGTTTTCCATTGAGGCTCCGGTAGTCGATACACAGGCGGAGGGTTTTGTGCTTCCCCACAAAGAAGAACCCTGAGCCGGCAGGATGAAGGACGAATGCTCCCAGCAGCCAGAAAGCCCTCAATGTTCTCCTCCATGGCCTTGGTCTCCGGACCAGACAGGGAATAGAGCCGCCCCCGAGGCGGTGTAGTGCCAGGGAAGAGGTCAATGGCGGAATCATAGGGTCGATGTTTAGGAAGAGATGTGACGCACGCCTTATTGAAAACCTCCCGGAGGCCCTGATACTCCGCGGGGATGATGGAGAGATCCAAGGCTTTACCCAAGCCCACGGGAGGACGTCCAGGGGCAGGCTGCGCCACCTAGAGGCAATGTGCATGGCAAAACAGGCTCCACCCCAGGATAGGACTCATAGCCCAGTCGATCAGGGGGTTGTGCCTCTGGAGCCATGACAATCCCAAAACCACAGGTGCATGATGAGATTCAATGAGCAGAGACTGCATGGACTCACTGTGATTCCCTGACACTCTCAGATTGATAGGAATGGTGCTGTGATTGATCCGGCCAATAGAGCACCCGTTCACTGCTCTGGCGTACATGGGGACGGAGAGAGATTGTGTGGAGAGCCCCAGTTCCGACACCAGGGCAGTGTCCAAAAAATTATTGAGTCCAGGATCACCCGGAGCAGATTTAGACCGGTCACCCCACAACAGGATAGCATGGAGAGGAGTACGAGTAAAGGGAGATGGGAGACTCCCTGTATGGCCTACTAGCGTACTTGTACCTACTGATGGGCCTGGGTATTTTATTGGACAGGTGGATATGTAATGTCCCGAAATTCCACAATACAGACAGCTTTCAGAGCTCAGTCTGTGTGAACGTTCCTCAGGGGATAATATAGACTTGCCCAGTTGCATGGGCCCCGGAGGAGACGAATCGACAGTCCTCGATGATTCCCGAGGGAACTCGGGTAACTTCGGATTCTCTCAGGAGTGTAGGCGTCGGGGACTTCCGGGATTCGAGGTCCATGGGTATTTCGTCTTTAATCCTCTCCAATAATACATGATGGAAGGTGTCGAATAGGGAAGTCAGCCACTCTACGGGAATCCTGACACAGTTTCCTGACGCAGTTTCTGAGCCGCCACTCTCCCGTACATCGGAGAATCGAACACCTTCCTTACTTCCTCCACGAACGCCTCCAGATTATGGCACACGGCGGTTTGTTGTTCCCACACCGTCGTAGCCCAGGTGAACGCCCTCCCAGACAGCGTTTTAAGGTACGCTATCTTCAAGCGATCCGAAGGAATCTAACAGGGCTGCAGCTCAAAGATGAGGGAGCACTGGGAGAGAAACGCCTGGCATGTTTCAGGATCCCCAGTGTAGGGCTCCGGAGAAGGTAGGTGGGGTTTTCGGAGAGCTGGATTAGGAAGGGGAGAAGCACCGCTTGTAATGAGGTTACTGAGAGTCTGGGCGGGTACCATTGTGGCTTGCTGCCTATTAGATAGTCCGCAGAATTGCTCCAGTAAGGTGTGGAATGTTTGGTTATGTTGTCCTGTCACGGTGTGGAATCTTTCCATAAGGTTCCGTATCATCTCCTCACGTCTTCTAATGGTGGCTCCTTGTGAGGAGACAGTGTTGCAGAGCTAGTCCGAGTCTGCTGAGTCAGTCATGGCCAGTTCGTACTACCACGACTCAGGATATGACCCAGATGCAGACACGGAAGGCGGATAGTACAATTCTCAAAATATTTATTTTACAAGGGGACAGGCTAGGGCAGGTCGAGGGCAGGCAGAGGTCAGTAATCAAGGGCAGAGTCAATGAGGTACAGGGTCTGGATAATTATGTAAGAAAGCTATTTCTGTTTTCTATTTTTAATACATTCGCAAATATCTAAAAACCTGTTTTTGCTTTGTCATTATGGGTGAGTAGATTGATCAGGATTTTTTTTATTTAATACATTTTAGAATAAGGCTGTACAGACTATTATACATCTTTGTATATAAAGACAGGAAAACGTACAAGTACTAACATAGCTGTCACAAGTATTTAGCAGCCATATGTAAACAATGCCCCTGTTCCTCTAATGGCATAATTTGTTCCAGTCTTGCTGCGTAGGTGATGGGGGTAGCCCAGGATCTGAGTGACAAGCAAAGCCACGCTTTCCATTTGGTCAATAAATTAATGGCAGGTACTTTTATATTTTAGAACAGAAATGTACATAGTGGTAGCATTTGGGAATATGAAAGATTGTCCTTCTTCAAGAAGACAGTCATTCAAAGCTAAATGTTTTGTGTCAAAAGAAAGGCAGATGACCCCAAGCAGTGACAACAGTGCCTGGACAATATTAAGTAAAGTGAGTGACAGGTGTGAGCTTGCATAATATGGCTTCCCATCTCCCATCAACCCCTCTGAGTGGCAGACCAATAAGGAGAGTGGATGCACTGATGATGCTGATTTGCCCAGTGGTATAAAAAGTAACACAACCATATTGTCACTTCTGAGCAGTTGGAGCATTCCCAGCCTTGCCTCGGGTGTAGGGATTGCATAAGGAAAAAAAACAAAACTACACAGCTACACTGTGTGGTTTTGTTTTTTGGGGTTTCTTTGAGGCTAAACTGTTCTCACATTGGATTTTCTGACAACATTTCTGGATAAGGAGATTTCTGATGAGATAAAACTCCTGGGCTTCCCCCAATCAAATCCAGGCACTCTTGTGGATACAAGTAAGTCATTGTAGTTCATTAAACCTTGACCTATACTAATGTAGCTCAGTTGGTAGAGCATGGCACTTGCAATGCCAGGGTTGTGGGTTTGATTCCCACGGGGAGCCAGTATTTAAAAAATGTAATAAAATGTATGCACTCTACTGTAAGTCGCTCTGGATAAGAGCGTCTGCTAAATGACTAAAATGTAAATGTAAGAAAAGTTAATATCGTGTTACCCTGTATATACTAATTCCCAAAGAATAACGTGACAATTGGTGATATCCTCAAAATATATTATGGGAATCATTTAACATTAAGAATGTTTTATTTTAAATACATACCTTATTAAGAACTAACGCTTTTAATTTTCAAGGTTTTTTCTATATGGTGCAATGATTTGAGAAGCTCCCAGAATAGCCCGTATAAGCGTTAGAGTGGTGTCCCAGCTGCGGAGCAATGTCTTTTTAAGGGAATCAGCAGCAGGGCTATCAGTTGCACCTCCAGTTATTTGTCACATGGTGACTGTCAATCAAGCCTGGTACCGAGTATTTTTAGAGCGTTCCAATTTGTGTTACATGGCTCATCAAAAGTTTACAGTTTTGGATAGTTTTCATACAATATTAACGATGTGATGAAGGCTATAATTGATTGTTAAGGCAATGCCTTAGTTAATTGTTGCGCCAATATATACTTTCTGATCAGTATATACTGTGGCCAGTGTTTAATGATATTTCCTGCAATTGAGATCAATAAAAGAACTGTGGAGATTTCTCGAGGTGAAGTTTTTCAAAGTTATACTTTCTCAAGTGATATTCTGTATATCCGGATCAAGAATAACTGTTCTCTGCTAGCTTCATTGATGTTCCATTCTATGGAAGTTGTGATATTGTGTTTCATTAAGGCTCCCAGGCTGCATCACATCGGCCGTGATTGGGAGTCCCATAGGGACCAGCGTCGTCTGGGTTTGGCCGTCAATGTAAATAAGAATGTGTTCTTAACTGACTTGCCTAGTTAAATAAAGGTCAAATAAAAAAATGTAAAGGCCTAAGGAATCTATATTTGATGTGCGTTGTATCTAAGGATGAAAGGTAATGTGATACTATAGTGCTTAATGGCTCATATTTTTGGGTTGAATAATGTATGTCAATAAATTATCGATTCTAGGCCTGTACTGGATTGAAAGTACAGGCCTACTAAATTGAAGCTGTTCTATCTATAGGCCTAAACAAGTTCTTAAAATATTAAGCTTTAAATTTGCAGTGTTTTGTACATTGTTGGAAATGACACAGTCTTTATAAATTCATGACTGGTTTATTAATACTTGATTCCAAAACCTCATGTTGATATGTTATCCAGCTGCTATTTAAAGATGACTTGGTGGATTATGTTGTATCTGGAACTGGAACGGCAATGGCAGACATTTTAGGACTTAAACATCGGCCCAGTCAAGGGAAATGTGTTGTATAGGCCTAGTGTAACTGTAGGCCTAACAGCTGACGTCAAGGGATATGTTCTGTTCAGTTTGAGTTATAAATAATCTATTACACACCTATTAGTTACATTGAGTAACACTTGCCTTACCCTTAGTACAGTGTACATACAGTGTAACATTGAGTAATTACAGTACTTGTTACACTTTACTTACAGGAATACTTGCACAGTAATAAGGTATTACCTTAACTTGAAATATATCAACATTAATTTAACAGGAAATCATTACACATTGATGTAAGGCCAGTTGGCCATCTGTTATTTATGTGTGTGTGAAGCACAGATCTCCTGAGTGGTAGCTAGCTAGCTTCCAGTTGTTACTGTCTTCTCTGTGAGCTGTCACACAGAGCTGTGGCCCTGGTGTTTGGCCTAACACCCAGATCTCATGGTTCCTCTGATAGCTCAAGTGACAGTAAGCCAGGTGCTGGATATGACACAAGTGATTAGACACTCATTGGCTAATAATACATGCTGGGTTCATTTGATGTATAGGTTTTATTTGTATATGTAAAAGATGTAAAAGAAAGGTAGACTCATCTTCATTGGTTTGGTGATGTGACACAAGTGACATAACACTCTCATAAACTAAGAATTGAGTTCAAATGTATTTGCCATAACTACTGTAAAAGATATCAAAGAAAGGTAGATTATTCTGATTAAACCTAGTCCTGGAATCAAAGCTCTTTCGATGGAGAATCTCCATTGACAATGCTTTTCAGTCATGGAGTAGGCTTAGTCTGTGTCTGGGAAACCTGCCCTCAGTGGCTAAGTTTAAATGTATATGTGTGCTTTGTTCAGGGATTTTACCATTCAACTATTGTAAAAGATTTATAAGGTAGATTTATAGTGTGTGAGTGATTTGGTGATGTGCTTTGTTGTGCCTCTTAGGGTGCCGTCCACAATGTCAACACAGGCACCAACATTTACACAGCCTCTGCAGAGCGGTGTGGCACTAGAGGGTAGTGCTGCAACGTTTGAGGCTCAAGTTAGTGGTAAGGAGATCTCTTATGTTCTTCAACTGTACCTCATGAATATAGCTGAATGTCCAAACATACAGTACCAGTCAAAAGTTTGGACACGCCTACTCGTTCAAGTGTTTTTTTTTTGTTTTTTTTTACTATTTTCTACATTGTAGAATAATAGTGAAGACATCAAAACTATGAAATAGCAGATATGGAATCACGTTGTAACCAAAAAAGTGTTAAACAAATCCAAATATATTTTATATTTGAGATTCTTCAAAGTAGCCACCCTTTGCCTTGAAGACAGCTTTGCACACTCTAGGCATTAGAAAATAATAAAAATAAAGAAAAACCCTTGAGTAGGTGTGTCCAAACTTTTGACTGGTACTGTAGATGCAGTCAATGTGTTGAATCATTGATGTAAAACCGCAGATATAAAGCCTTTGCGCAGCAACATTTTATCAAGAAATAAGTACCCTATTAATGGATTGGATTCCCAGACACAGGCTTAATCTGTGCCTGGGAAGCCGGCCCTATGTGATATTGCAGGCCTTTTGTTGTTCCTGGGAGAAAATGTCTCAGCTTTCCTCTGAATTGTAACGGCTTGTTCAAAATCATCACCAAATTCATCACCATCATCAACTCTGCTCAGTGCTGACTAGAATGTTGACTTGATCTAAAGGTAATCCAGTTCCTGAGGTGAGCTGGTTCCGTGATGGCCAGGTTCTTTCCGCTGCCGCTCTGCCCGGCGCACAGATCTCGTTCAGCGATGGCCGCGCTGTTCTGATGATCCCTGCTGTGACAGCCGCACACAGTGGAAGATTTTCTGTGAGAGCCACCAATGGTGCTGGACAAGCCACTAGCACCGCTGAACTTCTTGTTACAGGTGAGAGAACCAGAGTATTGTGTTATGTTGTTTTTTTTGCCAGCATATGCACTGTGGTTTCTCCTAATGGTTACTAATGGTTACTGCACTCGGGTAAAACATTGAACGTTTGTGTCTAATCTTCTGCAAAAATCAGGGGCCTTTCAGGGCCTCTTGCTTGGGCCACTTGATAAAACAGTGGTGTTGTTTGAGGTTGTTCTAGCTAGCCAATGCTTTGGCTTGCAGTTTTAGACAGTGTCCTGCATCATTCTAAGAGTAATCATGACTGCAAACATGAAGGGCAGCCAAAGATAGCATAGTATTCATTATTAATAAAGCTCTTAAAAGCAGCCTGTCCAATTGAAGTGACTGACCATCAGTACTGTAGACCTTCATTGCTCGCTACTTTACAGAATTGTTCAATTAACAGCACTCATTTGCAATGATGAGAGTGGTAGCTGCCATGTTGTTTACATTTTACACATCCATTAATGAGAACCAATATTGAATCGGGAAACTGTTGTTTGCCACTTACATTTGCTTTGTGTAAAATAGTATGTTCAATCACCTTTAAAGTAAAACAATACAGTAGGTGTTATAATTGACCACCCTGTCAACTGCTACCACTGACCCCGGGCTTAGGAGCAAATGTAAAGTCCGACAATTTGGATTAAAATCTATATTGCGATCCAAACATCTTCCGTAGAGACCTTTACCCTGCATGGTGAATGATAAGTAGATAGATGTAAGTTTCCTATTTAAAAAGTGACTGGTATAAGTGGTCTCTGAGTTGGCCGAATGAAAATTAAGACAAATAGTGTTACAATTTCCCCTGGTCTCCACCAGTTGTATTTGCCCCCGGTCTACCCTAGCCAATGGACATCTATGGTGCTGCTCACTTCCACCACTTCATTATTATTTTTTTTACATCACATTTTTTTAAACTTCTTTTTCCATTAAATGTATTATTACAGCGGAGACCTCGCAGCCCAACTTTATTCAGAGACTTCAGAGTATGACCGTGAGACAAGGAAGCCAAGTGAGACTGGATGTTCGTGTTGCAGGAATCCCTACACCTGTGGTAAAGTTCTACAGAGAGGGAGCTGAGATACAGAGCTCTGCTGACTTTCAGATTGTTCAAGAAGGAGACCTTTACAGTTTGTTGATTGCCGAAGCCTTCCCAGAAGATTCTGGAACTTACTCTGTAAATGCTTCAAACAGCAGCGGACGGGCTACTTCCACTGCTGAACTGCTGGTTCAAGGTGAGATAAAGTTGATCCAGTTGATTTGTGGTGTGTGATTATGGGCAACATGTTCTGTCCTCAGATTTGCCGTGCTCCAACCATATCGCCTGCGACACATTTTAGAGTGCTTTGGGCTTTTGGAAATCTGCCATTGTAACAGCCTTCTCTGGGTTACAAGATAATTCCTGTTTCAATTATTTAATTGTGCATTTCCTTGCTGTTTTTTGGACAGAAAATATAATTAATCTAGCCTAGAGAGGTGACTACCTACACTGTAAGGCATTTTTAACTCAAAAACTTCTAGTGAGTTGAAGTCAGTCATTATTACTTAAAATGTTTATGTGGTACAGACTCAAAACTAAATGAGAAGTCACATCAACTCTATTTTTTAAGTTAACTTTTTCCCCAGCATGCCCCACCCGAATGTAGATTTTTTGGAATTGTTTTTAATATCTGTGTATTTGCATGTATATTGAGTGATTGATAAATTTCATGCTACTCAAAGATAAATAACATACATTTTTCTAAACTAATACTATAATTGTTATTTTTTGTTGTTTTTACCTGTTACTGAAATGGTTGTTCCATATGAAATGGCTTATGTAGTCCCCTCACACTGTTCCTAATCCAGGCAGTCATTATGATACAAATATTGTTGGATATCCTAACTCTGGCTGGATTCCAATAGGAATTACACATCACTTTGCAAACCAGCATAATGTGACTTGCAGGTAGGGTTGCGAAATTCAGGTAAATATTCAGGTTTTCCAGAAATCCCAGTTGGAAGATTCCTGGAAATCCTTCAACTAGGATTTTTTTTTAAATCTGGACATTTTGGGAAAGTTACCAGAATTTTGCAACCCTACTTTCAGGCCTGATGTTGCCAGTAATCCATGACTTTCAGGCACCTGTGTTAGGGTAAAGCTAGGTCTCAAAATAAGGCCTCATGAAATATGTAATGTATTGTCATAGAGAACTTATTATAATGATGACATGTGCCTATTAACTCATTTTGTAAAGGCTGCAGGACTGAACATGAATAATTCTGTCACTAACAAACACATTAATGGGTGGTAACTCTACAATTCACTCGAAAAGGCAAGGCACACTGGGAAATTATATTGGAGGTGTGGCTTAGTGGGTGAATTCCATTTTTTTGTTTTTAACTGATACAACTCAAATCTGGAACCCCTTCAGGGTCAGAGTGACTCTATCAATTTGATTAATGACTACAAAAATAACTAAGTAACTGTAAATATATTAAGTAGGCCTTCAATGAGCCAATGCATTGAAACTGAATGGAAACTGTGATAGGCTCAATGAGCCCGTGGTGGGCAGTGAATTCCATATTGCATGTAGCCTAAACTGAATTTCATTTACAACTTGTTGTCATCATGTTCAATAATTTGATGGAAAATTCATCTTTATATTTGTTTCTGTCTAGGGGAAGAAGCTGTGCCTGCCAAGAAGTCTAAAACTGTTTTGTCAGCCTCCTCTCAGACCAGAGTTGAGACAAGGGTAAATAGACATGAATAGACATAAATAGACATGAATAGACATAAATAGACATTACATTTTTATCTCTGTCTGTCTGTTGACGCTAGCTATCAGTCAGATAAAACACTAACCTTTTATGTTGTTTTATTTTCAGAGTATCGAGGCTCATTTTGAATCCTCATCCTCATCCATGCAAATGCGTGTTGAAGGTGGTGTAGTGAGCCACCAAGCACACAAGACCCCACCACGTGTGCCTCCAAAGCCAACCTCAACCTCCAAGTCCCCAACACCACCATCTCTTGCAGCCAGGGTTGCAGGAGAACGTCATCAGTCACCATCACCTGTGAGACATGTCAAGGTGCCCACACCGGCCCCTTTTAGGTAAAACACTTTATATCAATCCTACATAAAATAAAGTGTTTCATTGAATGCAACAATATCCCACAAAATACAGACAGGTAGTTTACGTCAATCTCTATAGGGAATAAGACCATGGGTATCATGTTATTTTATAATACAGAAATTACCAGGTATTTAGGCTCCCTAGAAATTACCTTATAAAACAGTAGTTACATAATAAACATATGACTTACTTATTTGTCTATTAACACTACAAAACACCATTTTGGTAATATACGAATAACATACATTTTTAAATGTTTGATATTTTCTCTCTCTTTGTTTAACACAGGCCTGTATCCCCCTCATCAAGACTGTCTGGGTCCCCAATCAGACCAGTTAAATCCCCACTGACCACACGCAAAAAGGTAGCCCGTGGTCCTGATGTCCCCCCACCATGGAAGCAGGGAGACTTGGTGGAAGGTTCCAGCAGCTATTCCAGCAGCATGACTTCTAGTGCCACCCATGCCCAGGCTTCCATGTCTGCCACCCATGTTCACATGGAGCAGCACTGGGAGGGCTCTTATGGATCGCAAACGACTGGTGCCGCTGTATCCGGTGTCGCTGTGAAAGAGGTAAGGAAATTCCTATTTCATAGGAGCCCCTCTCACAACTCTCTCTGTGGCAGAGACATCTTGAGGCTGATTGGTGTATGTGCATGAGCATTCATAAGGTAAGATTGTGAACGGCTTTGATTCGCTGATTAGCTTTCTTTTTGAGGAAATGGGCCTAAATCAGTTCAAATATCCTGTCCAATGAATATTTGACTTCCTGGATGTATTTTTTGGATCTTACATGGCTTAGGCTCGGGTGTCTGAATTTAGAAAGTAATGCCTCATCCCTCTATAGAGATGTGATGATTGTAGCTATTTAAGATTGCATCTATTATCAATAAGGTGATAGTGACGTATATGTATGCAGCTATTATCAATAAAACTGATAATGACTTTGATTGGATCCTAACGGTACTAATGTATGCTAGGAGGCACAGCATGAGGTGGATGATAAAAACATTGCTGTAGCTACTGTGGTAGCAGCTGTGGACCAAGCTCGCAGCCGCAAGTCTGCTGGTTTTACACCAGAGCCGGTGCCAGAGGCGGTGCCAGAGCTAGTGGTGCAGCCCAGTACAGAGACAAAGCACCTCTAGCACCTCTTCTACTGTGGTGTTAATGTCCACAACAAGGGAACAGGTAGTTCATTCATTAAAAAAGTACAACCCTGTCGTCCTTCCCTTCACTTCCATTATTTATTTATTTCCCTTTCTTCTGTCACCACACCCCACATCGGTATACCCCACTCACACTTAACAACATTATCCCTGATAAACATAGACAGTTTTCCATTTTAAATTGGTGTCATTTCCCCGTACCCACATATTTGACCTCACAACCATCTGTGATTTTGTAACATTCCATATGGTTTATTTTTCACATTCCCTTTGGTGTGTTGTTGAGCTCTCCTGTAATGTTGATATGTGTTATTAATATTATCATTATTTATACACCTAATATACTGTAGAACTATTCTGCCCCTGGCCAGTTCATAATATAGATCATGCCAGACTCTATAGCTGTTGAATCAGCTATAGAAACACACACTGATGATGCTGTGGTACAGTACAGAGAAATGGAAATCTCTACTTTCACATGTATGATGACAACCAAGGAGCAGGAAGCTTTAAGATAGCACTTACTGTATTGTTTTGTTTACTCTTCTGAGCACTTTCCCAAATCGTTCACATCAACTATACAGTATGTTGGCACTATTTAAGTTGAAGTCACTGCATGAACCCATTTTCTC
This sequence comes from Salmo trutta, assembly GCF_901001165.1. Lineage (NCBI taxonomy): Eukaryota > Metazoa > Chordata > Actinopteri > Salmoniformes > Salmonidae > Salmo > Salmo trutta. The sequence goes on along the minus strand of NC_042976.1, from coordinate 19,878,428 downwards.
TGCACTTAAGGCAGTGATTTAGGTACGTATTTTGAACATACCGATTAGAAGAGGAAAATTCGGTCTCAAATCTGTTTAGCACGTGTCCGAGTGCACACAAGTCTGTTGAGCAGATCCTTGGTAATTCTATTGTGCACCTGCATGATTCATTTTCAATATTACACAACCTACTCAAACTAACACGATTCCATGCTTTAACGATGACATGTTATTACCAGGTAATGCACATCAAGACTTGTTTTATATACAGGGGTGTGGAGTTTGTCCAGAGTGTTTATAATCAGAATGTGAATCTGTTTGCTGTTGAAGTGACTGCTGCCATGGATGATGTGTATGCTATCTATGTGCTAGATGACATTGATTGCTTGTTGTCTCAAAGGTTGAGGGTGGGAAAAAAGCAGAGGCAAAGGCTACAGTTGTTGCTGCTGTTGACCAAGCACGTGTTCGGAAGCCAATGCATGGAGAGAAGGGTCATGCTGAAGAGGAAACTTATGAATCTGATTTAAAACAGCAGTCAATGCTGTCTACCACTGAGCAACAAGTCACAGTGAAAACTGAGGCTGTGCATATACCAATGATACCACCAATGGCAATTAAAACAACAACCGATGACCAGAGTATTCATGTAACCCAGGTTTGCTATCTTTTTATTATGAAAAGATGCTTATTGCCAAGTTTTCTCCGAAAACGTAATATTCAATGTCCTGCTTGTTATTCTAATTTCTGCATTGAGTTTATTGTCCTCACTCTGTTGGTTACTTTAGATACGAAGAAGTACAGAAACTACTATCGCCCACATGGATGCTGCCCCTGCGCCATCCCCAATTCCACATTTCACAGTTTCAGAAGTTACTGTTCCTAAACCTGACCCTAGCTATGAGGTAAGCATAGGTCAAATCAGGCAAGCAGTGGTACACAATTGTTGTAGTGCTTCAGTTAGTATACAGTGCATTCAGAAAGTTTAGCCTTTTCCACATTTTGTTTCGTTACAGCCTTATTCTAAAATGTATTAAATTGTTTTTTCCCCATCATCAATCTACACACAATACCCCATAATAACAAAGCAAAAACAAGTTTTTAGAAATTTTGCAAATGTATACAAAATAAACAACTGAAATATCACATTTACATAAGTATTCAGACCCTTTACTAAGTACTTTGTTGAAACACATTTGGCAGCGATTACAGCCTTGTCTTCTTGGGTATGACGCTACACGCTTGGCACACCTGTATTTGGGGAGTTTCTCCCATTCTTCTCTGCAGATCCTCTCAAGCTCTGCCAGGTTGGATGGGGTCTCTACATTTTCAGGTCTCTACAGAGATGTTCAATCGATTTCGAGTCCGGGCTCTTTCTGGGCCACTCAAGTTCATTCAGAGAGTTGTCCCGAAGCCACACCTGTGTCGTCTTGGCTGTGTGCTAAGGGTCGTTGTCATGTTGGAAGGTAAACCTTCGCCCCATTCTGAGGTCCTGAGCGCTCTGGAACAGGTTTTCATCAAGGATCTCTCTGTAGTTTGCTCCCTTCATCTTTCCCTCGATCCTGACTAGTCTCCCAGTCCCTGCCGCTGAAATAAAGTTGTGGCCAAAAGTTTTGAGAATGACACAAATATTAATTTTTACAAAGTCTGCTGCCTCAGTTTGTATGATGGCAATTTGCATATACTCCAGAATGTTATGAAGAGTGATCAGATGAATTGCAATTAATTGCAAAGTCCCTCTTTGCCATTCAAATGAACTGAATCTCCAAAAAACATTTCCACTGCATTTCAGCCCTGCCTCCAAAGGACCAGCTGACATCATGTCAGTAAATTAGGACAAGGCTGGAAATGAGGACAAGGCTGGAGATCACTCTGTCATGCTGATTGAGTTCGAATAACAGACTGGAAGCTTCAAAAAGAGGGTGGTGCTTGGAATCATTGTTCTTCCTCTGTCAACCATGGTTACCTGCAAGGAAACACTTGCCGTCATCATTGCTTTGCACAAAAAGGGCTTCACAGGCAAGGATATTGCTGCCAGTAAGATTGCACCTAAATCAACCATTTATCGGATCATCAAGAACTTCAAGGAGAGCGGTTCAGTTGTTGTGAAGAAGACTTCAGGGCGCCCAAGAAAGTCCAGCAAGCGTTAGAACCGTCTCCTAAAGTTGATTCAGCTGCGGGATCGAGGCACCACAAGTACAGAGCTTGCTCAGGAATGGCAGCAGGCAGGTGTGAGTGCATCTGCACGCACAGTGAGGCGAAGACTTTTGGAGGATGGCCTGGTGTCAAGAAGGGCAGCAAAGAAGCCACTTCTCTCCAGGAAAAACATCAGGGACAGACTGATATTCTGCAAAATGTACAGGGATTGGACTGCTGACGACTGGGGTAAAGTCATTTTCTCTGATGAATCCCCTTTCCGGGATTTGGGGCATCCGGAAAAAAAGCTTGTCCGGAGAAGACAAGTTGAGCGCTACCATCAGTCCTGTGTCATGCCAACAGTAAAGCATCCTGAGACCATTCGTGTGTGGGGTTGCTTCTCAGCCAAAGGAGTGGGCTCACTCACAGTTTTGCCTAAGAACACGGCCATGAATAAAGAATGGTACCAACACATCCTCAACAATTTCCGTTTGGTGACGAAACAATGCCTTTCCAGCAAGATGGAGCACCTTGCCATAAGGCAAAAGTGATAACTAAGTGGCTTGGGGAACAAAACATCAATATTTTGGGTCCATGGCCAGGAAACTCTCCAGACCTTAATCCCATTGAGAACTTGTGGTCAATCCTCAAGAGGCGGGTGGACAAACAAAAACCCACAAATTCTGACAAACTCCAAGCATTGATTATGCAAGAAAGGGCTGCCATCAGTCAGGATGTGGCCCAGAAGTTAATTGACAGAATTCCTAGGCGGATTGCAGAGGTCTTGAGAAAGAAGGGTCAACACTGCAAATATTGACTCTACGCATCAACTTCATATAATTGTCAATAAAAGCCTTTGACACTTATGAAATGCTTGTAATTATACTTCAGTATTCCATAGTAACATCTGACAGAAATATCTAAAGACACTGAAGCAGCAAACTTTGTTGAAATTAATATTTGTGTCATTCTCAAAACTTTTGGCCATGACTGTACATCCCCACAACATGATGCTGCCACCACCACGCTTCACCGTAGGGATGGTGCCAGGTTTCCCCCGGACGTGGCGCTTGGCATTCAGGCCAAAGTGTTCAATCTTGGTTTCATCAGAACAGAGAATCTTATTTCTCATGGTCTGAGAGTCTTTAGGGACCTTTTGGCAAACTCCAAGGGGGCTGTCATGTGTTTTTTACTGAGGAGTGTCTTCTGTCTGGCCACTCTACCATAAAGACCTGATTGTTGGAGTGCTGCAGAGATGGTTGTCCTTCTGGAAGGTTCTCTCATCTCCACAGAGAAACTCTGGAGCTCTGTCAGAGGGCCCATCGGGTTCTTGGTCACCTCCCTGACCAAGGCCCTTCTCCCCCGATTGCTTGCTTTGGCCGGGCAGCCAGCTCAAGGAAGAGTCATGGTGGTGCCAAACTTCTTCCATTTAATAATGATGGAGGCCGCTGTGTTCTTGGGGACCTTTCAATGCTGGAGACATTTTTTGGTACCCTTCCCCAGATCTGTGCCTCGTTACAATCTTTTCTTGGAGCTTTACGGCGGTTCCCTTGACCTCATGGCTTGTTTTTTGCTCTGACGTGCACTGTCAACTGTGGGACGTCATGTAGACAGGTGTGTGCCTTTTCAAATCACATCCATCAGTTGAATTTACCACAGGTGGACTCCAATCAAGTTGTAGAAACATCTCAAGGATGATCAATGGAGCTAAATTTCGCATCTCATAGCAAAGGGTCTGAATACTTATGTAAATAAGGTATCTGTTTTTTATACGAATGCTCACTTCATCCGTATACTGTACATCGTTATCCATTCCATTATAGTTTTGAGTGATCGTCCTTAATATTGCTAAACAAAGCAGGCAATATCTTAATGCTTTGTTCTGATTCGTGATGATAATGGTATTCTCCTTGGTTTGGTCAGGTTTCAATAGCAGGTTCTGCTATTGCCACACTGCAGAAAGAGTTATCCTCTACCTCTGCACATGTTGCTCAAAAGATCATTTCGACACTCAGTTACAGACTGAGATAGGCGCTAGGTTTACAGGGGGAACGGAGCAAATGTATAAGACTTTGGAAACAAAGGTTTGTAGTCTGGAGTGTTGTGCCCTCTAAAATAACACCGTGTGGAGTTTCACCTCACTGAGTGGTATTGGTAAACCTCCTCTTCACCATAACGCTGAAGCTACGCTACGTCCCCTTTGTTTCAGAATCCATTTGCTTCATAAAGAAAACCTAGCTTGCTCTCCTCTTCTTCTCCTCTTCCCTTCGTCTTCATTTATCTGTTCCCAACCTTTTGTCACAGCTCTTCTTCTTTCTAGGATTAATTCTTAACTTGCGTCCATTTCACCCATGTTTCACCACTCCTAAAGTCATAGTTCAGATACTGTACTGTTTGTAACCTTTTGTAACTTACATGCATTTTAACAGATTGTTGAGACTGCAGCAGTCCCATCCCATGCAGAAGAGCCAGTTGTGCCACCTACTCTTGTAGCTGTAAGTATTTCTCTTGTGGCTTTATTTCAGGTCATATATGTTATTGTTGTCTATTCAAGCATCATTTCCCACTCCATCTATGTCATCTATGTTAATATTTAGTAATATTTAAAAAAATATTTCTTTTTCAGAGCTTGAAGAACGTGACTGTGACTGAGGGTGAATCTGTGACTCTGGAATGTCAGATCACTGGTCACCCTGCCCCTGGCATCATGTGGTTCAGAGAGGACTACAGAATTGAGAGCTCCATTGACTTCCAGATCACTTATGAGAGTAAATGTGCCCGTCTGGTCATCCGCGAGGCCTTCGTAGAAGACAGCGGTCGCTTCACTTGCACTGCAACTAGCGAGGCTGGAACCATCAGTACATCCTGCTACCTGCTTGTCCAAGGTAAACAGGCAGTTTAGTTTTTTACATTCCTGTCTACAAAGACTACTTACTGTTGAGGTTGAATACTGTACTGCCAAATGGTTAATTGGGTGTATTGGTTTATGAATGTGCTAATACTTGTATACATTTCTTTCTTCTAGTAACTGAGGAGATTGAGACCAGGGAAGAGATGACACAAGAGATGACACAGCAGGAAACGATGACACAGCAGAGAACTGTCACTTTGTTTGACTTTACAACTAAAGAGAAACAGTGAGTGCCAACTATTTTCTACCACTACATTTGCAAACTCTTGGCAGGTGTAATTAAATATTGTGTGCTAGATGTTGACAAGGGAAAACATAAGAATTCTATGCTGCTCATCAAACATTATGAAATCAATAGCCAGCAGATAATAGTGAATCTTCACTGTATGAGTTTTTCAAATGGGGATGAAAGAAGTTGGAGTAATCCTATTTCAGATTCATTAGTAGAGGTTCCGCACTCAAAAATAGAGATTTTTCAAGGTTCTTTTGTGCTCAACGTTTTAATGTTTCGACTGTAAGGCCATCGTAAGTCTAATCTTATTTCAGGCACTTTTTGAGATACATTTGCCCTAATTACTGTATATTTCCAATGTCCTTCTAGCTTTGCTGTAAAAGCAAAGGAGGAGACCATGTCGGAGGTAAATGTCGCCACCGCAGGTTCACCAGTAGATACTACAGCTGCTGTCGCTCCCTTCTTTGTCAAGAAGCCAACTGTTCAGAAGTTGGTGGAGGGCGGAAGTGTTGTCTTTGAGTGCCAGATCGGAGGCAGCCCCAAGCCCCACATTATCTGGAAGAAGACTGGAGTGCCCCTTACTACTGGATACAGGTTGTGACACATTTTCAATGAATCTCTATTATGCATTTGTAAGAGTGTATTGATAATTGATTGTACTGTTTACAATCTATTACTTATTCATCCATTAGGTATAAAGTGCAGTACAATAAGGAGAGTGGAGTGTGTAAATTGGAGATCTCCATGACGTTTGCTGATGATGCTGGAGAGTACTCCATCTTTGCCAGGAACCAACTTGGAGAAGTGTCTGCCTCAGCCAGTCTGCTGGCGGAAGGTCAGTCTCTTTAATCAGAATGTTGTTTAATTTCATGGACTACAAATCCAGTAATTTGATGCATCCTAAATGGCACTCTGTTCCTTACATACAGTAGTGCAGTACTTTTGACCAGAGCCCTATGGTCCTTGGTCAAAAGTAGTGCATTACATAGGGAATAGGGTGCATTTTGGGACACACTCATTTTCTTTATCTGGGCCCGTGAAACCAGACCATAATGTCTTAACTTTTGTTTATACATTGTATATTTTGTTTACAGGGGAATATGAAGAATACATGAAGAAACATGAAATGACCTATAATACTGAAGTGACTACGGTGCAGGCAGATGTTTCCCCTGTTGTTGTGAGCGAATATGACGAGGACCAGAAGTACATCCAGAGAATGGCACAGATGCAAAGCTTTGTTAGAACGCAGGTATTTGGATTTATTAAAAAAACGATACACTAACCTGGGTACCAATCTGTTTGTGCCATCATGCCACTCATTGTCATGCCATATGACACGGAGTACAATGAGTGGAATGTTAGCACAAACAGATTGGTACCCAAGCTAGCAATGCGCTATCATTGTGACGTTATGGTATTTGATTTGTTCTCAGCCACTTGTTATGAGACAAGACATGCTTTATTCCAATGTGTTTTTACAGGAACTCCAGATTTCTTCATTTGAGGAGAGGATTATCCACGAGATTGAGATCCGCATCCTGCAGATTACCTACCAACAAATTGTGACTGAGGATCGGGAAGAGATGGTGACTTGTGCAGACCGTGAGGCTGTACAGTCAGCCTTTGCCACTCCAGTTAAAAACTACAGGATCATGGAAGGAATGGGTGTTACTTTCCACTGCAAAATGGCAGGAACTCCACTACCCAAGGTAGTAAAGAAACCATGTATTTTTATTTGATAGAAAGTGTCCATTCCACTTCATTTAAAATGTTGTATATTTTATATATTCATCAAGCTTTTCTTGTCTCTGAAAAGATCGTATGGTACCAAGATGGCAAGCGTATCCATCATGGCGGCCGTTACCAGATGGAGAGTCTTCAGGATGGCAGAGCCAGCCTGCGTCTTCCTGTGGTGCTGCCAGAGGATGAAGGTGTTTACACAGCATTTGCCAGCAACATGAGGGGAAACTCGGTGAGCTCTGGGAAACTGTATGTGGAGCCCACTGCCATTGCAGTAGCTCAGCGTTACACGCCTGAACCTCACTCAATGCAGAGAATTAGGTGAGATTTTTATTACCAAATGTATTTTAATGTATATTTGTTTTAACATCATAGAAACATGCCAAGTATCACTGATTTTGGTATTTATTTGCTCAGGTCCCAGTCCCCAAGATCTCTGAGTCGCTCTCCCGGACGCTCTACTAGCTGCTCTCCCGCACGCTCTCCCGGACGCTCTACTAGTTGCTCTCCCGCACGCTCTCCTGCACGCAGACTTGATGACACTGATGAGAGTCAGCTTGAGAGACTGTACAAGCCTGTGTTTGTCTTGAAGCCACAGTCATTCAAGTGTGCTGAAGGGCAGACTGCCAGATTTGACCTGAAAGTAGTTGGTAGACCCATGCCTGACACTTTCTGGTTCCACAATGGTAAGTGATGTGAAAACATGATACATCGTCTAGGATATGTTTTATAAAATAAAATATGAAACTATTATTCCTTTCTTTGTTCTTTTCAGGACAACAAGTTGTCAATGATTACACCCACAAGATAGTGGTGAAGGAAGATGGAACTACGTCACTGATTGTGGTTCCAGCCATGCCCCATGACTCTGGAGAGTGGACCGTGGTCGCTCAGAACAGAGCTGGAAAAAGCTCTGTGTCCATAACACTTACAGTTGATGGTAAGATCTTTGTATCGTATCTGGTATACTAATTCCTTATTTTAAAGCAAAAAAATTATTGTCAGTTTGTATCGATACATCATAAACCAGGGCTTTTCAATGTCGGTCCTGGAGGGCCGAAACACTTCTGTTTTTCATCCTCTCCTTGCAGCCCTCCAGGGGCAGAATTGAAAAGCCCTGTCATATACAGTGCATTCAGAAAGAATTCAGATCCCTTGACTTTTTCCACATTCTCTTACATTACAGCCTTATTCTAAAATCGAATAAATAAGACATTTTCCTCATCAATTTACACACAATACCCCATAATGACGCGAAAACAGGTTTTTAGAACTTTTTGTAAATGTATAAAAAAAATTGTTAAGTATTCAGACCTTCTGCTGTGAGACTCAAAATTGAACTCAGGTGCATCCTGTTTCCATTGATCATCCTTCAGATGTTTCTACAACTTGATTGGAGTCCACCTGTGGTAAATTCAATTGATTGGACATGATTTGGAAAGACACACACCTGTTTATATAAGGTCCCACAGTTGACAGTGCACGTCATAGCAAAAACCAAGCCATGAGGTTGAAGGAATTGTCTGTAGTGCTCTAAGACAGGATTGTGTCGAGGCACAGATCTGGGGAAGGGTACCAAAAAATGTCTGCAGCATTGAAAGGTCCCCAAGGACACAGTGGCCTCCATCAATCTCAAATGGAAGACGTTTGGGACCACCACGACTCTTCCTAGAGCTAGCCGACCGGCCAAACTGAGCAATCGGTGAAGGGCCTTGGTCAGGGACGTTACCAAAAACTCGATGGTCACTCTGACATGGCTCCAAAGTTCCTCTATGAAGATGGGAGAATTTTCCAGAAGGACAACCATCTTTGCAGCACTCCACCAATCAGGCCTTTATGGTAGACTGGTCAGAGGGAAGCCACTCCTCAGTAAAAGGCACATGACAGCACACTTGGAGTTTGCCAAGACACCTAAAGACTCCCAGACCATGAGAAAGAAGATTCTCTGTTCTGATGAAACCAAGATTGAACTCTTTGGCCTGAATGCCAAGTGTCACGTCTGGAGGAAACCTCCTGGCACCATCCCTACGGTGAAGCATGGTGGTGACAGCATCATGCTGTGGGGATGTTTTTTAGCGGCAGGGACTGGGAGACTAGTCAGGATAGAGGGAAAGATGAACAGAGCAAAGTACAGAGAGATCCTTGATGAAAACCTGCTCCAGAGTACTCAGGACCTCAGACTGGGGTGAAGGTTCACCTTCCAACAGGACAACGGCCCTAAACACACAGCCAAGACGACGCAGGAGTGGCTTCCTTGAGTGGCCCAGCCAGAGCCCGAACTTGAACCCGATCGAACATCTCTGCAGGGACCTGAAAATAGGAGTGCAGCGTCACTCCCCATCCAACCTGACAAAGCTTGAGAGGATCTGCAGAAAAGAATGGGAGAAATTCTCCAAATGCAGGTGTGCCAAGGTTATAGTGTCATACCCAAGAAAGCTCGAGGCTGTAATCGCTGCCAAAGGTGATTCAACAAAGTACTGAGGAAATGTTCTGAATACTTATGTAAATGTGATATTTCAGTTGTAGTTTTTTTTTTATAAATGTGCAAACATTTATAAAAACCTGTTTTTGCTTTGTCATAATGGGATAATTTGTGTAGATTGATCAGAAAAAAAAACATTTAATCCATCTTAGAATAAGGCTGTTACGAAACAAAATGTAGAAAAAGTCAAGGGGTCTGAATACTTTCCGAATGCACTGAACCATTGTTGAATGATAGCATTGTTCTCATGTGTGTTTCTCCATGTACAGCCAAAGAGAACCTGGTCAGACCCCAGTTTATTGAGAAGTTGAAGAACGTCAGTGTCAAGAAAGGCACTCTGGTTGAGTTGGCTGTCAAAGCCATCGGAAACCCCCTGCCTGACATTGTTTGGCTGAAAAACAGTGACATCATCTCCCCACAGAAGCACCCAAATATTAAGTATGTGTTTTGCCCCACCTGTTATCTCAATGTGCACATGCCTTTGATATACATCATGTGCACCAAATACCTCTCCAGTACTTATGATATGTATATTGTTACTATCTTTATATTACAAGGTTGTACTGATTTACTAACAATGATGTCTGTTGTAGGTTGGAGTGCCTCAAGGGACAAGCCAAATTCTATATCCCACAATCTGTGAGTTCTGATAGTGCCTGGTACACAGCCACAGCCATTAACAAAGCTGGAAGAGATACCACTCGCTGCAGGGTCAACATTGAAGTGGATGTTGCTGCACCTGAACCGGAGAGGAGACTCATTATCACCAAGGGAACCTACAAGGCCAAGGAAATTGCAGCTCCAGAGTTGGAATCCCTGCATCTACGTTATGGCCAAGAGCAGTGGGAGGAGGCTGACCTATATGACAAGGACAAGCAGCAGAAACCGCAGTTTAAGAAGAAGCTGACTTCCGTCAGGTTGAAGTATTCTGGTGTTGTCCACTTTGAATGCAGACTGACCCCTATTGGTGATCCCAATATGGTGGTTGAGTGGTTGCATGATGGCAAACCCCTTGCAGCTGCTAACAGATTGCGCATGGTTAATGAATTTGGCTACTGTAGTCTTGACTTTGAAGTTGCCTATGCCAGAGACAGTGGTGTCATCACCTGCAGAGCAACTAACAAATTTGGAGTTGACCAGACCTCAGCTACACTCATTGTAAAGGATGAGAAGAGCCTTGTTGAGGAGACTCAGTTACCTGAGGGCAGGAGGGAAATATACAGAATTGATGAGATGGAGCGCATGGCTCACGAAGGAGGTCCTTCTGGAGTCACTGCAGATGAGTATTCAGAGAAGTCAAAGCCTGAAATTGTCCTTCTTCCCGAGCCAGCAAGAGTGTTGGAAGGTGACATTGCAAGATTCCGTTGCAGAGTGATTGGTTATCCTACACCTAAGGTCAACTGGTACATCAATGGACAGCTCATTCGCAAGAGCAAGAGAATGAGACTTCGCTATGATGGCATTTACTATCTTGAGATTATCGATATCAAGTTATATGATGCAGGATATGTCAAAGTGGTAGCAGAGAACCCTGAGGGCACAGCTGAGCATATGGTGAAGATAGAGATCACACAGAAAGAGGACTTCAGATCTATTCTCCGTCGCGTTCCTGAACCAAAGGCACATGACACTACTGAACATGGAAGAATTAGCTTTGCAGTTGTGAAGGTTGATAGACCTGCTGATGCCCAGCCAAAGGAAATTGTCAAACTGAGGAAGACTGAAAGAGTCATTCATGAGAAGTCCACAGAGGAGACAGATGAGTTGAAGAGTAAATTTAAGCGCAGGACAGAGGAAGGTTATTATGAAGCCATTACTGCTGTGGAGCTCAAGTCTCGTAAGAAGGATGAGTCCTATGAGGATATGCTTAGGAAGAGGAAGGAAGAACTGCTTCACCATCAGAAAATGTTGTCTGAGGCTAAGAAGAAGAAAGACTTGGAAGAGGGAAAACTCACCATCCCCACAATCAAACCAGAGAAAGTACAGCTCTCTCCCAGCATGGAAGCTCCAAAGATCTTGGAACGCATTGCAAGCCAGACCGTGTCTCAGACCGAGGAAGTTCGCTTCCGAGTCAGAGTTGTTGGCAAACCGGAACCTGAGTGCCAGTGGTTCAAGAATGGAATCCTGCTGGAGAAAACAGATCGTATTTACTGGTTCTGGCCTGAAGACCACGTATGTGAATTAGTGGTCAGAGATGTCACAGCAGAAGACTCTGCTAGCATCATGGTCAAAGCCATGAACATTGCTGGAGAGGCTTCAAGCCAGGCATTCCTGCTGGTGCAAGGTAAATTATCTATTTCAATGCATATGAAGCTTGTATTCTACAAATAGTTAAAAGTTGTATGTAATTTTGCATAAAGAAATATAGAAAACTGTTCTATGTCTACCTTAAAAAATCATATTAAATGTGTCTTTCCTTTGTTTCACTTTAACCACAACAGTTATTACCTTTGCTCAACAACTAGAGGATGTGGAAGCTAAAGAGAAGGACACCATGGTGACCTTTGAGTGTGCTACCAGTGAGCCTTTTGTCAAAGTCAAATGGCTGAAGAACAATGCAGAGATTTTCTCTGGAGACAAATACAGGATGCACTCTGACAGAAAGGTTCATTTCCTTTCTGTACTGACCATCAACATGAAGGACGATGCAGAATACAGTTGTGCTGTTATTGAAGATGACCACATCAGGACCACTGCCAGACTCAATGTGGAAGGTTGGTAGTTTTTCTTACTATACTATATCACTTTCACAGACTTCAACAGTCATTTTCAACTGTGAAAATAGGGACGTTGGAATACGTTAATTATAGAACAGTAACTCTGAAACAGTTGAACTTAAAATGTTCCTATTGTGCAGGTGCTTCACTGTCAATTGTGAAGAGGCTGGAGAACATTGAAGTGCCTGAGACCTACTCTGGGGAGTTTGAGGTAGAATTATCTCGAGAGGATGCTGAAGGTACATGGTACTTCAATGACAAGGAAATCACGCCCAGCAGCAAATATGTTACCTCCTCCCGTCGTGGACGCCATGCCATGTCTGTCAAAGACATCAAGAAAGAAGATCAGGGAAAATATACATTCAAAATTTACGATATGCAGACCAGTGCCTCCCTGAAGATGAAACGTGAGTTGTGACTTTGTTATTAGAGTGGTTAGCGTCTTCTCTTATTCTCAAGACAACCATTACTGTTGAAAAGATGGGATGAACAGCGTAACAATGTCAATGTCTTTTCCTTCAGTGCGCCCTGTGACACTGATGCAACCCCTCACTGACCTGACAATCTGCGAGGGTGACATTGCTCAATTAGAAGTGCGATTCTGTCAGGAAAACGTTAAGGGAACATGGATGAAGAATGGCCAAGCAATCTCCGCCTCAGATCGCATCCACATCGTTATCGACAAACTGGTCCACAAGCTGCTTGTTGAAAATGTGAGCAGAGATGATGCTGCAACATACTCCTTCTTTGTCCCAGCTCAGGATATCACAACCTCTGGGAAGTTGAACATTCAAAGTAAGCAACTTTTATCAGATTGACTATATTCATATTGGTATAATTATATTGTGAATCACCAGATTTTTTAAATTCAATTTTTTCCCTGTTTTACAGCGGTTGAAATGTTGAGCCCACTCACTGATGTTACTGCAGTTGAGGGCACCAAGGCTGTTATTGAGACTAAAATCTCTGCTGCTGATGTTACCTCTGTGAAATGGTTACACAATGACAAGCTTGTGATGCCCAGCGAGAGAATCCAGATGCTTGCAAAGGGATCCAAACAGCACCTGGTATTCCACAGGACCTTTGCCACTGATGAAGGAACCTACAAGCTATGTGTTGGCAAAGCTGACTCTAGCTGTAAACTGACTATTGAAAGTATGTTTTTTTTACTGTGTGTTGCAAGTTCATTCAGACCCCATTTATACACAACCCATTCAACTTATTTTGTTATTTTACAGAAATTCATATCGTGAAGCATATGGAGGATCAAGTTTGCACAGAGACCCAGAATATAACATTTAAAGTTGAGGTTTCCCACCCTGGCATTGCCGCTGTGTGGACATTCAAGAAACAAGAACTCAAAGCTGGTCCAAAGCACAAGATTGAGGCCAAGGGCAAGAATTACAGCCTGACTGTCATTAACACCATGAAGGATGAAGAGGGGCAATACACATTCGCTGCTGGTGAACAGACATCCAGTGCTAAGATTACTGTGTCAGGTATGTTTACTGTCTTTATGATATTGTACATAAACTCCTTCTGAAAAGATTAATTGATTTCCACTGCACTGGCTCAAAGTTGTCTGCTGAGTTGGAACCGATTAGGGTGTTTTCACATATAGTAATATTTAAAAGAACCAATCTCAGTCCTCTTTAAAGTGATCTCTGGAGTAAAACATTCCAACATTCCCTCTATGCGCTCTGGATTTTTACAAAGTGCAGGAAAAGCCATTCCATCAGAATGTGCTATTGTACAGCTAGATACATTTTGGAAGCTAATATATTGCATTTAGTTAAAAAATAAGACATAATAATTGTAATCAGAAGATACTATTAACATGTAAATATTATTGATAACATAATAAATAGCAGCAGAATTAATGCAGATTAAATAATGCTTTAATTTAAAATTGTACACCCAATGTAAGCTACTAACCCTTTAAGAAGAAGAATTGATTTTGTACCCTGTTGTGATTCTCAACAAATATGTTGATGTCTTCTCACACTATTCAACCCCCACAATCAAATAAACAGTTTATGAAGCTCTCTTACCACACATATTTAGGAAATTCTGTGCATCCTTGACAATCACTTTTTTTTCTCCTTTCTTTTCCACCTTTATTTAACCAGGTAGGCCAGTTGAGAACAAGTTCTCATTTACAACTACAACAACCTGGCCAAGATAAAGCAAAGCAGTGTGACAAAAACAACAGCACAGAGTTACACATAAACAAACGTACAGTCAATAACACAATAGAAAAATCTATGTACAGTGTACAGAGGTAAGCAATAAATAGGCCATGGAGGCGAAATAATTACAATTTAGCATTAATACTGGAGTGATAGATGTGCAGATGATGATGTGCAAGTAGAGATACTGGGGTGCAACAGAGCAAGAGGATAAGTAACAAAATGGGGATGAGGTAGTTGGGTGTGCTATTTACAGATTGGCTGTGTACAGGTACAGTGATCGGTAATCTGCTCTAACGGCTGATGCTTAAAGTTAGAGAGGGAGATATAAGACTCCAGCTTCACTGATTTTTGCAATTCGTTCCAGTCATTGGCAGCAGAGAACTGGAAGGAAAGGCGGACTGCACCGAGTTTACAAAAATAGCCTGAAAGGGACCAAGTCTAAAAACATCCTTAATTCCTTATTTCCATCATATTAATGATTATAACTCCACCTTTCACTACTACTTTCACTTTTAGCCTGTTATATAAAACTAAACCGTGTGTCCATGTTCCCAGGTGGTGCCATAAACAGACCACTCCAGGACGTGACTGTGGCTGAGTCTCAGACAGCTGAGCTGGAGTGTGACGTGGCCAACCCAACTGCTGAGGGCAAGTGGCTGAAGGATGGACAACCTGTGGACTTCAGTGACAATGTCAAACATGTGAAAAATGGAGCTGTCAGACGTCTTGTTATTACCATAACTAGACCCCAGGACATCGGTGAATACACTTACCAGGTCGCAAACTCCAAGACAACAGCCATCCTGAGGGTTGAGTGTAGGTGTTACCTTTTGAGCAGAAATGTTTTGTTTGTTTTCAACTGGCATTAATATATGACTATCATAGGATTACTATATGCCTGCTGTTATGTCATGTTTATGTTTGATTTCATAGCTGTGAAAGTAAAGAAAACCCTGAAGAACCAAACTGTCACTGAGACACAGGAGGCAGAGTTCAGTCTCGAGCTCAGCCACAAGAATGTGAAGGACTCACAATGGATTAAGAATGGCGTAGAGATCCAACCTAGTGAGAAATATGAAATCACAATTGATGGCATGGTCCACACCTTGAAGATCAAGAACTGTGACACACGTGATGAATCAGTTTATGGATTCAAACTTGGAAAACTATCTGCTAATGCCAGATTGAACGTTGAGAGTAAGTTAAAATATTAACTGTCACAAATTGATGTATACAATCAAGTATACAAATGTATCTATACTTGAGATGTTTCTACTTACCCTTTGAGGTTTTTGACTCTTGTCAATCTTTTTTTCAGCAATTAAGATTGTTAAGAAGCCTAAAGATGTGACATCACTATTGGATGCCACTGCCTCTTTTGAGCTGAGCCTGTCTCATGATGACATCCCTATCAAATGGATGTTCAATAACGTTGAGCTTAAATCAAGTGAAAACATGAAAATGCTGACTGAGAGAAAATCTCACAAGCTGATCATCCAGAATGTGAAGACTAACAACCATGGAGAGTACACTGCTGTAGTTGGAAACCTGCAATGCAGTGCATCTTTATATGTTGAAGGTCGGTATTGCGTTTGTGATGAATAGACTAGAGTACTGGGTATATGATCGCCGAATACTCAATTGATACCTTTTACGTAAATGTTGATTTAATGTGAATTTTCCAGCTCTGCGTGTCACAAAACCCATCAAGAACATTGAAGTCCCAGAGACCCAGGTGGCCACCTTTGAATGCGAAGTGTCACATTTCAATGTCCCATCCACCTGGCTGAAGAATGGAGTGGAGATAGAAATGAGTGACAAGTTCAAGATTGTGGTGCAGGGCAAACTTCACCAGCTCAAGATCATGAACACTGGCAGTGAAGACTCTGCAGAATACACCTTTGTCTGTGGAAATGACAGAGTCTCTGCCACTTTGACTATCAATGGTAAGTTCACTCTTCATTATCAAGGAAGTAATCCCCAATCATATTGTCAGTATTGATTGTAACATTTTTCTTTTTTCCTTAGCCATTTTGATCACCAACATGCTGAAAGATCTCAGTGCACAAGAGAAAGACACCATCACATTTGAAGTGAATGTCAACTATGAGGGCATCACCTACAAGTGGCTGAAGAATGGTGTTGAGATTCACTCCACTGACAGATGTCAGAGCCACACCAAACAGCTAACTCACTCTCTCACCATCCGAAATGTTAATTTTGGTGATGGTGCAGAGTACAAGTTTGTTGCTGGTTCTGCTGCGTCATCGGCAAAGCTTTATGTTGATGGTATGTTCTTATTTTTCTTACATTTTCTAAAACAAGGTTTTCCTTGATATTTCACAAACTTAAGTCTTATTTCTGTGCCCTCTGTGTTTTAGCTCGCATTATTGAATTTACCAAGCATATCAAAGATATCAAGATCACAGAGAAGAAGAGGGCCACTTTTGAATGCGAGATCTCTGAGCCTAATGTTCAGGTGACGTGGTTGAAAGATGGACAGGAGCTGGACAATTCCAAAAGGTTTGTCTTATTACCAGGAATATTAGACCAGGTGAAGATAGTAATGGTATCATAATATTCTACAACGGGTTGGTCAAAACAAGCATTGTGATTGGTTGGGACGTGTTCTAAGTCTTACTAAAAAAACTGTTTAGCACGGGTAAGCCTATGACGCAAAAATGGGAATCTTGTTTTCTGTTAATTTGAGAAATCCCTGCTCATCCACAGCCTCATCAGCTCAGCCAGACAATTCATTAACTTGATCTCCACTGAAAAAGGCATATTTTACAGGGGGTTGTACAAACGTTGCTGTTTGTCTCTCGACATAGTTTCAATATTAACATTCGATCTCCGCTCTCCAATTGACAATTAACATGTCAGGAGGAGACTGACATCTTTTCTCAGCCAGTCGAAATCATGAATCAGCATAATTTTTATGGCTATATACAAATAAATATCAATAGAAAAACAGGTCAAATGAAATGCAGCTAATTAGTTGTTATTCTAGCTGCACGGTTTGACGTGACTAGCTAGCAAGCAAGGGATAAGAGCGTTGTCAGCCAGCATGGCAACAGAACATTTAGAACGAACGACTGGGTAGCATCCATAGATATAGAATTACAAGACTTCACCCTGGCAACCTCATCAATAGAATGAACAGACATCTTTTCTCAGCCAGTCATGGATCGCCATAATTTTTATTTTATAATTTTTTTAAATAATTTTTATTTTATAAATTTTTTTAAATAATTTTTATTTACATTTTTATGGATATATACAAAGAAATGTCAATAGAGAAACAGATCAAACGACATGAAATGCAGCTAGTTTGCTGACTTACCAACTTCAGTTTGAAGTTTGAAGTGATTGTGTTAGCTGTGTAGTTGGCTAGCTCCTCTGAACAGTGTCCTGACGAGAGAGCACATTTCATATGCTCATTGTTATGGATGTATACAAAACAGCTTAAACAAACGCAAATACAGCTACTTTGCTGTTATTCTAGCTTCGCTGTTTGACCTGACTGTGTTAGCCATAGTTGGCTAGCTAGCAAGCAAGGGATAATAGCATTGCCAACCAGTATGGCAACAGAACTTTTAGAACAAAAGACTGCGTCACGTCCATAGATATAGAACAAAAATACTCTCTGGCAACATAACAGCAACCATAGATGTGTCAGGACTAGGCCTATATTTATGTTGAGGGATGAAATAGTAGCCTATGAATACATTTATCAAAATAAATGTTTTTTATTTCATTGGTAACCTATTGTAGAAAAGCAATTGTACACACGAGGTTGTGCTGATTCACGGTACTTGAATCCGCCTCGAACTTATGACCGCAGCACAGCCGTGCTAAAAAAGTAGTTTAGCACTTCCTCTGGCGTCCCTGTGGCTCAGTTGGTAGAGCATGGTGTTTGCAATGCCAGCATGGTGTGTGCAACGCCAGGGTTGTGGGTTTGATTCCCACGGTGGGCCAGTACAAACCAAAACATTTTACAAATAAAAAATGCATGAAATGAAAATGAAATGTATGTATTCACTACTGTAAGTCGCTCTGGATAAGAGCGTCTGCTAAAATGACTAAAATGTCAAATGTAAAAAAATGTACAATTGCTTCAATCGAATCTTAACTATTCATTTGTATCCTAACTGTTATTTCTAAATGCCTTGACAGGTACACTGTATCCACTGAGGAATTCCTGCACCGTCTAATGATCCAGTCAGTCTGCATGTCTGATGCCGGAGGGTACTCTGTAATCGCTGGTGCAAGCATGTCAAAGGCTCATCTTACCGTGGAGGGCAAAGATGTCTGCATTACAGAACCTGCTGAGAAGAAAATGACGGTGAATATAAATGACACATTTTTTATATACAGAAAGAAAAACAACCCTTTTCTTATCCATTTTAACATTATTGATATGATTATTAATTTCTAGGTTGTTGAGAAACAAAGAACAACATTCGAGTTTGAAGTCAATGAGGATGACATTGAAGGTCGCTGGCTGAGGAACGGCATTGAGCTCCAGTTTTCCGTTGACCAGAGGTTCAGCTATGCATGCATTAGAAAGCTCCATCGTCTGACCATCACTGAGACCTACAGAAGTGATGCAGGAGAATACACCTTCATCGCTGGCAGGAACAGGAAGGTGGTGACACTTCATGTCAACAGTAAGTCAAACTTCATGATATACCTTTACCGTAGTAACTGTGCAGTTACATGTCATTGCCTGTAGAGGGCATAGCAGTGCCCTCCTACCAGAGTAGACGCATAGCAAGTATGGACTGGATAGTTACAGCATGACATTTTTTAACAGCTGGAATCAAAGTGATGATGACCAAGGTTTATTCCTCAGTCTTCCATCTTTCTTCATACAATTTATTTGCAATAATTGTTTTCATTTTAATTTAGTCCCTGAGCCACCTCAGATCATTAACCACATGCAGCCCCTGTCTGTGGAGTCCGGCAAACCTGCTCGCTTCTCTGTGGAAGTGACTGGCGTCCCCCAGCCCCAGGTGTTCTGGTACAAGAACTCCCAGGCTCTCTCCCCTGGCTTCAAGTGCAAGTTCCTGCGTGATGGGAATGAACACTGTCTGCTGCTCATTGAAGTGTTCCCAGAGGACGCAGCGGTCTACAATTGTGAGGTCAAGAATGAGGGTGGTGTTGCCACCAGTTCAGCTGCACTGAATGTCGAAGGTAACCATTACGTTTTTGTGTGGTACTAACGCCAAGTCAAGGAAAATTATGACGTAACAGAAGACCATTTGTTGTCAAAAGCTAGTTGTAAAGGTATACCATTCATGCAAATGTAGTGCATTCCTTTTATGATTATGTTATCGTATCAACATTTTGAAGAGGGCTAAGATTCCCATGATGTACTTGTTTAGTCGCAGAAGATATTACCTCACAAATAAAGAACTGAAATTGTTTGCTAATTGGTTTTTATTTCAGTCTCAGAAGTAGTTTCTCCTGATACTGGCGCTCCTCTGTCCCCACCTACCATTGTCTCACCAATCAGCAACACCTCAACCGCTGAGGGAGAGTCAGCCAGATTCCAGTGCAAAGTTTCTGGAGAAGGTATTTTGCACATTACATTGTTGGGATGAGTTGGAATAAAATGTAATTTAGTGAATTTCTGGAATTTAATTCATAATTGTAATAGTTGTAATTATAAGTATACCTTTTATTATTTGTTATTGTCTTTGTTGCATTAGAAGGTGAGGCATGAGACCCTCTACATGATAAAAAAATCGTTAAAAACATACTTTGATGTTTCAGTCATAGACATTCATCAGACAGCAAATTTGTCAGAGTAATTTTCAAGAATAATGTACTTTTAATTCATTGTATGTATATATTCACATTTGCTCACAATTATTATTAATAAATAATAACATTTGATCATTAAAAAAAGTTTGAATCTAATTTAATCCTCTCTTCTACATTCGTAGCTCTGAAGATGTCCTGGTTCCGTGGTGAGAAAGAAATTAAGCAGTCAAACTTCTTTAAGATGTCTACATTTGATAACACCTGCCAGCTGGAGATCACCAGAGTGTACTCTGAGGTTGAGGGAGAATACACCTGTGTTGCCAGAAACCCAGCAGGAATGGTCTCATGCTCTGCACATTTGAAACTTGATGGTGAGTTTGCATAACTTTCTGTAACCACATGGGTTCATATTGAGTTATTTTGATGTTGTTTCGATGTAAGCCTAGAATGCGTAGGTTGGGCACAAGTAGTCAAACAATACCTATTTTCACTAGAAATACAGTATATATTCAATATATAACATGATTATTCAGTATCCTCTTAAATTAAGATGTACTTTTTTTCTTTCACTAGAAATATACAACATGGATATGTGTATCTGTGTCCATTCCATAAAAATGCTAATACTCAATTCATTGTACATGCTTCCTTTCAGGGCAAAAACAAATGATGGATATTACATCCGATTCTTAAAGGCATGTCTCATCCAGTATTTCAACAAGCTTGTCAAGTGTAAAGAAGGAGCAAATTGCCCAAAGCCCCACTTTTATTCACCCAATAGAAAGCTGTGTGGTTCAGCATGGTGAAGTGGCCAGGTTTCATACTTGTGTATCCAGCATGCCAAATGTATACCTCACAATTTAAAATGGAAAAGCATAAATGTGTTAGTCACTTCTTTAGTTCTAATACCTAGATGCTTCAGTAGAACACATTTCCTTCTTTTCATTGTTCTGTCACTCCTTGCTCTCCTTGCAGCTTGAGTAGGTAGTACATTCTCCTTCTGTCTTTCCTCTTTCTCGCTCCTTTCTGTCCTTGGTTGTGAAATCCCTCTCAGCGATAGCTCTGTGGATTGTGCATGTTGTAGCCTGTACTATCTGGAGTTGAATCCAACTGTCAAACTGCTTTGTTTGTTTGTACCATCAAATTGGAAACATGGTCATCTGATTGTAATCAGTGAAAGAGTTTGAGTTAAAATAGTTAGCATAACCAGCAGGATGTCACTTTGTCCAGCAGGATGTCACTTCAAGGAAATTACATCTGAGCTAAGCATTAAGTCCAATATTGCTCCTTGAAATGAACATTCTCAAAATTTATAGATGGACCAGTTCAGTATCTTTTTCTTTATTTTTTTAAAACTAGGCTCTCACATACAGAGGATGAAATGAAGCCAAAATGGAAGGGAATTGGTACCCATCATCTTAGATTACTGTCTTAGCTGACAGCAACTCTTCATTTCCTTTACAGTAACCAATATGAAGGAAGAGATTGAAGCAACCATTAAGCAAGAAGTCAAAGGTAAGACTAATTTACTCTTTATTACTGAAATGTACTTCATCAATTCCTTAGTTGAATGACATGAACCTGAGCATAATGATAAGTGATTTCTGAATGTTCACACTGCATGCAAGCAGTCAAAATGTTTTTGATGGAAAATGTTCATCTTATGTATTCTTCAATATCCACATAATGTTATGTCCTTGTATTATGTTATTGGTTATTGTATAGCAGGCACTGATGAAAACTGCTTGCTTTTAGATGTTTTAGAGAAAAAAATGTGGGCATCTATCAATCTTATCCTTTATGCATGAGGGTTCATACTGTATCGTAATGGTTCCCCAAAAAGGTGCAGGATGTGTATCTTTTAAGGTTTACAGACCACAGGAAACTATCCTTTAAAAGATATGGAAATAGCCACATCTTTTAATTGCTTCTTAAAGTGTCTTGCATCTGGAACTCTCCTTCCTCCTGCAAATATTTCTTAGACTGGCTTGCAGAAAGTGGTATGTGATTAATTGTTGTTTGCTTTTTAAATAACATGATTATACCTGTAAACTATATTAGTTCGAATAAACGCCTTCTCATACAATTCTAGAGCTGCTCTTACAAGTTGTACTTATTTGTATAATTTGAGAGCCATGTTTCTCATGAAATGTTTTTGAATAATTTACCCTCATTTAAAGGATTAGAAAGGGCGTTTATTCATCTTTCTGCAAGTCAGGTAAGGAATATGTAGCTAAATCACACTAAGTTAAGCGAAAGCAAGCTTATTTAAAAAAACAAATCAGCTTATTTTGCAATAATTATGCTTTTTAAGAAATTTATGTTCTGAAGAAATGTCCACAGAAGAAGGAACAAAACGTCCAGCAATTTTCGTGTCAGAATCTTTAAAAAAAGAATCAAGTCTTGCGTTTATTCGAACAAATATGGTGAGTGAAATAGTTTTTTATGGCTTTGTGACTTGCTGCATGTAATTTAATATTTTCATTAATATTCATTTCAAAAATTTGAAAATGTTCTCTTTTTTTTAACCCATTTTATTGAAAGATTTTTTATTTTATTTTTCAGAGTTGTTTTATAATAAAAGGACTGTGTTTCGGGAGAACAGAGGGCAGATGCGCGGAGCCTTTTCAGACATGAAGGAGGACTTGGATCAAGCCAAAAATTCATCCATCAAGCCATCTTTTAAAAAAAAGCTGAAGTTCCAGAATGTTTTAGAGGGGGAACCTGCTGTGTTTAGATGCAGATTGGTAGCTTTCCCAACCCCAACCATAACATGGTTTCATAACAATAGGCAAATTTATGAAGACCACCGTCTGAGAATACGTACAGAGAGCACTTTGCACATGCATGAAACTAGTTTAGTCATTGATAGTATAAAAGACAAAGACTCCGGCAGTTACAAAGTATTGGTTATTAACACAGAGGGGTCTGCAGAGTCCATATCATCACTTCTGGTGTCAATGAGGGAAGAACAAGAAGGCAATGATCTAAGCCACATTAGACGGTCAAGTAGACTTCATGGAAGCCTAGACTCGTTGGTTGATCAAAAAAAGGAGAGAAAATTCAGGGTTAACTTGAGATGTGTTGGGTCTCCATTTGATCAAAAGTTCAAACCTAGCGGCAGATCTAGATCTAAGGATGCATCGGTTCGCACCTTGTACTTCAGAAGTTCATCACCAACAAGAGGGAAAGATAAAGAAACTAATCTGAATGAAACAGCATCTGAACGAGCCCTCTCTCCACCTTCTATATTTGGTGGAGAAAGGGTTAGTAGGTCTGAAAGGTTTAACGACAGATACAGTGATATCTACTGTGACAGACACACTGGCAGATTCAGCGACAAGTTCAGTGACAGGTGCAGTGATAGATTCAGTGACACAGAAAGCCTCCACGAAGAGGTAAAAGCCAAGCTTGGCCTGTTACAAAATGCAGTCAAACGAAAAAAGAGGCTCTCTATGTCCAAGCTGTTATCATCAGAGTTTGACTTGGAGTCAAACGCGAGTGAAACCAGCTATGCAGATTATGTTGATCGATTAAGGGTCAAGAAGCCTGCCTCCTTACCTGGAGACTTGCAGCACGCTCAACCTTTTGAAAGAAACGTTAGAAACGATAAAGTGTCTGCCGAATTCTATGGTAGATATGACAGAATTCCCACACATTGTGCTGAGTCAACACAGCCCCGCGTGAGACATTCATTTGAACCTCAGTCTCAAACTAGGGTCATTCAAATGTTAAAAGGTGATCTACCAGCGACAGGAAATGAAAAATACTTTGATGAAGGAGTCTCTGAAACACATATGGATAAAACGGTCCTTACTCCAGGGGAACCTCAACATGAGTTAGGATTCGAACATAAAATAGGTAAGGATTTAGAAAATCAAGGTGCACACTACATAGGAAATCAAGGTGAGGACTATTTAGGAAAGAAGTTGTCTGAAGACTTGAAGACAAAGATGGAGGGGCCGTTTGTCTTACCTTGTTCTGAAACAAGAAGATCTCTAAACATTTCTGAAAAGGATGAATTTTCCAGAACCAGCTCAAACAAACCACTGAAGGAAATATTTTCCAGTAAGACGACTAATACACAAGAGGATACTGTGAAGAGCACTGAAGAACAATTTGAAAAACAACCCAGCTTTGCAGAAAACCGGTATGAGAACATTGAGAGTGAATGTGAAGATAAACTTTTAGCCTTGCAGATTAGAAAATGGCAAAAAGGAATGCAGAGGGACCAAGAGGAACAGTTTAAGCATGAAACAGACCATTCAAAGGCAAGGGATTTGCCATACACGCAATCCGAAATATTATATGGTGAGGAGGTAGAGAGAAAAACAGACACAAAAACTGTCAGTGTCAATGAGGAGAAATCTTGGGAAGAGCATCATCCATCCCTGGAAAAGGTCTGCTTAACCCGAGAAAATGTGTATGGATTAAAGAGTGGAACTGAACAGAATTTGTCCCGTTCCCCAAGAGAAAGGCGTGCCAGTGAGAAGAAAACACGAGAAGAGCAGTGTCTTTTATCCCGGGAAAAGACCCACAAAAGTGAAATGTTTGGGAGTGAGGAAGAGGCTCTGGGACATCAAATCAATAAATGGCAGCAAGACGTATTGACTGAGCAGGAGATAGCTGTTGACTTGGATTCTGATTGGGTTGGTGCAGAGACCTCACCATATATCGCTAGAAAAGTGGCTGAGTCAGAAATGGGTGCTGAAGGCATTACTCTTGGATCAACCGCTCACTCTGAGGGAGATTCAACGAGAAGAAGAAAGCCTTCCCCAAAAAAGACAGACTATGAAAAGTTCCTGACTGAGGATGTTCCTCATGGTTTCAGAGATGAGAGAAGGTCCTCACAAGAAAAGACTGTAAAGGAACATGTCCTTACTGAGAATGATATCCCTCCTGAATACAGATATGACAGGTCTTCACCAGAAAAGACAACAAATGAAAAGTTCCTTACTGAGGATACCCCTCGTGAATACAGAGATGTAAGAAGAAAGTCTTCTCCAGAAAAGACAACAAAGGAAATGCTTATCCTTGATGCTAGAGCCCATGAAGGTCCAAGAAGGCCTTCTCCAGAAAAGACAACAAAGGAAAGATTTCTGAGTGAGCATGCCCCTCATGACTACAGAGATGAAAGAAGAAGATCTTCGCCAGAAAGGACGGCAAAGGAAAAGTCCCTGAGTAAGGATGTCCTTCATGATTCCAGTGATGAAAGTTTCCAATGGCCCCCTCCTCCACAAACCGTTGTAGATGAAACAAGGCTGCAGACAACAGAAAGTGAGTATTTTGTGAGTGAAGAGGAAGCTTTGGCTCAGCGCATCTTAAAATGGCAAGAAGACGTTCTCACCGAACAAGAAGAAGCTGTTGAATTAGAGTCCAACTGGGCTTTGGCTGAACATTCACAACACTCAAAGAAAGGCGATGCCAGTGGACCTCATGAAGGTTCCTCTAATGAATCTGTGAAAGAACCCTCACTTATGAGACAACATCACATTGGTCAGTATGAAAGTTCCTCTTTTGAACCAGTCTCTCATCAGAATGAGAAGTCTCGTACAATGTCTCTTGGGTCCTCGCATGTGAAAGAGCACTCCCCTGTGAAAGAATCTTCACCTATGAGACAACATTGGATTGGTGAGCATGTCTCTCAAGAGGATTGGGCTATGGCTGAACTTTCACAACACCATCATAGGAGAACTGATGTCAGTGGAGATGATGCCAATGAAGGTCCTTCTTATGAACCTGTTTCTCATCATATCGAGAAGTTTCATCAAATGTCACTTGGGTCTCACTCACCTGTGAGAGGGTCCTCATCAGTTCGAGAAACCTCACCTGGTAGAGAGCACTCCACTGGCAGAGAACGCTCACATGACAGAGGTCAATCACCTGTGAAAGAACCTGGTAGAGATGCCTCACCTGGGAGATGCTGTTCACCTTTGAGAGAACTTCACATTGGTCAGCATGGCTCTCAAGCTGAAGTTGGTGCAGAAGGGCCTTCCAATTGGGAATCTGACTTGAGACACAATGAAAAAGTGGCTATGAGGACTGCAGAGAGGAAAGAAGGACATAGAGAAATGCTATCAAAAGATGGCAAACAATCCAGCTCAAAAGAAAACCTTCACCAAATGGACATGCCTCAGAGGACAAAAGAAGTTAAGACTTCACCAAAAACTTCCGTACCTATCTTTGTGAGAGAAATCTCATCCTTGAAAGTAAAGAGGGGAGAGATGACAGACTTTAAATGTCGTTTTCAGGGAGACCCTCAACCAATTGTCACTTGGCTCAAAGATGACCAACCAATCGGTCAAAACCCAGACTTTGATGTTCTCACCAAATTGAATGAAACCACGCTAACCATCTACTATCCCACTATATACCACGAAGGGACATTTAGTTGTGTTATAACTAATACATTCGGAAAGTCAACCTCCTCTGCTACACTAGAAGTTACTGAAAGTAAGCAATTAAGAAAATTGCCATCGCCAGTGGCATCGTATAAAGTGAAAGTGACAACAGAGTATGAAATGAGTGAAGAAGATCTTGACCAAATGATTGATGATGAACTTGAATCGTACAATGGTGTTGAAATGGATGAGAAATCTTTACTACAGGTGCCACAGGCTGTCTTGCACAGGACTCGTGCTTCAGACACTTCACAATATTCTTGTTCTCCTGTCGAGATCAGGATCACTGCTCCAACACCAGTCCCATTCGATATGATTGGAAAAGACGCAGAGATGTCTGAGGACGATGGCAGTTCCCATCCTATGAAACACAAATTCACATTCTGCTATGATGCCGCGCAGGTAGTCAGTGAATCTGAGAAGATAAGTTCTTCAGAAGGCCAAACCGGAAAGGTTGAAAGCAGTTCTGATGTGTCTTTCCAATCTGCTGTGGCTATTGCTAGATCTTCTGAGGTAGAAGCAACCATGGCTGGTGAATGGGAACAACATATACTATCTGGAAATTCTGAAGATTTGAGGCAGTCTCCTTTGAGTGATACTGGGCATATTTCTGACCCGACATTGATGCAGACTTTGGACAAATCTGTAAGTTCCCACAACCCTAAGGATAATTTTTCAAAATTTTCTAGATCAAGAGCAGACATGGCAAGTGAGAGCAAACAGCATATACTATCCAGATGTTCTGAAGATTTGAGGCATTCCCCTCTCAGCCATACTAGTGATATTACTGATCAGGCATTAATGCAGGAGCTGGACAACTCTATAGTTTCCCACAGCCCCAAAGAGTATGTTTCAAACGTATCTAAACAAAAACAAAGTGTTTCAAAAGAAGCACCTACTGTTACTGGGTGTGGTCTGCAATCATCTGCTGCGCTAGTCAAAGTGTCACAAATTAAGCAGGCATTTGAGGCACCTGCGTTGTCAGGGGCACCTGAATTGTTAGATACCACTTCTGTTGATGAAGTGAAAAAGTCCACAGAGTCGTATTTCCCTGAGGAGGATATCCCAGAAGTTGCAATCCATCTTGACCATGATGATAAGTCATTGGCAACTAATGTTGTGGAAGGAACTCCACTGCAGTCCAAACAAGACACTATGTTAGTAAAAGGTAGTGATACACAGATTCCGAGAGCAAAGTTAATTTCAGCCAAAAGTGGGCCAGAGGTTGTGTTACTAGGTGGTGCACAGATTTCTGCCAAAGTGAAATCAGTCTCCCCCAAATGTGCCCCAGAGGGTGTCCAGCCCATGTCTGATACTCTGGAGGAAGATAATGAAACTGTTGATGAAGCTGACATAATTGACACCCACAGTCACTTAAAACACTGTGTTCCCCTCTCAAGTATAAGAGAGGTGCAGGTGTCACCAAAGCTTGTCAGACCTGAGGCAGTTAAGGCAGTTAAGACTAGCCATTCAACAGAAAGTATGGGACCTCATGTAATAGATCAAAATATGATAGAGGACCTTTGTGAGAAAGTGTCAGTGACCCCAGATGATGTTTCAGCGTCAGTCTGTGATGAGTCTGTCAAGCTAAACAAATCTGGCTCATTTGCAGCTCCAGAAATTCATCGATTGGACACTCAGTCTTCTGTTAGTAATGACATGACTGATATTAATGAAAACTTGTCTCTATCTGAACTCTCAAAGGATAGCGCATTTGTCAGTGTTACTTGGGCACGTAGTGAAATTGTTAGTGAAGAAACAGCAGAGGAAAACGAGGAACATGCTGTTGCTGAGAGTGGTGAGCCTTCAGTGGTTTCAAAATCAGTTAGCGTCAAGCTCAAAGGAGATGGGTGTACAGATTACCTTGCTGCACAAGGTTCACAACATCAAGCAGAGGCTAAACCGGACAGTGCTGATCTAAGTACGGCTGTCAGTGAAGGTTCTTCAGGTGTGACCTCACTTGAGGAGGAGGTAGTGACCTTCAGTACTGTTTATGATTACTACCACCCACCAACTGAATGGGGCAGACCCTTATCACCAGAGTCAGATATGTCCATAGAGTGTGGTAGCACATTTAGTGAGGAATTAACAGAAATCGAGCAGTTCTATACTCCAGATTCTTCAAATGAAATTTTGCAGCTCCCTAAAACTCCAGAATCTTTCCACACTCCTGAAACTGAAACCCCGGCAGGTTATATGACCCCTAATGAGTATGCCTTCTCTCCTCTTGAACGTAAAAGACCATCCACTGACTCCAGTGAGAGGTTATTTTCTCCTGCTAAGTTCTTGAGGTCACCCGATGATGAGGGCATTGAGACAACACCCCCTGCATTTAGATTAGATGAAGGACGTTTCCTCTCAGAGCGTGCCCTTGGCCTTGGAGGACTACAGGAAAAAGTCCAGGGAATCCCTCCGGCTTTCCTCAAACCTCTCACCAAAAGGAGAATTTTTGAACATGATTCGTTATCGTTTTATGCTGAGTTGTTTGGATTGCCTTCACCTGAGGTGAAGTGGTTTAGAAACAAAACCCAATTTGTTGCAGATGAAAGGATTACAATGGACAGACATGGTGACAATATCTCGCTTGTTATTCAGAACATTACGAAAGCTGATCAAGGTGAATATATTTGCGAAGCTGTTAACTATGTAGGTAAGGCAAAAAGTGTTGCACTAGTTGTAGTTATATCCAACGAGGCCAGATATATGCCCCCACCACCGTCAGTCACCCATCAGCATGTGATGGAGTTTGATGTTGAGGAAGACGATGACTCATCGAGGTCTTGCTCCCCTCAGGAGATTCTATTGGAGGTGGAGTTGGATGAAAACGAGGTTAAAGAGTTTGAGAGACAGGTGAAGATAATTACCATCCCAGAATACACCGCTGACAATAAAAGTATGATAATATCACTCGATGTTCTTCCCAGTATGTACGAGGAGAGTGGAGTTGACTTTGTAATGCAGGAAAGGGATGATTTGAAAATAGCTTTTGAGGTTACAGAAATGCCGCCTCGCTTCATCAACCCAATTTGTGATATGGAAACCCCTGAGAATACAACTGTAATGTTTGAATGTTCTCTGATGGGAATTCCCTCACCCATAGTATCATGGTTTAAAGGTAACAAAAAGATCCCTCACAATAACAATGAATTCTTGCACTCATCTGATGGAGACAATCATTTCCTTAAGATTAGGAACGTCAGCGCTCATGATAGTGGAATGTACAGCTGCCGGGCCATCAATGTGGTTGGGGAAACTCTTTGCAGGGCATCTCTTCTTGTGTTGAATCCTAAAAGCTTTATAGGGAAAACAAGAGGGAGAGAATTGACAGCTGTGTCTCTTGGTAGTGCTAAAGTTCAGCCTCAAAAGTTTGACTTGCTTGTTGGGAATCAGTTTGACGGTGAGCAAGCATCAGAAATAGAGCTGGAATTTGAATTTGAGCAGGAAGCTGATGAATCACAAAAGGCTGTTAGACTTGTAGCCGTGACGAACAATGAGATGAGCGAGCAGGGACAGAAATATGTCAGTATCAACTTTGGCGTTTTCGCAGAGCCCGCCAAAGATGATAAAATAGATTTCAAAGGAAAGTCATCAGAATCGTGTAGTTTCCAGTTTCAAATGACTGAAACTCCACCAAAATGCATTATTCCTTTGACAAACGTCACCGCAGCAGTAGGAACTTCGGTGGTCCTCCAGTGTTTAGTGAATGGTAAACCTCATCCCACCGCTGAATGGTACAAAGATGGCAATCCAGTGAAAGACACTCGGCACATGATCCAAGAGAAAGCATCTGGACATTTTAATTTGATCATCACAAATGTCACCCAAAAGGATGCCGGAGAGTACAAGTGTCTTATCCAAAACAAATCTGGATATACTGAAACAACTGCTTTGTTGAAAGTGTTCTAATCTCTTCATGTCATTTGTTTTCATGTGGACGTTGAACTCAATTAAAATGTTTTTACTGTATGTAAGAAAAGTAGCTTTTATTCATTATATGGTAATACTTGTGAAAAATGTTCTGAAATGAAGTGTAGATCCTATTTATTGTGTATAGTGTGTACTCACTTCACACATCAGAATGATTATACATGTTATAATCATGTTTGGTGAAGGGGAATGTTTGCTTTTCAAAACAGTAAAAAAAGTTATTGCTTATTGATTTATTAAGGCATTCGTGTTAGGCCCATATTAAGATCTATCAAAATGTCCAATGTTTTAATTAGCCAAATATTTCAAATTAATCATATACGTATGCATCCATGATAACTCAGTGTTGTTAGCATGATAACGTATATGTTATTATTTATGGCGTAGTGCTTAGAATCACTGATGTGCAGAGTTTAGTTTGTTTTATTTATCTTTTGATGAATGAATGATTTTGAAAACAATCTGGTACACAACAAAAACATTTATAGAACACAATCAAAATGTAATATTGAATGTATTATTGTAGAGTAAGTTTATTCATTAAGACCACAATGTAAAATTACACCATTGAAAATAAAACCTTGGGGTTGGCTGTAAAATCGTATTTGTTAAAGGTTAATTATATACAAACTGTATGTGCTGTAAATACATGTATGATTCACTGTATGTTTAAGAGGCAATTGTATTCTCAATGAATACTATATATTTGGGGTTATAAAATATTCACACATTTGACAGATCTGAATGAACTAGCAATGTATTCATTTGGAAATGGGAGTAATTAAAATACATTATTTATTTGTACAGAAATCACTTCAGTTTGTCTCTAACAGTTTTTATTTATGTATAAATAAAGGAGGTAAATGCTGATGTAAATTATTGTATGGTGTTGTCTTGATATCACCCTTTTTGCTTATGCAACGGACACACAATTGACCAGCATAACCGTTTCTTTTATGGAAACTTTATCTCAATCTAACTCATTATTTTTTACGCAGAATATTCTAGCTCGACTGTGACGATAGTGGAAGAAGAACAAGAATTCTACACTACTGGTCTTAAGTTACCTCACTAAACAAAACACTATTCTAGTACTTTAGAGAAGAAAAAAGAAAAGCCTATCTTTTTGACCCAACTCTTACCAGCAGCTGTCAATGTTGGAGAGGCAGCTAGATTTACTGTTACAGTATCTGGCCTTCCAAAGCCTACTGTTCAGTGGTTTCATAATGGGAAAGTCATTACTTCTTCATCAATTTACAAATTGGTTTATGAAAAAGATGAGTACGCTTTAATAATATCTGAGGTAAAAACAGGGTATGAAGGTGAGTACTCTTGTACAGCTAGCAATAGATTTGGCCAGACAAGCTGTACTACTTACCTGGAGGTGAGAAAGAGAGCTTTAATTACAGCTGAGCAATGGGTTGAAACATTTTTCAAAGCCACTGGCCAACCACCTAATTTCACTAGCCTAATCAAACCTCTAAAATGCCAAGAGGGAGGTGAGGCTTACTTTAAGTATAAAGTAACTGGTGAACCAATGCCAGATGTGCAGTGGTTTAAAAGTGCTCATCAAATTCAGTGTGGTAAGTCTTGCATTATAGTGAACAACCCAGATGGTTCTGGCTGCATCAACATGAAGGGCATCCAACAGCAGGACAGTGGTCTCTATACGTGTAGGGCTTCCAACCCATCTGGGGAGGCCTCTTGTAGTGCTGACCTAATTGTGTTTAAAGAGTCTGTCTCTGTATCTCAGCATGAGGAACACATGGCTGTTCAAAAAGGTTATAAAGTATCCATGTTAGCTGAACAAGCTACAGAGTCCCACTCGTACGAGGTCAAACTTCCCGGAGAGGTCAGGGCCAGCATTCAGGCAGGACATCAGATGGTGTACACCATTGGCACAGAGGACAGCCACGTTGTAAAAACCCTTAGCGAGTTGGATAACTCTGCGGCTACTGTCCAAAAAGAGAGGGTCACCCACCAGGCGCAGTTCTGCAGTCACATGAGGTACAAGAGAGACTGTCTATGCGTGTCACCCTTTCACCTCAAGTTTCAGTAGTTCCTACGAAACAGCTCCGTACAACTGCCTTTCATACATCTGCTGTTCAGGAGAGCCCAAAGCTCACAAACCAGCACTGTGACCATATCCAAAGCCCAGAAGTCATATCTTCAAAAGAGAAGCATTCAAAATTAATGTCTGCCTCTTCTGAGGAGATAAACACCTTGGCGAGTGTAAGCACAGAGATATCAGGTGACAAGAATACAGATAAAGTAAAGCCAACCTCCGAGCCAAAACATCTTGTCAGTAGTCATCAAGTTGAATCCCAACTGTCTATTTTAAAAGAACGATCTCAAGAAATTCTCAAGCCAGGAGGGGAAAAGTAATAAAGTCAAAGAAGGCGTTAAGATATTGTATTCCGCTATGTCAACTGAAAAACAGATGTGCCCTCTGCTGATTCTGCTCCTAAATCTTCAGTGACAAAAGAATTGTTCAAACCAATTCTCGCCTTAGTTTCGGAGACTAAACAAGCATTATCAAAAGAGACTAAATTCACCATGCAGAGACCGGATGCAGAGAAGGCTCTCCTTCATAAGGATTACGTTATGAAATCTGCACTTACAGCTGAGGAGAAGCAGATGTTACAAGCGGAACACACAGAACAAGTGCAGAGTTTAGAAAGTGCTATCTCAATATATTCTCAGGTAGAAGGTGAACAGGTACTGCATTTGGAGATAATAAGAGATCAGGATATCCTACCATCTGAGGAACCCTTTACTTGTGAGAAACCAGCTGTAGAACAAGCAGGTGCCAGGAAAAGCCCTACTCTTTTACATACAGTAACCCACAATGAACGGAGATCTGTAACTTGCGAAGATACCACTGAGTTTGAGGCCAAGAGAGACATAATGACCATTCAGCCCCAAAAACAAACCCCTACCCCATTACATCTTCAATCAGTTCATCCAGAAGGTGCCTTAACCAAAGAGGGAATTATTACCATTGAAAATCCAGACCAAGAGACAGCAACACAGAAGCAGGAGAAAGACAGAAAACATGCAGCAACCTCAGAGGAAAAAACGGAGCTTAGCGAAGATTATTCCAAAGATCTTGATGTGTCCGTGACAGGAGTTCAGTCAGAGCTTAGAACAGAACCCAGACCACAGAACATTCTTCAGGTCACTTCACAGCCCATGCAGCTACCCAAAGAAACACCATTTACTAGTGATGTCAAACAGCACCGTGCATTAATCCAAAAAGAAGATTGTTGGAACATCATACAAGTTACAAGTGTGGCAGATAGTCAAGCATTAGAAGAAGGACATACTGTGAGTTTGACAGCTGTTGACAAATGTACATGCAAAACCAAAATAGAGCCTAAAGTACCTACTGAGCCCATACAAATAGTGAAGACTGCGATCGCAACTGAGAGTAGTGCACTTCTGGAAGCTACAGATCAAGATTTTGCCATCCTTAGACAGGAAGGACAGTCTCTTAGTCAGTCAATAACGATGGCTGAAAAGTGTATGTTGATCGGTGAAATGTCCCAACAAATAACCAAATCAGAGTCGACAACAGTTAGTGTTAAAACTCAGCCCAAAATGACTGTTTTCATCTCAGAGTCTGGAGAAAGTCAAACTCTTCCAAAGGAGCTCACATTTGTTATTCGGTTTCAAAAACCAACAAGTTTCGACATCAGACATCAGTTGAAAGATGCACTTCAGTCTGCTGTAGCTCTTGATCAGCCACTTATACTAGCAGATGTTGTTGGAAGTTTGGAGGCTACTAAGGTACAGGAAGTGAAGGTACGCAAGGAACCGAAACATGCAATGTTCACTTATCTTATCACTACACCAGGTGCCCCTATGGAAATAACACTTGCTATTGGAGGTCAATACCCCCAGACTGCAGATCTAAGGACTGAACTCCAGGCAGCTTTCTACTCAATTGTCTATCGCGAGCAGCATGTTCTTACATCTGACCAACCCGGCACAATGCAAATCAACAAGCCCGAAGACTACAGGTTAGCAGTGCAGCCTCCAAAGAAATGCTGTCATCGGTAGTGGAGACTGTCAAAGTAGCAGAGAGTGTAGTTGATTTCGCATCACCTAAAGCTCAGGCTGCTGCACGAAAGACCGAATCTCGGGCGACACTTGAAACTGAAACTACTGAGGAACGTAGTGTGGTGCAAGAGTCCAAAGTAGCTCAATCCAAATTGGGTGCTCCAGCAATGAAAGTTACTACAGAATCACATGCTGAGTTTGAACAGTCAGTACAGGTGGCCAGACTGGTGGTTAGAATGACTGACTGTAACTGTATGATTGTAAATGCTTATGAGAGAGACGTAGGTATGACTGATATCACCACTGACATGCCCATGACATCCATTCCAACTGAACAGTCTTTAGATGTACTCATCCAAAAAGAACACAGGAAGGAATTTATTTCAGAAGAGGTCAGAAAATATGAGCCTCCAGGAAAGTTTAAAAATTATCCAGTTATTGACACTTTTCTGGAGGACATTGCCTCAGAGGAGCATTTTAAGGTTACATACACTGTGACAGTAAAGTATGTTACAAATGCCAATTGGATTTTCAATGGACAAATAATTAAATCAGGCAAAGAGTTCAAGTGTTCAAAAGAACATGACACATACACACTTACAATCATGAAAATTGTCAAGGAGAAGCACGAAGGAGAATATTTATTTGAGGCTGTGAATGAAGCTGGAAAGACCATAACATCATCAAGACTCACAATTGATTCAAAAGGTTGGATAATGAGGATAGTTTTATTATTACTTATCACCATACACATAAACAAACTACATTTTTCTAATGTAACTTTACATTTTCTTCTCATCTTGGCAGCAAACTCATACTTTATGTCATAGATTGAAATGTATATAATTGTCAGCATGCATTTACCATACTTTCAATCCACTACTAATTCACCTTAGTATTGTTCTATATCATTCTCCGCATGCTTATTTCTTCTAAATCATGCTCAGGTATTTTTACTTTTCATGCTTATAAAAAAAGTTATCGTTACCCATTAACTATTACATTTCACTCTTGGCCATTCTCCACTGGGAACTGAAAACTTTTTGCATGTTTTCAAGAGAAAATCTGTCATGGTTTCATTATTCATGATGTGATGAAGTCACTGTCCTTCTTCCTCTAACCATTCCACCATTTCTTCACAGTCACTCCTGGAATGCATCCCACCATACCGTTGCATTACACCATCCCTGTTCCAGCTCTGTGCACTTGTCTAGAAGTTCATTTTCGCATCATTATCTACCTGTGTACTAATTTACTTTTATTTTTGTGCACATTATAGTGCCACCTGTTTTCAGGTACAAAATCGTTCCCCTGGAGATCAATGTTGGCAGCGGAGCCAAGTTCGAATGTGAAATTGAAGAGGCACCAAATGTGAACTTCAAATGGTTCAAGTCTGGCACTTCGATCGAAGAGAGTGCCAATTGCTGCATCCTCAGTCGGCAACTGACATCTTCATTGGAGCTCCTGAGCCCAACCAAAGCTGACAGTGGTGAATACAATTGCAAGGCTACAAACCAGCATGGCTGTGACACCTGTGCCGCCAAACTGACAGTGACTGGTGAGTCCTCTGTTTCCTTTAACATTATTTATTCAACTGTATGTACAGTATATTGATGTTTTCTTTTCAGGTTGAATGTTAGACAAAGAATTGTAATGTGCACCTGTTGTCTCAACCTTTGTATT
Organism: Salmo trutta; assembly: GCF_901001165.1. Lineage (NCBI taxonomy): Eukaryota > Metazoa > Chordata > Actinopteri > Salmoniformes > Salmonidae > Salmo > Salmo trutta. The sequence goes on along the minus strand of NC_042976.1, from coordinate 19,842,197 downwards.
GTGTACCGGTTTGTCATGTAAATTAGGTATCCATATCCTATTACCTTTTCCCTATCTTTAATGACTTTTTATAGAGATGTACCCGCCAGTATTTAGTACAATGCCTGATCCCATGACTTTATACGTGGGCAAACAAGCATCATTCCAGTGTGTAGTTACTGGCTCTTTGCCAATGACTATTGTCTGGCACAAAGACAATATTGCTGTTTCTTCTTGGGGGAACTATCAGATAACATCTGACAAGACCAAATACTCCCTACAAATCAAAAATCTTCAGCTGATCGATCAGGGTACTTACCTCTGCAAAGCATCGAACAGCGTTGGCACTGCTACATGCAGTTCAGAGTTGAGGGTTATCAACAAACCCAGTTTCGTAAAGACCTTCGAGACCTCAGTGTCTTCAGCCATTGGCAATACACTGCGGCTCGAAGGTCAAGTGGACAAGGACACTGGAGTGACCATCACCTGGATAAAGGATGGCAAAAAGCTCCATCAAACAATGGACTGTAAACAATCTTTTGAAGAAAAGGTTGTTGTTCTTGAAATTACTAAGGCAAAACTGAAAGATTCAGTGAAATATGTCCGTACAGCTTCAAATGATTCTGGGAGTTCAACTTGTTCTACGATGTTGATGGTACAAGGTAGGGTCTTTAAGCTGATATCTTGTCGTAACGCAGTGTATGTGTGACTACAGATACTAGTTTAGAAAATGCAACCATTTAAATAAAAAAGACTGATCATTTAGTTATATTTTAAGCCCTTAATGCTATGCAGCTACAACATATTCTTATGTTATTTTTTATGTCACAGTATTCTCTTTGGTGGTTACGTATTGGTTATTGTTTGACAACACGCTTACTGTTTTGCAACGCAATACTTCTTTCAGAACCCCCAACCTTTGTTAAGAAAATGGAGCCAAAGCTAATGTGGAAGCAGGGCATAGCTGCTCGGATGCAGTGCATAGTCAAAGGATCAGCTGAACTCAAAGCTGCTTCCTGGTTTCTGAATGACAACGATCTCAGTGATGGAGATAAACATACAATCACTTTCAAGGCTGGTCTTGCAACTTTGGAAATAATCGATGTAAATGTGTTAGATAGCGGAAACTACACTTGTGTGGTGTCAAACGAAGCTGGTAGTGAGAGCAGCATCACTGAGTTATCTGTAAAAGGTTTGCCACCAATACATATTTTATTTGCTTAAAATTATTTTTCAACAAATCACAAATTACAGATAGCTGTATTATTTTATTTAATCTGATCTTTACTCTTAGATACCCCTTCCTTTCGAAAATAATTGCAAATGGTTGAGGCAGTGAAGGGAACTCCTGCCATACTCAAATGTGAAATTAAAGGAAAATCTCCATTTGAAATCATCTGGTTGAAGAATAAGAAATCAGTTGTCGCCACAGATAAAAAGTATAAGATCATCTATCAGGAATCCATTGCTCGTTTGGAGTTCTGCTCATTTGAAAGTGCAGACTTTGGAGATTACCAATGCTGCATAGCCAATGATGTTGGTAAAATCACCACTAAGGCACTGGCCAAACTTAAAGGTTGGTATAGTTGGTAAATAGAAAATTCGCATTGATTTGTCTAAATATGTTTTCTAAAGAACATGGTTAATCGATTTGATAATATTTGTGTCAAACCACCAACATTTGCGAAGAAGATTGAAACCATTACAGCAACATTGGGAGATTCTGTGAAACTGCAGGGCACATTGAAAGGCTCACCTCCCATTTCCGTAAAATGGATGAGGGATTCTGAAATGTTGAGAGATGATGATCCAAATATCAAAATGACATTTGAGAACAACATTGCTATTCTGTCAATAACAGCTGTTGCCATTAGCCATGGCGACAAGTACACTTGCCAAGCAGAGAATGAGGCTGGACAAAACAAATATGATGCCAATCTAACAGTTCAAGGTTGGATAACAACTATTGAAACGTTCATATAAAACATATACATAATGTATACATTTGTAACATTTACACACATAATACTCTTGTGACAACTAAATCTAATTCATTTGACTTTATTGTAGAACCTGCTAAAATCTTAGAGAAAGCAGAATCCATCAACGTGACTTCAGGGGACTCCGCAACCTTGGAATGCAAAATCGCTGGAAGCCCAGAACTTAAAGTGAAATGGTTACATGATGGAAAGGAGATGAAAGGGAATCGAAAATATAAAATCATTCTAAAAGATAATATTGCCATCGTAAAGATTATTGCAGCTGAAAAAGCAGACTCTTCCGAATACACGATGGAAGTGTCCAACCGTTTTGGAAAGGACCAGTGCACATGCTCTATTACTGTGCTGGGTTAGCATTTCTTCTTCGCTACTTTTAAAAGGTTTTTTTCATGAAATCTATTTTAACTTGCAGTGTGAAGTAACATTTTCTTTCCAAAAATAGATCGTATCATACTACCCTCTTTCACAAAGTTTCTGAAAAGACTTGATGGAATTATGGGTAAAAATATTTCAATGGATTGCAAAGTATCTGGATCCCAGCCTATGATTCTGTCTTGGTTCAAAGATGAGAAAGACATAAAGTCTGGAGATGGATATCTACCTGAAATCAAAGACAACTCAGCTGCACTGAAAGTTACTAAATTAGAAAAGGTTGATGCTGGAGTGTACACATGCCGGGCAACAGATTCTGCAGGATCTAAAAAAAGCAGTGGAACCTTCTATGCCAAATGTTTATAAAGCTTAAGTCATTTTCTAGCCCTATTTCACACTCTCACATCCAATTGAAGTAGGCCTATCACATTTTCTAGGGATAATATGCTGATGAAAATAAATATTTTCATATTGAAACCTGACAACCAAGATGTTGTAACAGGATCTACTGTTGTCTTGAAGTCTTCTTTCACTGGAACGGCTCCTCTTACTGTTAAGTGGTTCAGAGAGGACAAGGAGATATCAAGTGGAGGCACATTTTTTATCAAGAAGGAGACCTACTCAAGTTTTTTGGAACTTCACTCAGTAAAACCCACCGACTTGGCTAACTACACATGCCAAGTGGCCAATGACGCTGGAACGGTGGCATGCACAGCTGTCTTGTTTGTGAAAGGTGCCCTTTCTTCATATACATTCCCAGCTCAATATGAGTTTGTTATTCTTGCATCAATGTTAGTTTACTTGTCTGATAATCAATGTCAAACTCTTTTTTAGAACCTCCAATGTTTGTGATGAAGCTTAAGTCTACGAAACTAGTGGTGAAAGGAAGTGCTGTGAAGCTGGTGTGTAAAGCAACCGGCACTCCTGAGATCAGTTTTAAGTGGTTTAAGAACGAGATTGAGATGAGACAAAATGAGAAATACAAAATGGCTGTTACCAACTCAGTTGCTTCACTTGATATTGTCAACTGCTCTGTTGATGACAGTGGAGATTATGTTTGTGTGTCATTAAGTGATGCTGGTAGTGACCTCTGCAGCAGCAGAGTTACAGTTAAAGGTTTGTTGAGTATTCTGTTTTTTAGATTCATAAAATGTTATTTTATGATTGTATTCTGACTTCATTGCCATTTCCTTTTAGAACCGCCAATATTTACGAGGACCTTTGAATCCAAAGAACTTATCAAAGGGTCTAATATTACGTTGGAAGGACAGCTTGCAGGCTCCGATTCATTCAACACATCTTTTTACAAAAACACAAAGGCGATCAGAAATTATAAAAGAGACAAGATAGTCTTAAAGGATGACATAGTTACCCTCCAGATGTTGGCAGTTGAAGCCGGAGATGCTGGAAAATGTCAGTGTACAGTAGAAAATGAAGTTGGGAAGTTATCTTGTGATTGTGAAATGACACTGAAAGGTTGGTGTGAAAACCTTACTTTTAAGTATATTTATCTGTTAATTTCAGTATACTTTCAATTAAAATGTTGTATGCTTTTCCACCTATAGAACCGCCATCGTTTGCACAAAAGATAGAGAATATGAATTCCCTAGTTGGCAGTGAGATTTCTATGCAGTGTACTCTAAAAGGTTCAGTACCTATGACTGTGTCATGGCTGAAGAATGACCATGAGGTCAAAGATGGTGAACATGCGCAGATGTCCTTTGAAGACAGGACAGCACTGCTGCGTATTTCAAATATTCAAACAAAACATGCTGGGAAATATATTTGTCAGGCCAAAAATGAAGCTGGCAGCCAGAAATGCTCTGCGTTATTGGTAGTCAAAGGTTGGTTGACGTTTATGAGGACATTTTTCAAATTGGATTTTATACTCTGATGTTGAAAACTCATTGTTTAATGTTATATTTATCACAGAACGAGCAAATATCACTGAACAGGCTAAATCTGTCATTGTTACAATGGGGGATCCTGCTACACTTCAGTGCAGGTTCTCAGGAACCAAGGTCCTCAAATCCAAACGGCTGAAGGATGGAAGAGAGCTGACATCAGGGCAAAGATACAAAGTGCAAAGCACAGATAAGAGCTCTGTACTAAATATTCTCCATACAGAGAAAAGCGATAGTGGAGATTACACCTTTGATCTTTCCAGTGATGTTGGAAGCAGTACGTGTGAAGCCACAGTTTCTGTCCTAGGTCAGCTAATTTATAAATATTTTAATCAATATTTTCAGCTTTTTGTACAGGTATACCTGATTGGACAGTATTCTCATTACTTTCTTTTTTATTTATGCTAGATCAAATCATAAAACAATCTTTCACAAGAAAACTGAAGGAAACGAAGAGTATCAAAGGATCATTTGCCCACTTGGAATGTCTTTTGTTTGGCTCTCTGCCCATATCTGTAATCTGGTACAAAGATGAGAAAGAGATCAAGACTGCTGATATTGTGAAGAGCTCAAATGCGTCTTTCAAGTGTCAAGTCATTGGCACAGGTCCGTTTGAGGACCTGTGGCACAAGGATTTAAATGAAATTAAATCCAGCACAAAGCACAGCCTCTCACAAGTACAGGACATTCTGAATCTTGAAATACAGAAATGTGATGATGTAGATGTTGGTGAATACCAGTGTACCGTCTCAAATTAGGTTGGAAGTTGTTCTTGTAGAACTTCTCTTCGTATAAAAGGTTAGTTACTTAAAATATGTACTATTGTGATAGGTTACATAACTTCCACGATGACAACACAATTACTTTAAATAATTGATCACTGCCAATAATTGTTTATTGGTTTGATGTTAGAACCAGCATCATTTGTGAAGAAAGTCGAAAATGTCACAACTGTTTTGGGAAAATCGGCTGAATTTCAGTGTGTTGTCACTGGGTATCCAAATTTGTCTGTGCAATGGCAAATATCCGAGAACTGGATCTTGGAAGATCCTAAAATTGAAAGGATCTTTGAAGATAATGTGGCAACTCTAAGGATTCCGGTCTGTGAAGCCTATCACAGCGGGAAATATACCTGCCAGGTGGCAAATGAGGCCGGACAAAACAAGTGCTTTGCAACCCTCATAGTGCAAGGTTTGTCTTTAAATTAGTCTGCTAGCTAGATATATTTTGAAAAAATATGATCAGAAAATGTGTATTTCTATGCATTTTAGAACCACCTCAGATTACAGAGAAACCAGAAGTGATAAAAGTAACTATTGGGGATCCAGTCAGTTTAGAGTGCAAAGTGGCAGGCACTCCTGAGCTCAAAGTGAAGTGGACCAAAGACAGCAAAGAGTTCAAGTCAAATCCACAATACAAACTTAGCTTCGAGAACAACCTTAGTAGCCTTAAAATACAGACTACACAAAAGGAGGATGCAGGCGACTATCAATTTGAGGTTTCAAACCACATTGAGACATGCAGTTGCAAAATCAAGTTGATTGTACTAGGTCAGTGCAAAATCTTATATTGAAACAAATTCGTATTATAGTATACCGGTTATGACATGATATGCAATGAATATGGGTTTGACTGTTTTGTTGTTGCTCTTATGAAAACAGAACAAACTATTGTCGTGTCTTTGGCTATGCCGGATTAAGTGATATGACATGCTAATTTATACAATTATTTCTCTGTAATTAATATTACCTGATTAAGCTAATCATGTAAATGTAATTAACTAGAAAGTCGGGGCACCACAGAAGAACGTTTATAGAGCTGTTATCTTCTGAATAAACTCTTAAAATACTTAGTAATATTTTACATCGATAGCAGTCAATCTTATCTTATTTTCAATCTCATCATGAAAGTTATAAATTCTTGGTTATCTTCACGAACCCTGGCTAACAAGTTGAATCAGCAATACAAAATTGGGTTTAATTATTTATTTACTAAATACCTAACTAATCACACAGAATTACAAATACACAGAATTCATATGATGTCATACAGAAAACGTCCTGGTGGACTGAGCCTGTATCATGGCTGGTTACACAAAGGAAAAGGGGGTTGGGCTTGAATGAAAGAGCGGGAAGATTTAGGAACACAGAAACAGCAGCTATGCTATCGTAAATACATTATCTTTTGCATTCTAAATTACCGCCCATTTGGAAAAGGAAAATGCAATAAATATTTACTCTGAGCTGCGCTTCGGTAGATTGGTCGTAGATGCTGGCCGTGGTTGGCCAACAGATCTTCCTGTTGTGTAGTGGAAGAATGTCAATGGTGGTGGTATCTTCGTCTGGTTGTTAGACTGGATCCGTCGTCCGTCCTTTCCTAGCCCACGTTAGCAGCGGCTAACTCAACGGCTAGGAAGTATCACTTCTGTAGTGAATAAGCTCAAAGTTCATACCAGTTCATACCATAGCTCACGCCGAGGTTGGCTTAGTTCTGTTCTTGATATGTGTCTGTCCTTATAACGTAGGCTGCAGTCCTCACGTACTGGAACCCGGAATGTCTTTTCGTCAAAGACTTATATAGTGGAGAGGGGGAAAGGAGGGGTTTCATCGTTTATAACCCCATGTCTCTTCACAGGGTTGGCCACTGATCGGCAGGGCACTTTCCCTATGAAAACCCAATTCTCTCATTTGGAAGCTAAAATTACATTTAATCTCCTAACAAACAATTTCAATATCAAACATTTCAATTGCATAACAATTCCATGTGACTCTGATAACTAGAGGGTGTATACTTTCTCCGGTACAGTTTATATCGTCCTGCCATCAATCATAATGTCTCAGATAACAATGAACTGACATACATACTCATTACGTTATCAAGCATATTTCCAACTGGTTTTATTAACAAAAGATGGTTCCTTTCCCTATTTGTTTGATGTTCCCAGACTCTCTATATTTAACACAGGCTATTCCAGTCCTTCAGTAGGGTCAGAGAGAGAGGGGAAGGGAGAAGGTATTTATGGGGGGGTCATAAACCTTACCCACAGGCCAACGTCATGACAGTCCCCCCATGTTGGGTTCAATCTTATGTCCAGTTGGGTTCAATCAGATGTCCAGTTGGTGGTTGCTATTGCAGTCCCCCCTCTGGTGGTCGACCCGGGTAGGGTCTCTGCAAATGAAGATGTCCGTTCCATGACTCGGCAGCGGATGTCCGGATTGGGATCACCGTTCCGGACCCGTCGTCTGGTCGTCCAGACTGGAATATCTGGGCAGTAACTTAGGCAGAGGTTAACAATGCACACACACTCATGAAATATATAATTACATTTCCTCCCAAATGAGCGGCGTTGTGGCACTAACTGATGGTTGTATGGGGGAGTTGTTTATGGCTCTATCACTTTCTATGTGCCAAAGAAAATGAAACAAAATTAATGAAAGCATAAACAAAACAAAATAGTTATGCCACCTTAATCATCTAATTGGACTGTATTCTATCTACGTCCATGGTCTTGGCAAAATGACCCTATCATGGCATTGTCTAATGTCATATCTAGGACTTTCCTAATTTGCGGGGTGGCGCTTAGGGTACTATCCTAAGTTGACAACTATATGATAAGTCTACAGCTGTGAGGCACTAGTTTTGGGCAGTCTACAGGATGACCTATGGACTTCTGGTTAGAAAACTGGTGAGTGCTGTAGAGTCAACGGCCTAGAAGTAAATGTTCAACTTTACTAAGGCTGGTATTTTGCTTGGACCCTTAAGTGATCCTAGCATAAATCCTAATTGGATGTTCCGTTGTGCATGTGCGTTTATGCTTACACAATCGCGCATGTCAAGGGAAGAAAACCAAGTATCCTGGCAGATTACAACTTGTTCAGAATGAGTCTGACGTAGTCAGGTAATTTTCAGGTCAATGCCTGGAGGTCAGTCAGAATTGGTGTCAAGGGAGTCTGTAGTAGTTTTCTACAAGTCACGGTGTCTTCCACTATTGTAGTGGCGGTAGGTATGAAGTCTATTTCATAGCTATGTTATCCACGGAGGAGCTAACCTCATGACGGAAGTACTCTAAGTATTAGACCAGTCGTACGTGGTGTGATCATGGTTCATGACTTCTAATAACTTTTCTCCTGAACGGAGGGTTCTATTTATTAGTGGCATGTGTTAACCATTGGAAGAGTGCACTGGAGATTCCCTTCCCTGTGTTGCACTCTGAATGACTCCTATGTCGCTATTATCAATAGCAATTTAACTTGTGAGGTTACTAATCCTCTTACTGAGTGTTGCTGGACTGACTGTGGTATTGGTACTGGTATTCAAGGGGTCCAGTTGTCCTACCGATTTATTCTGAAATATTATCTACCGGAACACATGATTGGAGCATATTACTAGTTGTATTGTAGTTGAACCTACACATGGCAAGGAATGATTATTGTTGCCATTTGTTTTGGAGGTGGACAAGTCCACTGGACTTCCTTTACGACCAGTGTGGTACACCTCAGTACTATCTTAGATGTGTTCTAAGATAATCCCCGTCTAGGGGCCTGTCTGCTCCTCACTGTTCTCATAGGGGAGTTTACAACTAGATTTGATTTATGCTCTGGCGGCCTCGTACGGTGTTGTCCGTAGTCTCGACCCCCCCACCGGCCTCGATGAGGCTCATCATGGGTCTGGGCTACTATTCCCCCCCTTTGTGTCTCGGGACCCCCCCACCAGCGGGTAGTGTTGGTGTCCGAGGCGCAAACGAGAAGGTCGGACCCTATGTACGAGTTGTCAGTGGCCGCGTTATTATGAGAATGGCTGTAACCTTTCAACCAAATCTCCTGGTGTTTGTGCTTCAACACCCTCAGTGGCTGTCGAGGTCTGTCAGTCACCACCGCGTCCGCGTGTGGCAACCTCTTCAGTACCTGCAAACTGAGACGAGGATATCGGTCTGTGATATCGCAAAGTGTTTCACCAATGGGAGTCATCGGGTCAGTTGCTGGACAGACGCCATTAGTGTCATTGTAAGGGGTGACAGTCCCCAACAAAGCAGAAGGTGTATCATCGGAAGCAGAGTGTACTCTGCACATCAATGTTTTTCTTGCTGAGACGGCCGCAGTGCTTGCGGAAGTGTCCGAAGGGCCAGAGAAGTTCATCTCAACTACCGTATTGCACGACTGCAAGAAGGAGGGAAGTTGCTCATTCACAGAGACAGCTGGCTCGAAATCATGAAAAGAATGGTCAATCAGATTGGCTGATGGAATGTGTCGAGATATCGTAATATCTCCTTGGATCGGATTCTGCACCAAGAGGTTTCTACACGTCTTTTTCCCAAGGGGTGCTTTTGACAGATACCCCTCGTGAAGGACTGCGTTGCAGCTAGCGTTAGGGGAAGACAGTGTGGTCAGTGGAGAAGGCACTGTGGCCTGTGACCATACCTGGTTGGTTTTCCAATCCATCAATGGGAGTAACCGATCCATCAAGTCTGCTCCAAGTAGCAGGGTTACAGTTTCGAGGCTGGTAACATACACAGGATGAACGAGCGATACGTCCTGGAAGTGTAGTTTCAGCATGACTCTCAATGTGAGAGGCGAGGTAGTCTGAGTGACCCCTCAAAGTGTAGTGTCGCATCGTTCCACTTTTAACCAACGTTTAGTTGGCTTCAAAGCCCTTTTGAGCTCATCAAACAATGTTTGAGAGATGAGTGATATTGTCGCACCCGAATCAATTAGCGGCTGACAAGCTAAGCAGTCCTCCAGGACTGTTTCCAGGTATGGCCGTTTAGATTCGTGGTTAGTGGACATATTCCCCACAAAGTGGAGTGGTCGTTCGCAACGACGTGATGTGCCATGTCTGTTCAAGATGGAAGCAGATTGACTTTTCCGATTTTGAGTGGGCTTGGCTTTAACTAAGCGTTTGACCTTTACCTTCGCAACTTTTGTATCGGAGTCTATAGACCGAGCCCGGGGGCTTGTTTCTTGATCAAGCGGGCCCTGGATAGGGTCTTGAATGAGAGCGGGAGAAATTTGAACTTTAACGTCCTTGCTATGGGTGTTAATTCCTGCGGACCTGGTGTCCGGTAATTCCCCGTCTAGTCCTTGTGACTTATCTTTTACCCTTTTCTCAAATTGTTCTCGCTTTAGTTCTTCCCGTAGTGGGACTTCTGGAGAACATTGGTCTACGTTTTGATCGTCCTTCAACCCTTTGTTACCCTTGTGTTCTGACACTTTGTGTGGGTTGGGTACAGGAACGTAGCGAACAGGTCGATTGTAGCGGTAGTCGTTTTGAAGGCGACGTACTTTACAGTTATTTCGACCGCGGCGGTTATTGGAATCATGGTTTCGTGGTAGAAACTGTTGTTGTGCGTCAGCTCTCGACGCTCCAATACCTGATAATGCACCCTCTAACTGGAGTGAGTGCTCCTGGTCAAACTTCAAAACCGAGTGGTCAGGGCTCTTAGCGTGGCGAGCTTTTGATGCCTCAAAAGCTGTGCTTGCAAGCTCTCTGAGTTGTAAGATAGGCAAGCCAACGTGGGCTGCAGGGCCCAAGTAGGTAATGAAGGTGGGATACATGTTCGACAGAAACATTTGTTTGAATGGTAACAGCTCTTCCATTCCTGTTTCTGTGAGTAGGCCAAAGTAAGCTGAACGAAGCCTATGATAGAAAGCTTGTGGGTGTTCGTTTCGAGCTTGTTTGACCGTGTTAGCCAGTGAGCTATCGTGTTTGCGAGTCGCAGAACCACTGAATTCTAATTTCAAAGCTGTGGCAAGTTTAGCGTAGTCATTTAGCACATGTTGCTGTTGTAGGCGAATGAACCTCGTCACGTGTCTATTCGACGTTCGCTTCAACAGGTAAACCCTGTCAGAACCCGTAGCGTTCGGGTAGCCATCCAACGCGTCCTCTATGTCAGCTAGGAACGTCTCAGTATCGTTTGGCTGACCTGGAACGGGGTCAAAGGTGGGGAAATTCTTGACGAGTTTGTCAAGGTATTCCTCGCCAAGCGGGCGGAGAGGGTTGGCTTCATCCTGTGGAGAAATTGGGGCCGAAAGGCCAAGAGGAGAAGCCAAGCTTTGGCTTTGTTGGCCAAGAGGAGAAGACTGAGGGACACATGATGGATGCAATGTCTGAAACCTATCGTCTTCACTCCTTTGAGTACCGGACTCCGGTTGCTTGGATGGGTAGTCATGCTGTAGAGCGTGACTATTCTGGATTTCCTCCAGATGGTACCTAAGGGTGGTCTTCTGCTGCATTGCAGAGTCCACTTGAGCGCTTAGAGTACCAATTTTGGACACGTGAGTGTCACATCTGCTCCTTTCGGTCTCAAACTTATCTGTCATGGTTTGCAGATAGAGGTCTCGAGTACGGAGCGAGAGATTCAGTGATGAGATTTCCTCTGCTTGCTTAGAAATCAATATTTCCATCCTCATCACCTGAGTTCTCTCATCATTCAATTGGTCAGCAACTTCAATAAGTTCTGCTGATTTATCATCCAACTTTGTCACTGTGTTCATTAACTGATCGTCTTTGGTCTGCAGCGCTTTGAGGAGCACCGTGTTATTTTGAGTAACATTCAACAAAACAGCATGCATGTTGTCAAGTTGAGCGCTCCTGTTTGTAGATAACTCTTCAGATTTATCTAGTTTGGCGTGGACATCATCGTATTTAGTTTTAGCTAAATCGAGTTGTTCCTTTAGCCTATGATTTTGTTGAAGAGCTTGTGCTCGTTCATCGTCATAAGTATTTGCAATTACTTTTAATTGTTCCGATTTCAAACGCAGTTCCTCGACTAGCAGAATGTTTCCATTTCCTGCTTTTGTCAATAGTTGCTCAGTTCTCTCCACCTGTGCCCTCATGTTAGCCATGTCTTGCACGTGCTTCAGCTGTGCACTGTGGTATTGGATCGATGCCAACCTTTGATGGCGATACATAAGTGCTAAAGTGGAGAGAACCGTCACAAAGCCTGTGTTTGATGGTTGATTTTGGACAGCGTTCGCAATTTCGGCTGATTTTTCACTAATGGCATAATTAGGGTTGGTATCGCTGCTGAGGTCAGAGATCAATCCTTTTATGGGTGGAGGTTCACTAATTAGTGGAGGAGTGGTGACCACCTCCTTTGGTAGCTTGCACATTATTAGAAAAATTTAGAGGAAGAATGTTCCTATTTTTTTTTTCAATGTTTGGGTTTGGAATTCATTGGAAGCTGCAAAGACAAGTTTAATCTATTTATAGATGTTGACGAACCATCAGTACTGTACCAGTAATGTGGAAGTTGGATGTGAATGAATTTGCAAAAGCAAATTGAATGAATTAATCAATGCCAATGATTAATCCTACCTGGGTAGGCTATCTGGGTATTAAACTTGAATTAACCTTAGAGGTTGCTTTATCCAGGTTAATATGAGAAGTTTTAAAAGTGTCTCATTTGATTGGAAGAACATTAAGGTTTGTTCAACAATTTAACTTATTAAATTGAATGAGATGATAATCCCTACCATCTCCATTGATTGGATATCATAAGTGTAAACAGTAGATTAAATGTTGGGAACACTTCCCACTATGGTACACTTCTTCCTTGGGCCGAAGCCACATGGGATTCCCGCTGGGGCGGGACTTCTGTCAGTACTGGATTACTGAATGGGTTTTGCAAAAACCAAATTTTACTGATTGATCAATTTTAATGATAAATCAAACCAGTATAGGCTATTTGGGATTTAAACTTCAATTAACCTTAGAGGTTTATTCATCTAGGTTAATGTGGAAAAAAGATTACAATGTCTCATTTAGAAAACTCATCAATTTGGATATTTAAAAAAAAAAAAAATCCACTTGAGAACGTAAATCTGGCAATTTCACTTATTAGTTCAATTGAATAAGACATCGATATCCGTCTGGATATCATGAGTAACGACTTGAGTGTCACCTGACTAATTATTTGAAAAAAGTACTGGTGACTCTCATAGGGGAGTCTGCTGGCACACGTTGAAATCAACGGAAGTACCCAGGGCAGGACTTTCGTTCCGCAAGTCGGATGAATTACCATGTGGCACAAACAAAATGGCTGTTTTCCCTTTTGTTAGCTTAGCATCTCGAGCAAGCTAATGCTACTTGATGCCTGAAAAATGCTCACATAGGATTCCCTTGGCAGGGGAAAGGTTTTACTTATAACGTATTATGTTCAAACCCTTTTCGGCGATATTTGACGATGTTTTAACCGGAACTCGCGGTAAACAACAAAATGCACCGTGGTCTCCTCGCATCGAAACGCGAGAGACAGACAGAGAGATACTTATAAACTGGTCAAGCTAATCTCTCCTAAATTTCAATCGGCTGGGTCTTTGTCCTCGCTCGAGAAATTAATAATGACCTAGCCAACACGCGTCTGAAACGCGCGAGGCAGAAATAGCCCAGCGTTTGGCCAAACGCGCTATTTATCAGATAGCTTTATCAGCCCTCATACAGAACTGTATAGGGTATGCTACCCACTGACTACCTCAGAGCACAACACTGAGGCGATTCTCCAGAACACACACGCACCAATAATTCCGATCTACAATTCCCATAATGTATATAAAATACTTGGTATATTATGTAATCTGCTTTTCAATTTTATATAGGCTGAATCAAAATGAAAGCTTCATCCTATTTTAGATTCCTCGCACGGGGGCTCCATATGTTATTATCACATTGACCCAACGTGCGTCTTAGTTTTAGAGTCCTCTCAGGGGGCGCCATAAATGTCTGTTCAGACCCTTTTCGGATCATTGAACATTGTTAAATTCTTAGGAAGCAGAGTATACTCTGGGCTAACAGTGGAGAAGGCACTGTAAAATTGGGTTTAATTATTTATTTACTAAATACCTAACTAATCACACAGAATTACAAATACACAGAATTCATATGATGTCATACAGAACACGTCCTAGTGGACTGAGCCTGTATCATGGCTGGTTACACAAAGGAAAAGGGGGTTGGGCTTGAATGAAAGAGCGGGAAGATTTAGGAACACAGAAACAGCAGCTATGCTATCGTAAATACATTATCTTATGCATTCTAAATTACCGCCCATTTGGAAAAGGAAAATGCAATAAATATTTACTCTGAGCTGCGCTTCGGTAGATTGGTCGTAGATGCTGGCCGTGGTTGGCCAACAGATCTTCCTGTTGTGTAGTGGAAGAATGTCAATGGTGGTGGTATCTTCGTCTGGTTGTTAGACTGGATCCGTCGTCCGTCCTTTCCTAGCCCACGTTAGCAGCGGCTAACTCAACGGCTAGGAAGTATCACTTCTGTAGTGAATAAGCTCAAAGTTCATACCAGTTCATACCATAGCTCACGCCGAGGTTGGCTTTGTTCTGTCCTTGATATGTGTCTGTCCTTATAACGTCGAGGCTGCAGACCTCTCGTACTGGAACCCGGAATGTCTTTTCGTCAAAGACTTATATAGTGGAGAGGGGGAAAGGAGGGGTTTCATCGTTTATAACCCCATGTCTCTTCACAGGGTTGGCCACTGATCGGCAGGGCACTTTCCCTATGAAAACCCAATTCTCTCATTTGGAAGCTAAAATTACATTTAATCTCCTAACAAACAATTTCAATATCAAACATTTCAATTGCATAACAATTCCATGTGACTCTGATAACTAGAGGGTGTATACTTTCTCCGGTACAGTTTATATCGTCCTGCCATCAATCATAATGTCTCAGATAACAATGAACTGACATACATACTCATTACGTTATCAAGCATATTTCCAACTGGTTTTATTAACAAAAGATGGTTCCTTTCCCTATTTGTTTGATGTTCCCAGACTCTCTATATTTAACACAGGCTATTCCAGTCCTTCAGTAGGGTCAGAGAGAGAGGGGAAGGGAGAAGGTATTTATGGGGGGGTCATAAACCTTACCCACAGGCCAACGTCATGACACTATCCTTCCAAGCTTCACCAAACCTCTGAGTGAAATACAGGAAATATTGGGAATGTTTGTTCAAATTAATTGCAAAATATCGGGATCTCTTTCTATCACTGTGGAATGGCAGAAAGATGGGAACAGAATTGACGTTGGTGGAAAATATAAACTTGTTCGTCAAGACATTTCTATGTCTTTGGAAATCGAACCGTTAGAGAGAGCTGATGCCGGCACTTACTCTTGCAAACTGACAAATAAAGCAGGAAATGTTGAATGCAGTGGGGCAGTGAAGGTGAAAGGTCAGAATTGATAAAAATGATATACATTTTATATATTTCGCTCTCATGATAGGGTCAGGCTAGCTGATTAACTTGGTTGCTAATGTTTCTTTAGAGCCACCAAGCTTTGTGCTGTTGCCTGAGTCTCATACAGCCCTTCCTAACTCTAACATGCGATTTAAGAGCACGTTTAAAGGAACACCTCCTTTCACAGTGAAATGGTTTAAGGATGACACTGAATTGATCACTGAACCATCATGTTTTATCGGACTGGAAGGATTATCTTGCTTCTTAGATCTTTACCCAGTTGGAGTTTTGCAGAGTGGAATTTACTCTTGTCAATTTAAAAATGATGCTGGCATTGAAAGATGTAGCGCCGCTTTAATGGTGAAAGGTTGCAACATGCTCTTATTTAAACTCTTGCATTGGCTTCCATCTCCCCATCTTTCCTCAACTGGATTCGATTATTCCGTCTATCCTCAATTGCTTTTATCTGTGCTCTATTGCTTTGTATTTTCACAGCTCCTCCACCACCTCCTTTTCACAGCTCCCTGACCAGTTCACAGCACCTTTACCTGCTCCTCCATCACACCAACAAATGTTGTGTCACTCTTCTCATTTCCCTTTTCACATTCTTCTTGCCTTTACTCCTTAACAGATGCATCAAGTCATCAAATCACATCTTTTTGCAGTTCATTGCAAGCCTCATATTCTTTCACTGTGTCAAGGTGCATGTGCTTCAATAAGCTAATTTTGCAATATGTTGGCTTTGCAGAACCTCCTGAATTTGTGCTAAAATTGCCAGTCACAAAGTTTGTGAAGAAGTGCGAGCCACTCCGTCTTGAATGCAAAGTTACGGGTGTCCCCTCTCTGCGAATGCAGTGGTACAAAAATGACACTAAGATCACAGATGGTGACAACTATAGAACATCATTTGTTGACTCAATGGCAGTCCTTGAGCTGCGCACCACAAGATTTGATGACAATGGAGTCTACACCTGTGAAGCAACCAATGACGCTGGAAGTATAAGCTGCAGCACAACTCTTAGAGTCAAAGGTTAGCCAGTAATCAATGACATTGGATTTTGATATTTTCCATATTCCATTTAATATTCCATAATAATCCATTATTAGTATAGTGTCTGTTGGTGGTATTACACCGTTATGAATTTGAAGCTTTGCTGGGTGTAGCAAACAGCTGCTTCTTAACGATTCTCAATGTTTTGTAGATGCACCATCTCTCCTCAAAGTACTTCGACCAATTGAAGGAATGAAAGGAAAGGATGCTAGCCTACACTGTGAGATGTTTGGCACAGCACCCTCTGAGATTACCTGGGCCAAATACAAAACGCCACTAAAGGAAAGTAGGAAATATAAGATTGTGAATGAGGTTACCGCTGCCTCTCTTCATATCATTGGATTGGAAGCTTCAGATATTGGAGAATATAAGTGCAAGGCATCAAACAGTATAGGATATGAAACATGCCGTACTACAGTTAAACTCAGAGGTTAGTAGAAATGTGTCATCGGTGGGTATTTTTCTCTGATTTTTTCGATAATTGATCCAGCTTTTAACCATGAACTACTCCTTCATGATGATTTTTTTTTCGCCTTTCAATTTTTGTCCTCTCTCAGAACCACCAACGTTTGTGGAGAAATTGTTGAATATGACATGCACATTGGGTGAAGAAGTCACCCTGACAGCCACTGTCAAAGGCTCTCAGCCAATGACTGCATCTTGGATACAGGATAAGGGTCACGTTCTCAGAGATGGTGACATCCAGAAAATTACCTTTCAAAACAACCAGGTCCCTCTTAAAGTCTTTAAAGCAGACTCACTGGCAGAGGGCAAATACACGTGCCAACTCCGAAACGATGCCGGAGTTGTGGAATGTTTTTCTAACATAACTGTATTAGGTTTGTACATTTCCATTTTGTCTCTAATTCCATTTTCTCCCCTAGTTCGCTTTGTTTATTCCCCAGTCATTGCTTTTTTTATTATTCAGTTTCTGTAAGCACACCTCTGCTCGTGTTCTTATTTTCAGAACCCGCTAAAGTTGTGGATAGACCAAAGTCTTTCAGCGTGACTGCAGGTGATATTGCAGCTCTAGAAGTCAAAGTGTCGGGGACACCAGAGCTGAAACCAAAATGGTTTAAGGATGGAGTCGAACTCTCCTCTGGCCAGAAGTACAACATCTCCTTCTCAAAGATGATCTCCAGCTTGAAAGTGTTGTCTGCAGAGAGGATTGATATGGGAGAATATACATTTGAGGTCAAAAATGAGGTTGGCAGTGATCTCACCAAATTAAACCTCACTGTCCTAGGTTGGTGGCCCCTTCCTATACACAGTATGATATGACATTTTTCTAATTGTCTAATTGCCTAGTGTTTTGCCCAATGCCTGGTTACTAACCCTGTCCTCCTATAACAGATAAAACCATACCTCCAATATTCACACGGAAACTGAAGGCATCTCAACCTATTGTTGGAAAAGCTGGTGAAATGGACTGCAAAGTCTCTGGTTCTGCACCCTTCACCATTACCTGGTACCATGATGAAGAGGAGATCAAAACTGGACCAAATTATGAGATTGCATTCAGTGACAACACCTGCACACTTAAAGTGCCCACTCTTAAGTGGTCTGACTCTGGAGTGTATAAATGCAAAGTCGTAAACAAGGCCGGAACCAATGAGAGCAGTGCCTCTTTCATTGTGAAAGGTCAGTAAATATACATTACTTGTTTGGGCTTCGTAATTACTATTGCTTTGTGATGTAACTGATTTAATGTCAGATGTCTGCAAGCTAAAAAGTATGTATTTTTTGTATTTAGAACCTCCTTCTTTTGTGATGCCACCTCAGCCATTGGAAGCAATGCCTGGCACAAATGTAACTTTCTCAGCAATTGTCAAAGGAAGTGCCCCACTGAAACTGAAATGGTTTAGAGGCACAAAGGAAATTGTTTCTGGAAAAGACTATGAAATTGCTCTACGGGACAATACAGCTACTCTGGAGCTATACAAAGTGGCCAAATCAGATGCTGGAGAGTATACATGCCAGATTATTAATGATGCTGGGAAGGAACGTTTCCTAGTTAACCTGTCTGTGAAAGGTTGGTCAATAATTGAAAATATATATTTTTATTATATATTTTTATTAATAGAATTAAAACAACATTTCATTTTTTTTATCAGAATGTGGACTAACAAACTTCTGTATGATTTTACTCAGAACCTGCTAGCTTTGTTAAGAAGCTGAACGACCACTCTGTTGAAAAGGGAAAATCATTGATACTTGAGTGCACATACACTGGAACCCCAAAGATATTTGTCACCTGGTATAAGGACGGCAAACAGCTATATGCCTCTTATAAGCACAACTTTACTACCACAGAGACCTCCTGCATCTTGGAGTGTTTAAACAGTGACGATAAGGAAGCAAGTGGGGAATACGCTTGTGAAGTTTCCAATGACGCCGGAAAAGATACCTGCAAAGCACAAGTGTTCATTTTAGGTTAGTTTGCCTAAATTGACCTGGTAATTTATTGGGATTGTCCAATGCTGTATATATCTGATGTACATGTGCATGTTTCTGGTTTAACTGTTCATATCTGTCACTTTAGAACCACCTTATTTCATTGATGATTTGGAGCCAATGGAAGTTACTGCTGGGGATGCAGTTTGTTTGAAATGCCATGTTGGAGGAACCCCTGACATTAAGGTGGCTTGGTTTAAGGCCGACGGAAAAGTGAGGTCCTCCCCTACTTGCAAAATAGAGTATTCTAAAGGCATTGCTTGCTTGAAATTGAGCAAAGCAGCTGAGGCTGATATTGGTGAATACACATGCAAAGCTGAAAACAGAATAGGATCAACCTCATCCAGCTGTCGTCTCTCTGTCCAAGGTGATGCCCTTTGTCTTTTATTTAGGAATGTTCTCTTTTTAATCAGAAAATATTCAGCTTTGACTCTGCATTGGTTATGAAATTAACAACTAGTATGAAGAATTTTCATAATTTTTTGAAGCTAATGTCATATTGTTTGTTAAATTATCCAATTTTCAGAGGCAAAAACTCCACCTACCTTCCCCAAGAAAATAACCAGCATTCAACAGACTGAAGGAATGGAAGTCAAATTTGAGTGCCGTGTGGCAGGCTCCTCGCCCATTGAGGTCTCTTGGCTTAAAGACGGTGAAACTGTGAAATCCAACGACTATACCTTGAGTTATGATGATAACACAGCTGTCCTACAAATATCCAGAGGTGAAATGAGACACTCTGGGGAATACACTTGTGTTGCTACCAACAGTGTTGGGACTGCATCCTGCAGAGCCAGACTCACTCTTAAAGGTCGGTCGTTTGTTTGTTCCTCAAATATATATTTTTTTACTTGCTGACTGAGAGACACGTGCACGTTCTGTATTAGTACAGTATCATATTGTACAGTATCAATGCTTTCATTTCAAAGTATGCTGTATGTTCCAACTCTTTCCCATCATTGAACTTTTAGAGCCAAGATATCCCCCAGTCTTTGATAAAAAGCTGTCAACCGTGGTGGACGTTTCAGTGGGTGATAGTGTGGAATTGGAATGCCACATGACTGGATCTTTGCCATTGAAAGTCACTTGGTCAAAAGATCACAAAGATATTCGATCAGGGGGAAATTACAAGATGTCCTGTGTGGATAACAGCCCA
Source organism: Salmo trutta (assembly GCF_901001165.1). Classification (NCBI taxonomy): domain Eukaryota; kingdom Metazoa; phylum Chordata; class Actinopteri; order Salmoniformes; family Salmonidae; genus Salmo; species Salmo trutta. Next base: position 19,822,092 of record NC_042976.1, on the reverse strand, counting down.
CACCTCACTATATTGAATGCAGATAAATCAAATTATGGCCGCTACTTTTGCCATGCCACTAATGACATTGGAAAGGACTCTTGTTCCACTGAAATGACTGTCAAAGGTATTTGGCCCACTGCCTCACAATTTTAGTCCCTCTCATGTTTCTTGAGAGAAACTTTTGGTATAGTACGGTTTGCTTTAGCTTCCTTTGTCACATTAAGTGAACATTGCAATCTTGTTTTGTAAACCATTAATGCTTTAACATTTCTTTTCAGAGCGCAAAATCCCACCTTCATTCACCAAAAAGCCCACAGAGACCCTAGAGGAAACGGAGGGCAAGATGGTGAAGATTGAGGCACGTTTGTCTGGATCTCAGCCCATGACCATTAATTGGTATAAAGATGACAGTGAGATTCACAGCTCTGATCACTATGACATGTCTTTCAAGAGCAATGTGGCTGTGTTGTGTATCAAGAGCTCCAAAGTCTCAGACTGTGGGAGGTATACCGGCACAGCCACCAATGAAGCAGGCACTGCCTCTTGCAAATTGACAGTTACCATAACTGGTAGGTCCATATTATTATTTGTCTACTCTGTTGTGTTTCTCCATAGAAAGTTAGATATAAATAATTACCATATGCCATGTGTGTTTTTCCATGACTCTTCCCTATTAATCCAGAACACAAGAAGCCCCCTACATTTGAACCCGCTCTCAAACCTGTCACGCTGACCGAGGGTGAGAACCTGCACCTTAGCTGCCATGTCCATGGATCCCCTTCTATGAAGATTCAGTGGATGAAGGACAGGAAAGACTTGAACAATTCCAGCAGTAAAATACGTTTTGCCGATGGTGTTGCCTCTTTGGAGGTCATGCGTGTATCAAAGAATGATGCAGGGGACTATCTCTGTAAGGCAACCAATGAGGCTGGTAGTGAATTCTGCAAGGCCAAAGTAACTATCAAAGGTACACGTTCTGGACCATATTTTTATTCAAATCATATCCAAACATTTGTTGAATCAGCTGTCATGAATGAATGGTTATGGTTTTTATAACAAACTTCTTGAATTATGCTTAATAGCAGAGAAACCCAAAGCAGCACCTGCACCCGCTGAAGAGGAACCAACAGCAGCACCAGTAAAGAATCTGGACAACTTGTTCTTCATTGAGGAGCCCAAGCCTTGCCATGTAGCCGAGAGTAAGTGTGATGAAAAGAGATTTAGAAGCATTTAATTAGTATTCCATTAACAGCCTACAGTGTTTATTAATAGTTGGATATCTAACATTTCCATAGCAAGTGATGTCTTCAATATGTTGTGTTAAATTTACAGAGGGCACTGCAACGTTCATTGCCAAAGTTGGAGGTGATCCTATTCCTAACGTGAAATGGATGAAGGGCAAGTGGAGGCAGATCACTCATGGTGGACGCATCACTATTGAGCAGAAGGGACAGGAGGCCAAGTTGGAGATCAGAGAAGTAACAAAGTCTGACTCCGGACAGTACAGATGTGTCGCAACTAACAAAGCTGGAGAAATAGAATGCAACACCGACATGCATGTTGAGGAAAGGAAAGAGGTTGTCGGAGTTGAGGGAGACTTCAGATCAAAACTGAAGAAGTAAGTGAATCTCTCTTTGACGATTGCGTCGCTACCTTCCACATTTCACAAGAAACGACACAAATAATATTTTCCATACATATCTCTTCTATGTTTTTTCTCCACAGGACTCCATCTAAACAGAAGAGACCTCAGGAAGAGAAAGACATTGACATTGTAGAGTTGCTCAGAAATGTGGACCCTAAGGAGTATGAGAAATACGCCCGTATGTATGGAATCACTGACTACCGTGGACTTCTTCAGGCCATTGAGCAGTTGAAGAGGGAGAAAGCAGAAGAAAGTGGAAGACCGGTAAATTCATTTAACATTAAGTTGTATTCAATTGAATTTAATGGCCTTTTATTTTTTTCTGAACACAATTTCAATACTGAATTTCATTGCTTTTTTAAAGACATAATGGTGATACTCTAACTGGTTCTGCTATGTCTTTTGGTGTGATTTAGGAACCGGAGAGAGAGAGAGAATTAGATGAGGATTTGGTCGCTCTTGTGGCTGATTTGCAAAAGAGAATGGAATGTACTGAGGTAGGTTCCTCATTAGCTACCACAATGAAATGTCTGACAATGACAACAGCAGTAATTAGTCATATATTGTATGCATATTCATTTACATTAATGTCTAAGCATATATTTCTTATTTATCTGCTTGTAGCCGGTCACCGTGAATAAGGACATAACAGATCAGTCTACAGTCACCAACAAGGTCGCTACTTTTGAGTGTGACATCAAGATCAACTACCCTGAGATCACCCTGTCCTGGTACAAGGGAACTCAGAAGCTTGACAACAACGACAAATGCGAAATCAGCATTGTCGGTGACCGTCACATCTTGAAGATCAAGCAGTGTCAAACCAAAGACCAGGGCAACTACCGTGTTGTATGTGGCCCACATATCTCCAGCGCCAAACTGACTGTTATCGGTGGGTATCCATGGATCTGCATTTGTTTATTTTGTACTTACATTAATGTTATTGATTTAAGTCTTTATACTGTATTGGTAAATACTAATAGCGATGCACTTTTGTTACTTGTTTCTTTACAGAGCCTGAAGTTGAGAAACATCTGGAGGAAGTTGCGGGACAGGAGGGGCAAACATGTACTCTGTCTTGTCAGTTTTCTATCCCTAATGTCAAAACCCAATGGTTTAAGAATGGAAAGCTCTTAGAAATGAAACGCAGATACTCGTATGAGGTGGTCAACAACATTCAGAGGCTCTCGATTAAAGACCTCAGACCAGAAGACCAAGGACGTTATACCTGCAGATATGAAAACCTCGAATCAACTGCAGATCTCTTGGTTGAAGGTTTGTATAGATTTAACCATAGAATGGGTTGATGTTGCATCTACCTTCATGTTGTGGAGTGAAGATCATCCCAACCTGACCTATTTTTTCCCTTCGTCACACATTTTGACACTAATATTTAAATATTTTCACTCATTTTCTATTTTTTTTTTACTTTTGATTTGACATTTTAATTTTAGTCCTGGAGCGCTCTGATAATACATGTACGCTACCGTTCAAAAGTTTGGGGTCACTTAGAAATGTCCTTGTTTTTGAAAGAAAAGCTCATTTTTGGTCCATTAAAATAACATCAAATTGATCAGAAATACAGTGTAGACATTGTTAATGTTGTAAATGACTATTGTAGCTGGAAATGGCTGATTTTTTATGGAATATCTACATAGGCGTACATAGGCCCATTATCAGCAACCAACACTCCTGTGTTCCAATGGCACGATGTGTTAGCTAATCCAAGTTTATCATTTTAAAAGGCTAATTGATTATTATAAAACCCTTTTGCAATTATGTTAGCACAGCTGAAAACTGTTGATCTGATTAAAGAAGCAATAAAAGTGTCTTTCTTTAGACTAGTTGAGTATCTGGAGCATCAGCATTTGTGGGTTCGATTACAGCCTCAAAATGTCCAGAAACAAAGAACTTTCTTCTGAAACTCGTCAGTCTATTCTTGTTCTGAGAAATGAAAGCTATTCCATGCGAGAAATTGCCAAGAAACTGAAGATCTCGTATAACGCTGTGTATCATCCCTTCACAGAACAGCGCAAACTGTCTCTAATCAGAATAGAAAGAGGAGTGGGAGGCCCCGGTGCACAACTGAGCAAGAGGACAAGTACATTAGAGTGTCTAGTTTGAGATACAGACGCCTCACAAGTCCTCAACTGGCAGCTTCATTAAGTAGTACCCGCAAAACACCAGTCTCAACATCAGTAATGAAGAGGCGACTCCGGGATGCTGGCCTTCTAGGCAGAGTTGCAAAGAAAAAGCCAAATCTCAGACTGGACAATAAAAATAAAAGATTAAGATGGGCAAAAGAACACAGACACTGGACAGAGGAACTCTGCAAAAGGGTTTTCTAATGATCGATTTGCCTTTTAAAATGATAAACTTGAATTAGCTAACACAACGTGCCATTAGAACACAGGAGTGATGGTTGCTGATAATGGGCCTATGTACGCCTATGTAAAAATCTGCCGTTTCCAGCTACAATAGTCATTTACAACACTAACGAAGTCTACACTTTATTTCTGATCAATTAGATGTTATTTTAATGGACAAAGAAATGTGCTGTTCTTTCAAAAACAAGGACATTTCTAAGTGACCCCAAACTTTTGAACGGTAGTGTATGTTTTTACTTTCTTACCTTTTTTGGACTTGCAACATTGCCTCAAACCAACATTTATCTGTCCTCTCTTTCTGTCTTTTGACTTTTCGTCTCGACTTTCATCCAATTGAGTCATCCAAACAATCTGTTGAACACATTCTAACAGCGTATCTATTCTCCATTGTCCATATATTCTCCATTTGACTTGAATTATGAGAATAACCAGAAATATTCAAATTGAACCAAATTCACCACCACATGTTATATGTTTTAGCTGAACAAATTCTCTTCACCAAACGTATCCAGAACATTATGGTGGGCGAACGCCAAGCAGCCACCTTAAAATGTGAGGTGTCTTTCGACAATGCCATTGTTACATGGTACAAAGGCACCTGGGAACTCACAGAGTGCCCAAAGTATAACTTCAGAAATGAAGGCAGAATACACTTTATGATCATCCGCAATGTAACTGATCAAAACGAAGGTGTGTAGAGTTGCGTAAAAAAACAGCATTTTCGAGATTTGTTTTTTCTCATTTCCCAAATGAATACAATCAGAATGGATTATTAAGTTATCTTAATTACTAATGCTTTAGGCGTTTACTCGGTCATTGTGAGGTTGGAGCCCAGAGGGGAAGCTAAAAGAACCGCTGAGATTTATCTTTCAGGCAAAGGTTGGTATAGTCATTAGCATTTGTTTTGTTTTCCAGCTGTCTGAATCTCATAGTTGTTTTCATAAATTTTAAGTTAATATTTAATCTTCCCTTTTCACAGAAATTGAATTAGCAAGGGTACCCCATGGTAAGTATTTGATTTCTAGCCACACAAACGTTCAATTGTATCACAATTATTAATCAAAATTCCAGTCAACTTATCTTATATGACTTATCTTTTATATATCTTTAATATTTAAACCAAATTCAACATCCTTTAGATGTCCCTGATTCATCAATACGAGTCCCTGATATGCCATCTTCAGTCACTCTTAAAGGTAAGAATGGGACATAAGATAAGGCATTAATTATATATTCCAGGTGGCTACCTAATGAAGCTGGTTGAGAGAATGCCAAGAGTGTGCAAAGCTGTCATCAAGGCAAAGAGTGGCTACTTTGAAGAATCTCAAATATAAAATATATTTAGATTTGTTTAACACTTTATTGGTTACTACATGATTCCATATGTGTTATTTAAAAGTTTTGATGTCTTCACTATTATTCTACAAGGTAGAACCTTATACATTTCAAGAAAAACCCTTGAATGAGTAGGTGTGTCCATACTTTAGACTGGTACTTTAAATCTAAACGAACCTTATGAATCTGAATAGTCAACATATATCTGTTTTTTTTTAAGAATCTTATGAATATTATTATGAAGAAGAGATGCAAATGAGAGAGTTGGAAATGAGAGGTATATAGCCTTGCATTGTTTAATATGAATCGTCTTTCCATTAACATCAAACCCCTTAAATTCATCATAAAATAATTCACTAATGTTCAATTATTGTGTGAGATTTACGTCATATTAATAGTAACCATCACCATTATCACTATCTACATGTTTTTACTTGTTTATTCATGTTTGTATGAATAACTTAGTAACATGACCTAACTAGTGCCATCAATTTAACCAACTCCATTTGAACATGTTTGTACACCTTCTAAAAAGATTCTTCAGTTTTGTAACACGACCTAACCAGTATTCCAGCATTTCCTCCTGATCTCCATGATCATCTACACAACTAAATCTTTTTTTCATATTCCGAAATGCTTGTATTTTTTCATTGTCATCATTGTAACCCTTTATTAGAGTATAAAAGCTTCACAGACGAGACCATGAACATCTCTACCACCACAGGTATCCCTTAGAATAGATGTTACCATTGGAGTTTGTCTTCTAGCAGCTAACTTAAGCGGGCAAACAGTTCATCTTTAACGTTCCACCTTGAGACACATTATGCTACTACATTGGTATTAACATGTTTGGTGCTTAAAATCATTGTTGTCTGTCTTTGTATGTTTGAGCCACTCTTTGAAAATATCTTGGCACAGAATATATGGGCTCCTACTGTTTGTATGTGTCATCGTGCCGTAGTGCACTAGCGTGTGTTTGGAACTCAGACACACATCTCAGGTCTTTCTCTCCTTTGTTGTTTCAGAGGAGTCATTTCATTTGTGTGTTTATATTTATGTGTTAGAACCGTAAACCTCTCTCCTTAGCTAATGTGCCTCGTTGAAACAAAGATACTAATATATTCTCATTGTCTTATCAGCCCCGAGAGTACCTGTTGAGGAGGAGTCTGTCCAGAGTAAGAAGGTTGGAGTGAGGGAGGAAATGACACAAAAAGGTATTGAAAGAATAGCTTTTGTTTGTCTTCGTTTACAGCAATGTTATGGCAAAGTTCATTATCCTGTTAATGTGTGGCAAACATGGTCATAATCTTGTTTGTTTCAATTGGTAAACTTTTTGAGAGCGTGTTTTTGTTTTAACCTTAATGTAAGTTGTTGGCAATGTTCTGGCAAAAGAAGTTCATAATCTTTGTTCATGTGTAATTTATTAAACTCCTTGTTTACAGCTTTCTTTTCTTTTAACTGTGTCAAAGGTGTTCCCTGTAATGTCATGCTCAATTTCTTTGCATGTCTTAGTTTAGCCTTGGTTTGTACTGTCAGTATTAATGATCTTTTACTCTTTGCTCTTAAATTGATCCCGCATAGTGGCTTATGTGTTTTTCTGTACTGCCTTCCCCAATATGATGTGCTTCTTGGATGTCCACATTAGATAGAGCTTTGCTACATTGGGCTAACACAGTGAGTGTCTTTAAAGTTTCTGAAGCTCACAAGAAACCAGAGGAGAAGGCTAAACCAGCTGAGGCAGCAGAACCACATAAAGGTATCCAAATATCTGTATTTCTGAGTTGTTTCTTTCGTGTTTAATTTGTTTGATGTGTGTACATGTTGATAATTTACCTACGTTTGTCCCTCCTGTCTACTTTTGCTTGACTGTTTGTCTGCGTAAAGTAACCAACTTCCACTACTGTAAATTACATTAGATACATTTTATTTGTCCCAACACATTAACTCAGTGATAACTTAGCATAATAGGGAAAATTAACTTACTGTGATGATATTTCCAAGTTCCTGAAGCCAAAAAGCCAGTGGAGGAGAAGATAACTGCAAACGTTGTCCCAGAGAAACACCCTTCTCCAAAAGGTATAGTCTTACATCAGAAATTATGCGCTTGTCTAACCATCTTGTCATGCTTGCCACGTATTCATCATTTTCTATTAATTAAAGCAGTGACTTTGTTTTTGTTCATTATTGGTGTGGATTTTTCTTTATTTTCATCAATTTATTAATTTACTTTAACTGTAATTATTTTGTATTTATTTGAATGACTTCTGTAAATTATATTGTACTCTTTTTATTTTGGTGTATGTAATTGCTCCCTTTCAATATCTTAGAAGAACATGAAGAAGCAAAGAAGCCTGCCCATCAGCCAGCTGAGAAACCTGAACAGGTTCCACTAAAGAAAGGTATACTGTGTTTTCCTAAGTGCTTCAGAAATTCTCCTACTGCTGCTGCTGTAGCTCTTGAATATTATCTCTTCTTGTCAGTTTAATACATGTCTACACAGTTTCTAAATCTTCTATGCAGGGCTTTCTAACAATGCATATTATTATCCCAAGGGATTGTGTGAATAAGCCTGTGTGACTAAGTTTATTCATGTATGTCACTTTGTGAATTGCGTTTAGAGAAGTTGTTTCAATCTTACTCTTGGCACACCATTTTATGGCTTTCACTCTTGCACCCGCTTTTTCTTGATAGCCCATAGCTTATATTGTTTTTAATGTTGATGTCTGTATTACCTGAAGATGTGGCCCAATCTGCACCCCATGTTGCTGAACCAAAACCAGAGCCTACAGTTTCACCTGCGACTAAGGTTGAACCTGAACCAAAGCGTGCGCCTATAAAGAAACCAGAGAGTCCACCAACCAAAGGTATTTATATAATGTGTTGTGTGGAAGATTTATTCTCCTCTCTAATGCACCTCTCCTTTGTTTGTGGAATCGTATGTGTTTCTGTATCTAATATCTTTAAATAGCTTCTAACATAGAAGCAAATCTTTCTTTTGTGTCATATGTGTATGTAAAATGTAAGTATTACCTTGGTTAGTGAACTCTAAATCAAAGTGCATGTTACTTTAAGTTCCTGAGGTGGTTAAGAAACCAGAGGCTTCAAAGCCAGGACCAGGAAAGCCGACAGCAGTTAAAATGCCAGAGACAGCCTCTACTCGTGCTCCAAAGGAGCCAGAGCCTACTCCTGCTGCAAAGAAGGTCCCATCACCACAAGGTATCAATATTTCTCAAAAGAGAGGCAGCATTCTGAGTCTTTTAAAAATGTGTCTGCTCTTTATACTCTTCTGTTTGTCAGTCCATCTTCGCCTGTCTTTGTCTGACTATGGCATTACAATGTTTAAGACTAGTGTCTCCTCAAATGAGGACGTGTTGCAACCACATTTATGTTTGTCTCATGTATGTATATTTATCTCTGCTGTACAAAATTATTTATTGGATATATCAAGTCAATTTATATGTAATCTGTCACTCTGTTTTGTTTTGGCATAATGGAATCCATATTTGGAATCTGTATTTGTTGTTTTCTGTTTGTCAGTAATATGTCTGTTTTCTGTTTGTCAGTAATGTGTCTGTTTTCTGTACTTTCGTCACAGCACATAGTGTATTCCTGATCATTTGCATGTTCTTTTGAAGTGCCAGAAGCACTAAAAAGGCAGGAGGTAACTGCGCAGCAACCAGCTACCATCCTTCAAAAAGTGGACAGAGAGGACATAGAGCCTCAAATACAACCTGTGCCAGAACAAGGTATACTCACTATAGATTGTCAATGCTTCTTCCATTCATGTTTAATGGCTTTCTTCTAATCAACCCCAGCTTTGAACATCTCTGTTTTGTTTTTATCTATGTTTGGTATTTTTTCTAACTTCTACATCACAATGTTATATGAACTGTTTGTCTTTGTAAATGTTTGTGCACATCTGAAAAGTCTTTGCACCAGTTGCTTTATATTGTCTCGTCATAATCATTTTCATACAGTCTTACCACTCGATAGAGTGTGATTTGTGGAATGTCTGTGGTTGAATCTACTGTCTTGAATATCTTCATGTACTGTATATGCATGTTTTTAACAAATTGAAATGTTTTTTTTAAGTTCACGTGGAGGAAAGAAAACCAGAACCTCCAAAGTCTGTCATAAAGCCTGAATCAATTATTGTGACTCCAAAGGAGGATACACCGCAAAAAGGTAGGGATTTATATACTGGCTTATGTACTGTACATACTGTGTACTATGATGTCTTAAGGGTCTTCTTGAACTCTTCTTTGTCCTATGTTTACCGTCTTCCACTGCTCAGTTTTGTCTGTTTGATAGTCTATACACAAGGGCAACACTTTACTTGAACTATCATCATGACGCTGACTTCATGGTGTTAGAATATAACATCCTATTAGACTTATAGTTTAACATAAGTTGTTAAGACTGTTTCAGACATGGGTCATGATATGTTTGTGACCATGTTGACAGTATGTAAAGTGTTGACGATCTCTTTGTCGGATTTGATGTATCTTATGTGACAACACTTCTGTCAATCTTCTATGTTGCCAATGTCTTTTGTGTGTGTGTTGTTTGTGTGTGCTTGAAGTGATGGAGCCCAAACAGAAACCTGTACCTGTTGAGAAGGTACCTGAGAAAATACCTACTGAAAAGGTACCTGTTGAGAAGGTACTTGAGAAAAAATCTACTGAAAAGGTACCTGTTACTAAACCTAAAAAGGAGATGGAAGAAGAACTGAAAGTTCCAACTTCAGAAATAGAAGTTATGCCACAAAGAAAAGGAACAGGTATTCTAAGTGTTCTGTATGTTTGCGTGTTCAAAATTCGAAAATCTTACTTCACATAGATATTTATAATGGTACGCCAGTACCACTCTCTTTTTAATCTGTTTTTTTTTACGCAATGTTTGTCTTTATGTTGTGTTTTGTCAATAATCTCTTGCAACCACCATTTGGTGTGGAACTCTTGAAAATATCTTTAGAACTTCAGATGACTTCCGGTCTTCTGATGGCTGAGAAAAGGAGATCTTTGAAAACTCACAAGTTGCGGGAGGTTTCTTACACGATGGAGAGAGCTCCTTTAATAGAAGAAGTATTTCAGCATGAAGAAGTGTGGCATGCAAATGCAGAGGTATCATACAAAGACAAAGGGGATATATTGGACAAGAGCACTACATTGATGTCACGACAGGAGATTTCTGTAAAGACAGAAGATACCGTACCAGAAAAAGTATTTGTCCAAAAATATAAAAATTCAGATATGAAACATGAACACTCTGTTAGCGAGGTTTCCAAAAGGAAACATAGAGCTACTAAGGTTCTTACTAGGTCTGATCTAGATGCATATTTACCAGTAAAACAGGATAGATCTGTCAGAGTGTGCGCAACTGGTCGAAGGAAGTCAGGTGCAGGAGAGCAGAGATGAGTGAACAGGCACACTTTATTCAGGCAGAGGAAAACAGCAGGATGCAACTGAGTCACAAAACTCCGGCCCAAGGAAAAAAGCGATAGCGCACAAATTACACAAATAGGTACAAATAACAAAACCACGGGTTAGAACAATACCCGGCGCAAAACCAGCCTGTAGCGTGTGGTGGCTAATTGCCGCATTACCAAATGAGGATTTACAATCACACCAGTCCGAGTTAAAACTACATCTTTAATACTTAAGATACTTTTGCAAAAGTTCTTGACCCCCAATAATGCATTCTCTCGAATGAATCATTTAATGAGGTGCTTACAGAATGGCTACAGGGATCTTTTATAGCAACGATACAGCCCCTTCAACGTACATTGACAAACCACAGATACTTAGTAACAGTTCACAAAGGTTAAGTTTTGTATGACAGGTATCAATAAAACACATCAGACAGTAACTGCTATGTCAACAGGATTAATGGTACAGCCCAGTATCTGGTCTCCTTAGAACCGTCCCTCCCTGGTACGGTATTGAACATAACTATTTCATCCAATGGCATATATCAATTGTCAACTCTAGATACTCCCATCTCAAGCAAACCCCCTCTTGACCCCACTCCTGGACAGGCTCACTGGGGAGTGAGCCTCTAGGCCATATATTATCACAGGATAAGTGTGAGATCTAAGAGAGGACATACAAGGGTCCATTTACTGCCATAATCCTCCCCACAATAAAGAAAAGGAGGGAGTGACTTGCTCACAGACATTGTGGAGACAATTCATTGGTTCCCCATTAATCACGCCATCCCTTCACATGGTTTAAGAAATAGGTAAAGACACATTCCCATGACGACAAGTCTGACCTCTCCCCTCTCTGGGCCCCAAGTGTCTGAGCCCCAGCTAAGGTAGACGTGCAACTGAAAAGACACCAGAGTCCAATGGACACTTTCTAATGACAAGTACCTCAAATAAGCATATTATACTAATAAAACATCTTAATTATCTATGTTACCCAACTAATTCTGATTCGTCCACGACAAGCGACACACACGTAACAAACGAATAATACCACACACAGACATGGGTGGAACAGAGGATAATATACACGTAGAGTAATCAGGGGATGTAAACCAGGTGTGCGGGAAAACAAGACAAAACAAATGGAAAATGAAAGGTGGAGCGGCGATGGCTGGAAGACCGGTGACGTCGACCGCCGAATGCCGCCCAAACAAGGAGAGGGACCGACTTCGGCGGGAGTTGTGACAAGATCTCTTCAGAGGGAGTCTCCTGAATTGTCTACAAAAGTAAAAGAAACACTGCTAAGTGTTTACCCTGCAAGTATAGTGTTTAGAGAGGAAGAGGAGACATGCATCAAAACTAAGGGAACTATTTATGTTGATATAATTGAGTTAAAGACAGAAGAGGTTACTATTGAAGATGTACCTATCCATCAAGCAGTTCAATCTATAGAAGAACATTTTCTCCAAAAAGTTGACAAAGATGATACAAAGGGCAGGTTACCTATACAGAAGGATACTGTATCTTTGAAAGTATTATCTGACAATAAAACAGGACACCGGATTTATTAAAAAATATGAAGATGTTACTGACATGAAACAAGGGAGTGCTAATATAAGTGAAAAAATATCTATGAAAAGGTCTATTGATAGACCATCGGTAGTTGAGGGTGAAAGCAAGTTAATAGAAACAGATAAGAAAGTGCGAAGAGAGAAAGCAGACATTGTCAAGAAAAAGGAAATTACCACCAGGGTATCAGAGAAGAAGGATAAGTCAGGCAGAAGACAGGAGATCTCTGTTAGGACAGACAATAGTTCTCCAAGAGAAGCTTCTACCCAGGAACATGAAGAATACACTTTGAATCAAGAGGTATCTGTTATGGATGTTTCACAGAATAGAAAGAGAGCCACAGATAATATTTTCCCCAAACCAACAGATTAACATGCTTCTGAAAGTACATCTAGCCAAGAAGGTTTTTCTCAACCAGTAGAATCCATAGAACCAGTAGAATCTTCTATCAGAGTAGAATCATTAAGGCAAAACATATCAAATCTTCAAGTTGATACAGGAAAGGACAAAATACCTTTGTCAGAAGGTTTCTCTCCCAAAAACCTGGCGTTGCCCAAAGAGAAAGGACAGGGATTAGTTTGTACTGAAGAGATAACTTGTACAGTTGAAGACTTCAAAATAAAGAGATAGGTAGTTGAGAAAGACAAAACTTCCAAAGTAATTCAATCCACGGAGGAAACTTTTGAGAGGACTCTTATTACGGGAGAGGAAACCACTGAAGAGATACCCCACACAGTTGAGGACAATCAAACTAAGAAACCAGTAGTTGAGAAAGGCAAACCTGCCAAAGTAACTCCATCCAAGGAGCAAACATTAGACAAGAGACTTACTAAGAGAAAGGAAACTACTGAAGAGATACCTCTTAGAGTTGAGAACTTTGAATCAAAAAACCAGATACTTGAAAAAGGAAAACCTGCCAAAGTAATTGAATCCAAGGAAGGCACTGACAAGATACCTTCTATGAGAGAGGAATCCCTCGAAGAGATACCTCTTATAGTTGAGAACATCCAAACTAAGAAACGGGTCACTGACAAAGGAAAACCTGTTAAAGGTATTCTATCTGAGGAGGAAACTCTTGTCTCACAGAAGGAAGACAATATATCTTCAAAAGCCTCGCCTTCAAGACGTATACTAAGTAAATGTTACATGTTTCATCTCATCATTATCGCAATCGTCTGTCAGCAAAATCAGACAGTAATTCCATTTTATGCTTAGTTTGAAATTAAACTTTTTTTTGCCAAGTATTGATCATCACGTTTCTTCATTCCAGTGTTTGCCATCCCATATCAATACATCCTTTTATGTGGTCAAAATACACAACTCCTGTGCCACTCTTGCGTCTGTTTTGTGATTCTGTGTTGTTTCTGTGTATTTTTTGTGTATCCTTTGTGTTCTCCATTTGATCACTTCTTTCTTTGGTATTTTCTTGGTGCTCGACTGCTTACCCCAATCTGTAATATATTGATCTTGACCATAGTATAATTTTTTTTTCAAGAACCAGGAATGAAGAAGGAATCACCTCCACAGCCTGTTGAACCACTTACAAAGAAAGTGTCTCAGCTAGGAAATACTGTTGTTGCTGAAGGGGTGAAAGAATCTGAGCCATTTGCAAAGAAAGTGGCTAAACCAGAGTCTAAGACAGAAATCAAGCTAGAGTCCAAGCCAAAGAAGAGGGTTATTGCTGAAAAGCCTGCTGAGACACTTGTAAAGAAAGTGTCTACGCCAGAGCCTAAGCCAGAGGCTAAAACAGAGCCTAAACCTAAACCAGAGGTTAAACCAGATCCTATGCCAGAGTCTAAACCAGAGGTTAGGCTAGAGGCTAAGCCAGAGAAGAAGGCTGTTATTGAAGTAGGGGTGAAAGATTTACCACAGCCCGCTGAGACACAAGTGTTAAAGCCAGAGCCTAAGCCTAAACTAAAGGCTAAGCCAGATCCTAAGCCAGAGCCTAAAGCAGAGGTTAAGGCAGAGCCTAAGCCTAAACTAGAGGCTAAATCAGAGCCTAAGATAGATGCTAGGAAAAAGCTTACACCTGAGAGGAAGGCTGTTACTGTAAGGGTGAAAGAATCACCTCCAAAGCCTGCTGAGACACTTGTAAAGGAAGTTACTACGCCAGAGAAGACAGTTATTGCTGATGTGGTGGAAGAATCACCCCCAGGGCCTGTTGAGCCACTTGCAAAGAAAGTAGCCAAACCAGAGTCTAAGCCAGAGACCAAGACAAAGAAGATGGCTATAGGTGAAGAGGTGTCTCTTTCAATTAAAGAAGATGTTTCTCCTCAAAAAGGTATAACCAAGGCAATCCTTCAAATACAAATCTTCACTCTTGCATCACTCTTAAAATCTTGCTTTTCGGTCTGTTGTTTGTCTGTCTGTTTTGTGTTTTTGTGTTTGGGATATTTTCTTATTTGTGTCTTTTTGTATGTTTTCTGTTTGATCACATCTTTCCTTGGTACTTTATTTGTGCTCTACTGCTTACCCCAATCTGTAGTGTCTTGGTTTTAATCATAAAATAACTTTATTTCAAGTACCAGCAAAGAAGAAGGAAACACTCTCACAGCCCACTGAGCCGCTTGTGAAGGAAGTGCCTAAGCTAGAGAAAACAGCTGTTTCTGAGGAGGTGAAAGTAACACTTCCAAAGCCGGCTGAGCCACTTGTAAAGAGAGTGTCTTCGCCAGAGTCTAAACCAGAAAAAATGAATGCTGAGGAGGTGAAAGAATCACCTCTTAAGCCGGCTGAGCCAATTCCTGAAAAAGTG